>NC_055993.1:107653739-107963314 GCF_018446385.1 Zingiber officinale | reverse complement strand
TTTTTGTTATTGTCGGTTTTAAAATCAAATCTGTGCTGTTAAAAAATATACATATTACATCGGTTTTCCACCGATGTAAAACCGGTGTTATAAAGTAATATTACATCGGTTATTTACCGCTGCCAAAACTGGTGTTATTAACATACAATATTACATCGGTTTTACACCGTTGATGAAACGGTGTCGTTAAGTGATACTACACCGGTTAATAACCGATTCGAAGACCGGTGTCGTTAAGTGATACTACACGGGTTTTAACTCGATGTCTAAAATGACAGACTTTTAACATCGGCTTCATAGATATCGGTCGAAAATCAAATAGACACCGGTGGAAAACCGATGTATATGAGCGATTTTGTTGTAGTAGTGAGTCAGGGATATGCTACTATGGAATTAATTGTTCACTCTGCTATGAAATTAGCTGGGGTTAAAAGTTCTGAATTTGATGATTTTCCTAGTCATAGCTAGAAATACTAGGAACTGAATCACACATGTCTTGATGTACATGTTGAAATAGATTCTGAAGTTCCAGGAAAAATGTAGCAGCCTTTTGGAAGAAGTGACATATAGCAGCTGGATGAGATGAGCTACCATAAATCATGCAGATATCATTAATTAATTTCGTGGAAGGGCCAACTTCATTTTAGAAAAGGTGGAATATGACACTCGGATGAGCTTGACTACCACATACACTGTAGATGTTCGATATTTGCTCATCATCAAAATTATACTTTGCATTTAAGCCTCTAGGTTACCAAGAAAGGTACTTATCCATGGCTAAAGAATTTTTTTGTCTCACCTGAAATAATAGAAATAAAATCACAAGATATCGTGAGTAATCATGATATAACACATGGATATGTAGAAGATCTGAAATAATTAAGGCATTCAGCCAATTTTTGTTTTGAATAAAAAAAATAAATGCATGGATATGTAGAAGATCTGAAATAATTAAGGCATTCAGCCAATTTTTGTTTTGAATAAAAAAAATAAATGCAGAATTAAAAAACAAGAAAGAAAGTGCATAATGAAACAAGAAAGAAAGTGCAAAAGTAAAAGTAAAAAAAAAATGTCTAGAGTAACTCATATACTAATCAACTAATGTTAATACGAGCAGCCTCCGACAATGACGCCAAAAACTTATTACGAAGCCGTAAATGCATGGTTACGTCATCAAAATAAAAGTATCGATCCCACATGGACTGTTGATTAAGCACTAGTTGACTTCGCACAACGAATTCTCTAGATAAACGAAAGGTTGGTTGGAAAAGAGAGAGAGTGAGAGAAAGATTAAGTAGAATGAGAGAGAAGGAATAAGAGATGATCTTAGAAGGGGATGGATGATAGATGCTACGATTTTGGTTTCGTTACGATGCTATTTAATGTCCCTATGCATTGTTCATCTATCTAACTCCATCCTTACACTTGTGTAGGGATTTTAACTAAAGCCTAGCATAACCCCTGCGTAGGTTGCACTGGAGAGTCTATCCAAGTTCTAACACCATTAAGTAGAGAGGTAACCTAGGAAGTCCGGTTAAGAGAAAATCTTTATCACTAGGACTCCCCGGTCATACGTTGCTAGATTACACAATCACTTCCTAACGGTAGCACTGGAGTATCCACTTCAATTAGAATACCCTAACAAGAATTAATTCCTATGTTAAGATCTTTTGACTCTAGAAAGTGGGTAAGTATCAATGTCCCCTGTCACTAAGGGCATAATATGTCCGGTTGAATAAGTATCCTCTATCACTAAGGACCCCCCGATTATCCAGTCTAGTAGCAACCTTAACATAGAGATAAACCTCTCACATCTACATATTTATACCATTCACATATTTTGTCAAATATATCGTCAAACATATAAAAGGCATAACACATAGAACAAGTAGTAAACACATCATTGCATAGGAAAATGTTCAAATACAAGTTCATACATCAACATCACAACATAACTATTTTCTACATTCTAGATCTGAAGAATCTACTTCATTACAAGAGATTACAATCTGAAGACGAAAAAAGAAACAAATTACAATTCAATACATGGAGATAGAGAGAAGAGATGCTTATCTTTGAAGCGTAACATCCTTAGAAGTACTCCCTTACTTCGGAGATGGACAGATCTTGAAGGAGAAGAGTTTTAGGGCTTCCCACTAAGGGGAGAACCCTTCCCCAAGGAGAGGAACAAAGTCTCCAATCCCAAGATGAGTGAAAAAATGGGGTTCTTGACCCTTTTATACCCTCTCTAAATTGCCCAAGAAAATAAGGATTACAAGGGTTTGATAAACTGAGTTTTTCACCCCTTAAACTTTTCTGGTAATTTACCCTGAACCAAAATTGTAGCCCTTGAAAGTATCTATAATCTGATATTTGGATTGAGCCCTGCCTCTTATAGTGGTTCAAAGTTTGATCTGCAGTCTAGGCAAAAGGTGTGACATGGCCGAGAATGGGAGGCATGACCGTGCATTTTGGCACGACTAGACCTTGTTAATCTCTGGTAGACTCTGAAGCAAAGTTGTAGAGCTTGAAATTAACTACATTTTGTGTAGTGTTCGAAACCACTTAGTTAATTGAGGGAATTTATCGGATTAAATTACAATTTAATTAGAATCTGGATTTATTTAATTAAGAGAATTTATTAGATTAATTACAATTTAATTAGATTTTAAATTTATTTAATTAAGGATATTTATTGGGGTAATTGTAATTGTTCACTTGATTTAATTAAGAATTTATTACATAAATAGATTTAATTAATTAAATTAGCCTACAATTAGGAAATTTGGAATAGTTAATTATATTAAGAAAATAGAGAAATACAAATATATAAAGACTTAGTATTTATATATTTTATGTGTATAAAGTATCCATCTAATCAATTTAGAAATGAAATATAAATATTATATATATTATATATATATATATAATACAAATTATAGAGTATAAATTTAATGTAACGTATATATAATAATTAAGAAATTATAATTTGTGAATAATAAATGGATAAAACTTAGTATTTAGGAATTATAGGACTTAGCATTTATAAAGGGATAAATTTTGTATGTATATACAAATTTATATAACATAAGATATAAGTATATAGTACTAGGATATAAATATATAAAGACTTAGTATTTATATGTCTATAAATTATAGATTATTCATCTAATTAATACAGAAATAAAATATAAATAATATATTATATAATATAAAACGTATAATATAAATTATAAAGCATAAATAAAATTAAATAAAGAAGATATAAGATATAGAACGTATAAAAATATATAGTACATATAAACTAATTAAGAAACTATAGTATTATAAATTATACATATCATGAATAAAATTTATATGAGTAAAATATATATGGAATTATATAACCGTTGATATAGGTTTCTATTTAGACTTAGTATTAAGTTTTATAAAAATAATATATATAGGACTTAACATTTATAAAATTGGTAGGAATTAGAAATTGAGACTTAAGTCCTAAGTTCCTCTTTTATTTAAACCCTCACCTAGAACTCCACCTTGTCTTCTTGTTTCCTCCAACCCTAAACCCTCATCTCACCCAACACCACCGGTTCTAGAGCTCCAAGAGAAGACAACTAAATGAGGGGTTGGTAGCTAAGATTTAAAGGCATGTTCTCAATCATGTTATTGTTTTATTTAGCTTCTATGCCTTGTGAAGTTTCGGATTTTATAGTTTGTTAGGTTTGGTTCTGTTGTGATGTAAATTAACCTCAATGAGTGAATGAATTTCATTTCGGTGTCTTCTGTTGAAATGTAGAAAATTTAGTTAGCTTTCATTACCAATTTACAGAATCCTTTTCGTATCAAAGATGAATTTCAAATGATTTTTATATCACTGACTGACGAATCTAGAATTATGTCATGACCCTACTACTTTTGGTTCTATTGTGGTGTAAATTAGCCTCAATGGATGAAAGAATTTCACTTCGGTGTCTTCTGTTGAAATGTAAGAAATTTAGTTAGCTTTCATTATTAATTTATGGAACCCTTTTCGGATCAAAGATGAATTTCATATGATTTTTATACCACTGACTGGCGAATCTGGAACTATGTTATGACCCTGCTGCTTTTGGTTCTGTTGTGGTATAAATTAGTCTCAATGGGTAAACGAGTTTCACTTCAGTGTCTTTATTGAAATGTAGAAAATTTAATTAGCTTCATTATCAATTTACGAAATCCTTTTCGGATCAAAGATGAATTTCATATGATTTTTATACCATTGACTGATGAATCTAGAATTTTAATATGACCTTGCTGCTTTTGGTTATGTTGTGGTGAGTTTAAATTCTGTCTTAAGAGTTATGACTATGAATGTTGCATTAAAATTTGGGCCATGCTTCTAGTTGTCATCTCTTAGAAGATCCATGCTTAATTCTAAGTATTAAACTTGTAAATTTCATATTTGTGGGAGCAGTTCTAAATTCTATTTAGGGGGTCTTATTCATCATGATATTGCGCTACCACATCTTGTTTTATTTTAGTTCTTCAAGTTCATGTATGTTTAGGTACCTTATATAAGTTTCGGTTTTGGTTGTATGTATGTGTTAAGGAGATGATACCATGTTAGCTTTTATAGATTTGTAGGGTTTGGATTGTATAAGACCTTATGCTCTTTTATTACTTAGAAGTTGATACCATGCTAGCTCCTAGAAATTTTGATACCATAAAGTTGAACCCAAGTTTATGATTACTTTGTGTCATGTGTAGGTTCGGATCTTAGGAGGTAAGTTGCCATGAAACTAACCATCTTGTGCTTAAGATATATGTAAATTTTTAGAATTTGGTTTTGTTATACCTTTGTTTATTTTTGCTTCTTATCATGTTAATGTTAGGGAATTAGGATGTTGGATCTAGTTATGCCCATGTTTCTTCTTTCTCTTCATCATGTTAACTTAATGAGTCATATGTTAACTCTATATGTTTCGGACTTTTGGAGTTTAATATATGCACTCAATTATGTTTTGATAACTTAGTATGTTAGATTAATTCGTTATTTTAGGGACATGTATGTTATTAAATTGATGATAATATGCATGTGTAATGTGGTTCCAATGTGTAACTGATATCATGTAAAGTTATAAGTAGTTCTCTTTACGAAGACAATTTAAGAACCATGCATGTATACTTGCGATGTATGATATGAAATAGTTATATGGATAAGTAGAGGAATACGTGCATGTGTGGTGACAATACGGGATTGGTGCCTTGGGATGAGCTCCAGAAAGGGTCTTTCCAAAAATGAATGATGGTGCAACACATTGGTTTTGACTAGTGTGAGTTCTACCATAAGTCATATGCTTGTTGCGCAACTAATTACATGATCATGGACCAAATGAACAGACTCTAATGATGGTTACCACACCTGCGTTATGTTCGTCCCTTATTAAGTTATGCATATGTTTTTCTTTCTGTAAAGTAAGTTTATGCTCTATGCTTTCTAATTTTGTTCTTGCTTATGTTATGCTCTTGTTAGGTTTTAGATCTTTGCATTAGTAATGTTTAAGATTATATTTTTCTATGCTCATGTTATGCTTTATCTATGCAATTATTTATGTGGGGCGAAAAGTATGATAACATATATGTTTGGTAAGAGTATGTTCACGATTATGCTCTCCTTATGTTTATGCAAAACAATTAGCTAGAGGATAAATTAGTTAGTATAGGTTTCTCGATAGGATGCACGAATATAAGAACTAATTAATACATAATATGGTTTGAATGTGCTGAGTCTCTCGACTCAAAGATTTTAACTATTTCAGGTAATAAGACGGAGGCAGGAGACATTGACAAGTGGGCCAGCTCGGGACAACGGCAGTACAACCCGAAGATCTTCCAATTTAGTTTCCGTATCAGTTGGATGTTTCCTTTTGTAGAATAAATTCTGGAACTATATGACCAGTACCTAATGTGGCTAGTAGTTAAATGTTTTAAGGACTATCTAAGTATCTTAGTTAAATCGAGAGTATATTATGATTGTAAGTGCATTTATGATTCGAGACATCCGCAAAAAAAAAGTGACGTTTCATTTTAGTGCTTCGAACAACTCATAATTCCAACCGAACGCAAAGTTATGGTCGTTTCAAAATTCATCTACAGTCTGCCTAGATTCCAACGCAGCCCTATTTTAGCTCGACACAAGGTCTCATGTTCTCCTCCACACGGTCGTGCCTGGAGGCATGGTTGTGGTGTGTTAGCCTCAGTCAAAGAAGCACGGTCATGTCATTTGGCACGACCACCACATGATTGGCCTCTAGAAGATGGGCACGGTCATGCCAATTGGCATGGCCTGATCTTGATTCAGCTCTGAAGGGGAGGCACGACCGTGTCATTCGGCACGGCTTGAACATAGTGTGGCTCTGGAAGGGGGCACGGTTGTGCCACAAGGCACGACCTGTCCCAAATTCACCTCGAGGGATAGCACATGGTCGTGCCAATTGGCACGGACAGGTTGTTACATCTTCACTTGTTGCTTCAATATGTGCCTTCGCTTCATTTTTGCTCTATTATGCGTCCTGTCAATCAAAACATGTAAAAAGTATATCTCCGAATATAATATAATAGAAGTACGATATTATAATGAAATATGGTACAATAAACATAGATTATATTCATAAAATATAAATAAATATGAGTCAAAATATATATAAAAATATATATAATTTACACACATCACTTAACTACTCCACGAATGAATCATGCAAATTGAGAAGATCAATAATGTCGAGCAGAGAGCTATAAGTTCAATACAATATCTTCAATCAAATAATTCCTTCATCTTTACTTTTAAAGAGGAGAAAAAGGTAAATAAATAATCCCATTTAGTGGGATAAAAAGGTCATCTCCATCGGAGGAAGGTTTTTCATAACTTTTTTCTCCTTCTCTTTAATATGTGTCATTAAAATTGAAGAAGTTGGGTTCGGTTTTTCAAACTCAATTTCTTGTTTGTTTCTTCTTTTTTGATGGGGCCTACACGAAAAAGCTAAAAACTCTTTCTACCGTTGGAGATGCCGTTAGTTGTATATATTATGATTAAAAATTTACCTAACCTAAACCACACTAACTTTAATAATGAAGTACACATGTTTTGCTTGCTTTGCAACGTAAATAATTAATTGAATGCTTTTTAACTTTCTATTTTTTTTTACAACTTTTAGTACTAATTTTATCCCAACCAACCATCTCGTTGCTAATGCAATACATTTTGCTTATCATTTCTTATATCAATCAATTGAGCTAGTGTTCCTTTCAAAGGTAGGTCAAAAATATTTGCTACTAAGGAAGCTTTTTTGATGATGAATCAAAGTTATGACACTTTTCTTGAGCTCTACTTTTCATGAACTCCTAAAAGTGTTAAAATTTATACATAAGTGCACCAAATGAGCTTCCAATTGAGCAATCTTTTCGCTAAGCTAATCCCATGAGATTATACTAGTCCTTAGGGTTGCTCTGCTTCTTCCATTGGACATGATTAACCTACACAAGTTATAACAATGTTAGGAGTTTGATTCACCAGAAAGAGTGTATAGAGATAGGTTACAATGGATATGTTTTCTTATTTACTATCAATTTTTTTAAACATTAAATTTACAAGTAACTACTGAACAATATTGTCGATAGGAAAATGTTCTGTAGTGTGTTGTAGTTAAGAATCGAACTGTAAATGCTTAGAAGATTGTATGGGAGCCTTGCACTGCATCGTAGCTCGAGAGACTACATGATCATTAACCAAAATTATAGTATACGACCATCACTGCATCGACGATGCTAATATAAATTTACTCATGCGCTTACTTATATATCTGTATCTCTAGAAGACCATTACATGAGAGCTGCAATTTTAATTCTTGCCTATATCATCGTGTACTACCTCTATTCCATAGTTATATCCTTATCGAAATTTCATTCCACAAAGGAGGTAGAGTCTCGGAGGATCTATAATTTATTTTCAGTAAAAGTTGTTCGTCGTCAATGTCTTTATTAAGTAGTTTTGGACCAAAAATGACTTATAGTCAATGTCTTTGTCAAGTTCATAGTCAATTTCTAGATCATAATTTAGTTTTAGATGGTAGTTTTGACTTGAAAAAGTCAAATCAAATATTTTTTATCAAAAGTACTTAATAGCTAGTTATGTCTTGAGAGTCTCATGATTCCAATGTTCTTCATCCCTTAAAAATTTCTGAAAAGAAATTTAAAGACCATTCATCAAGTCAGATCCAAATTACTCATTTCGATATAATAATTTTTTTTCAATATTTTAAATAATGGAATAAAACGCAATTTGATTCTTATCAATGGTGCAACAAAAACAAAGTTTCAGCTTATGTACAGTACAAATAAATGATAAAAATAACAGTATAAAAAAAATTCTTCCACTTTGCTCAAAACTAAAAGCCTTCACTACTTCAGAACCAAATTACTCTCAGGCTTCAGAACACCAAAGTACATTCTTCCTTTGTTGAGCCGTATAAAAATACAATCAGAAGGAGACTGAACATGGAAAATACTGAATGACAAACGTTTCTTGTTGAGCAAAAAATATGAGCAATGACTCTCTTCAATACGTGGTGGTCACACTTAACTTCCAAAAAGCTAAGCAAGTATTCCTGCAAAATCAAGTAGCAGAACATAAGCTCCAAAAAAAATTATAGGAGAAAATAAGTAATCCTTTATTCATGAGATATGGTTTGTGTCTAGTTAAACTAAACAAGAATATTTGTTAATTTCTAAATCTAATTGTTGATCTAGATCTTCATTTGGGTTGTGGACCATATTAGAGGCCATGCATTTTTTTGATTTATGTAGTTGATCATTATGCAATGGGTTTTAGTCCTTGCTAGTTCTGATTCTTGCGTATAGCATTTCAAGCTCATACCTTATTTCCATAGGAAGCGACCATCGCCATGATCAGGATGACATGGACTCTCATGTGATCTACTTTCTTCATCAATCCTTTCATCCATAGTCAATCCATCAGCTTTTGTGCAGCTTTGCTTGGTGTAAACAGGTTCTTCTTCTATAGGTTCCTGATTACCAGGAAAAGCTAATCGATATGGCGAATCATCTTTGAGTTTTCCTTTCTGCAGATAATTGTCCTCAATTGCAGTGCAATCCGAGTTTTGCAATATGCTCGGAATGGGCTTTATGCCATCAAATTCATTGGTATTGCCCATCTCTAAGTCAACTTTCTCCTTTATGCCAACAATTTCTAGCAAACCATCTGGAGAAGCAGAATCGCGAATTGCATCCTGGAGTACCCATGCCCGGAAGTCATTCAAGGAAGGAGGAATCTTTGAGAAGAAGACATCTTTAACATTTCCAAACAAGCTCTTGTTATATGGATTCTCCTTCTTATCATAGCGATAACGGAAGTTCTCGTATGTTGTCTGCAGAAAAGGAAACAAATAGTTGTTCAGTTAATACTCAGATATGAAATCTTACATACAAAGTCAAAATGTACAATACACAATTATGGTCATGAAGCTTGTAGAACTACCTGATTGGTGCTGAGTAAGTAGAGATGGAATGCTGTCAAACCACCTACGAACCAAACTGATAAGAAGGTATAAATGATGAGAATAAGCGATACAATCTCGCCTCTCATAGACCTCCAGATAGAATTCTCATAATTTTTTCGTTCTCCGAGTATGTTTAACCATGAGAAAGTGAAGACATATATACATAGAAAGGTTGACGATGAGATGAACAAGAAGAAGGACCGATAGTTGCGCTGCATATTTACGAGGAGTTGCTCAAACTCAAAAACAAAAGATGGGTGCACTCCTTTCAGTAATTGACATATTTAATTTGAAGCCTGAAAATGTGTAGGATACTTACTACACCAATGCACTGACCAACCCATGGACAATGGTGATCAAACTTTTGAACGCAATTGTTGCAGACCGAGCAATGAGAAGCACGGGGCGGGCGATAGAATAAACATGTGTCACAAAACTTAACTCTTACATTGAAACCGTTGACATTAACATCTTTCGTACGCGGTAACCTGATGTTTGGAGTTGCTTGACTGACCCATTCCATCGAGCGAGGGGTAAAATCAAACGCTGCAGAATCAGGTGCTCTAGGATTCCTTGGTATTATTCCTGGATCTCTGCTAGAAGTCATTACAAGAAAACACAAATCCTGCATAACAAAAATATAAGTTTCTCAATCGACAACTTCGATGTGCCTTAATTCAAGTGTTTATATGAATATATAGGTGCTGTTTTATAATATACGACTTACTGCTACTGTGACCAGCATTGCAATGATCAATACTGGAAACCCAAGTATTTGATTATGGTGGTTGCTGTCAATCTCTTCATGTTTATGTATTTTAACAACTGCTTGCAAGCAAAATGCAATTGATGGAGCAGCGACTAGAAACATAGTCAGAAAAAGTGAAGCAACATCTGGACCAAATATCAACCTCCCACCACAGAAGAATCTCTGAGAAACAGAAGACATTGTGATCGGTAGTTGCAAAATTTTTGCAAGTCGATCATAAATGATTACCATAGAGTAATTCTACACATATACTTATTTATTATCCGCATCACTCAAATCTGATTGATTTGTTGCATATAACTTCGTTTATAAAGATTTGCTAAGGTTTTGTTGAAGCAGAGGAAAATGGTGTTTTATATGAAATTATATGTTCAAGAATTAATGAAGATTAGTCTACAAAAAGAATGCAACTTCAAATCATGGCCAATCATCCAAAGCGATGTTAAGAATTAGGTGATAAATGAAATATGATGCAGAAATTGTTGAACAAAACGATATAAACCTAATTCTGCGCCAATTTCACAATAACCAAAAGGGGGGAGAATTCCTTACATTGTTTCCTTTCCAAACCGTGTAGAGCCGCTTCAGTTGGGACATTTCCATCCCAACAAGGAACGATTTTTTCGATCCAGATCCAAATTTTAGGTCAGAAACACTCGAATTCGCAAGAAATTGATCTTCGGTTCCCTCTTTCTCTAGCTCTCCCGATCGGCTTCCTCTTCCTTTTCCACGGTGTTGGGGATCAGAACCAGTCTTCCCCAGCTCATGCCTCTCGGTTGTCGCCTCTAATTAGGGAAGGCGGTCTCTGCATTCGTTTGGCCGGTGCGCGCTCTTCTCGATTACTCCTCTTGCTGCGGCCTTTCCGCGGCAATTTGTTGACTCACAGTGGCAACGGTGGTTGGAAAAATATAAGAAAGGGGAAACTGCATTGAAGTCCTTCAATTTTCAAAAATCCCCCGTTAAAAAAGAAAACTTTTTCGAAAAAAAACAACCCTAAGTTCAATTACTGTTAAAATACCTCCTTTCTAAACTTCCAAAACACTTGTCGAAATGTACCTCTGCCATGAATGATTGGAGGATGAGAGCTCATGTCTGATTCTCATTAGCTATGTTGTTATTGATTAATGTTTAAATTAAATGCTTAATAGTGTTAAAATGTTGGATAAAATGGAATAACATTTTAAATTTGGCAGGATAAATTATGATTTAAAAAACCATGAACCCCTAGAATAACAAAAAAAATCTGTTAATTTCAAGAACAAAGTGAAAATTTCTCCAATTTGTATTTATCTTTCATTAATTGATTGTAAAAAGTAAAATGATAATAATAAAACTTGAGAACCTAATTTTAAAAAGTGGTAAAAGGCTAGAAGTAAATTTATTAAAAGTCGGGAATAAAGCAAAATTTACTCTTGCTTTTAATGGATATATCAATTTCATTATTTTACAAAATTATTTTTATTTATATGTTGTTATAAGAGCTACGAGATTATAATTAATATTCAATTATAGCAATGAAAATCATATATAGTCATGTAAATATTATACAATTATAGTACTATAAAAAAAATTAATAAATCCAGTTAGTTTAATTGTCTAGTCCGTTAATTTTATTGATTAGTCCAAGAGATGATTGGTCTGGTACCATAAAATTTTTCCACTAGCCACCAGGATAAATCAGGAAGTGTACGTGACGAGCAGCCCAGAAATCCAACATCCGTTAATTGTGTGCCCTATTTAGAAGAAAATTTTCTATAAATACGTTATAACTGGAGATCGAACTATAGATATCTAGTGACAACTTAGATATCCTATCACGATACCATAATCCGGGGACAATATAATATTGATTAGTATTAATTAAAAATAAAAAATTAATTATGGATAACTATTATAATATAATATTAGTCAATGGTAATCAAATTTGGCTACAATTAAAGTGTATAGTTATGTAATTATCATATTATTATTAGTATTGATTAAAGTTAAAATATTATTATAATATAATATTGATAATAAAAATTTCATATTATGTACTATAACTACTAGAATATATTGATTAAAATTAAAAAATATATATATTATAGTCACTGTAAAAGTGTAGCCGCTAATACAACACGCAAAGAAATAAAACAAAACTAGTTTTTAAAAAAATACATTGACGTACTATAGATTATGATAATAAATGAGAGAGAAGCGTTATTCTAAAGATTTCAAAAAAAAACCTTTTGAATTTTTTATTATTTTTTTATGTTCTCTGTTTTTTTTTTGTTCCCTTATATTCTTGCTCTTTTCCATCCCCCAAGTAAATAAATAATGTTTTTTCCATCCTCTTTTTCTTTCCTCCTCTATTTCCCGACGAATGGGACATGGACAAAGCTCGATTCTTAATGGGGCCGCTTCACCACTTCGGTCCACCGCCGACGCGAACGCCGCTCTCTAGCTCCGCTCGTCCTTGTTCCATGATCTTTCGGAGGCTCCTCACCTCCCTTGCTCGATCGCAGGCCGCTCCATTCCCCGGTCTTCCTCGGCCTATCTCCCCTCCCGCTATCTCGAGGAACACCGTCCTGAGCCGGTTGGGGTTCTTTGCGAGACGTAGGGAGGGCATCAGGTCTCTTCTCATGTCCTTGTCCTCCCCTGCAGAGGAAGCGAAACGCACTCCATTTGTTCCTCTTCCGCCTTCCACTGCCGATAAGGTTAGGGTTCTGAGTTTTCTTCGACCATCGTTTTGTACTGTGTACTGACAATTGGCGTTTGGATGATTTTTTTTTTTTTTTTTGGTGTTATGCGTTTCCTCGTATTGATAAGAAGTGTGTTCTGGATGCGTAGTGTTAGTCTACTGACAAGAGTTTTATAACCTTTGATTGAATAGTGATTCAGGAAATGGGTTCTGAGGATATAGGTTTATTGGTTGGAGGGCTCAGCGGTCATCATGATGGCAATTCCATCTGCGATCCCAGTTGATTCGTTTGTTCATTTATATCTCTGGTTGAATGTTGGCATAGTTGAAAGATAAAGAGAGGTAGGAAGTTATAATTGTATAATTTCGAAAGAACTATTTGAGCTTGCTGATTCTAGGTAGCAATGGCTGGGTTAATCACTCTAGATTAGGAAATTGGCTTGCTTAAACATTCAATTAGAAGCCAATGCATCCCATGCAGGTTTTCCTCCAATTTAGAAAGTTTTCTGGTCTGACTAGTGAATTTGGATAGAAGTTGTAAACAAATTGGGTAATGTGGCTGCTACTAATATCCGATGGTGTATGTTGTAGAATCAACATGCGTCAAACTATGTCACTAAACAACAATGAATTATGGAAATTCCTACATATGCTTGTTTAAGGTCATGTGCCGTTCATATTTTTACTTTTATTTCTCTTTCTTTCATGTTTGTTCACATTCTGAAACTGTGATATTAACTCATTGGTAGGCTGGCTTGTTCAAGCGACTTGAAGCCATGCTAGGTTCGCCTTTCAGTTCTGATCCTTTTTCTCCGCCGCCAAATCCCTTAATTCTTGTTGTTAGTGGACCAAGTGGTGTTGGTAAAGATGCAGTTATCAAAGTAAGAATCTTCTTTACTTTGTCAACTATAAACAGCGCTTTTGCAATTCATTCTTTAGCTTAAATTTTATGCCGTTATCATAACAGTGCCTCCAACGTCTTTTATATATTTATGAGCCTGATGCCAAGTATGAGTTTAAGAGTCTAAGAGATCTGGGGAGTTTAGACAAATGATAAGAGTTGGATGGCAGATTCACCAATTTAAAGAATTTGGACTTAAAAAATCAAGACCAATTTTCTATTTATCTCGATAGGGTTGCCAATGGCACTAAGTTTAGTTTTCTGTTCAGCTGCTTAAGGGCAACCCGGTGCACAAAGCTCCCGCCATGCGGAGTCCCGGAGAAGGATCCATTGTACGCAACCTTACCCTGCTTGTTTGCAAGAGGTTGTTTCCAGCATTCGAATCTATGACCTTTTGGTCACATAGCAACAACTTTACCATTGCGCCAAGGCTCCTCTTCAGCTGCTTGTTATGGCAAATTATTATGTGTCGCTTTGGCATAGTGCTATTTTCCATCTTTGTTGGAACATTTCGAGTTAACATTTTCATTATTTTAGTTCAGAAAATATCTTGTTATAACTTTCTGTCCTACTCAGACATAACATGACAAGCATTTTCACAACTGCATACTTAGAAAAATATCCGCTTTGCTTTCTTGGATTTATACTGAATTTAACAACTAATGGTGACAATGTCAGTTGCAAGACATGCATTTGCATAAATATATATCATTTTCACAGATTGAAGTGAACAGCTTATCCCTGAAATCTTTCTAGCAAACCATATAAACTGAAAAGTAGTTGAATCATTAGTTAACATGTTTTTCATAGCTATGAAAATGATAAGAAGAGTTTGGAAGATATATTTAGAATGGTTTTTTTTGTTTGTATCGATCACTTTTTGCTAAATTTATTTGATTTATGATATAGAAATAATTAGGAATATCTTTTTCTTTATGCCTTTTATGGGCCTCTCTATTTTTGTGCTGCAGTTTGAAATCCTAAATATATAATTGAACAAGAAATCCACTTTATTTGTTAGGTTGTTTGGTTTAGTTAATCTACATAGGAAATATAGCAATTTTTAAGATCAATATATTATCAATTTCACAGAGGCTACTTGAAGTTCGGGATGGGCTTCATTTTGTTGTTACGGCAACCAGCCGCCCACAACGACCAGGTGAAGTTGATGGAAAGGACTACTATTTTGTCAGCAAAGAGGAGTTTCTCTCGATGATTGAAAGGGATGAGCTTTTAGAACATGCTATTGTTTATGGCGATTACAAAGGAATTCCTAAGAAGCAGGTGGGCACTTGTTTTGAAGTTCTATCAGCACTGTGTCTTGTGTTGTATGCTACATTATTTTTCACACTGCATTTTAATAACCATTTTTTAGAAAAAAAAAATCCCTGGTTTGGATTAAAGTTGCATTATATTCTCATGCAAATCTTACTTCTGTTAATTCGCTATGTCAATTTTCAGATTCGCGATTACCTGGCTAAAGGGTTTGACATTGTATTGAGGGTGGATATACAAGGTGCTGCTACATTGAGGTCAGTACTGGGTGATTCAGCAGTGTTCATCTTCCTGGTTGCAGAGAGTGAAGAAGCATTAGTCAAGAGGCTTGTATCTCGTAAGACAGAAACCCCAGAAATGCTTCTTATTAGAGTTGCAACCGCTAGAGAGGAGGTTAGGCATATGAAAGAATTTGACTATGTTGTCACAAATGCTGAAGGGAAGCTCAACAATGCAGTGAAACTTGTAGAGTCTATCATCGATGCTGAGAAGGCTAGAATCCATAGCCGCAACATTAGGATCTAGTTCCAGAGGTTTGGCATCATTTGGTTTGTTTTAAATTTCATTCTCTATTCTGGACTCGATTTTTTCCATCCCATATTTCATCCATGGTATAGATCCCAATGATGTTATTTAACATGAGTGTTCGACTAAGAATTTGACATACTTTTTTTCGTACTTGATGCGAACAATTACTAGTGATTTGGTTTCTTTTAGCATAATTAAGATGCTCTCACTCTCACTCTCACTCTCACTCTCACTCTCATTCATTTCCTATAATTTCTCATGAGTTGACTATGTCCTATAGTGTCAAAGAAGTGATACTTGATAAACAAGTAAATAGCGCACAGACAAACAACATTGCTGAATCAGTATCGAAGGGAACCAATATGGCCAAAATTTAAAAGGTGTCCGTTTTTATTGTTTTATTGGAATCGTAAAACAAAAGATGTCCCTTTTATTGGAATAGAACAAAAAGGCTAAGGATGTCTAATCTTGTCTCTTGGTATATTTTTTTTTTAACTTTTCATATTAATATGGTAGCTACCAGATCATAGTCTATATCCAATTATAGTGCTATAGAATTGTAGTTATTATATAATTATTGATGCGGTGATAAGGGAAGGAGACTCCACCCCGTCGTCATGGTGGAGGTTAAGATCATGGTGGAGGTCAAAGTCAAGGTGGTCAAACGCTCCTATAACATCGGTTGATCGGGTAGCACGCTCGTCCGATCGGGATAAGGGCATCCATAGTGGTTAGAACCCATTGTGAGCTTCTTCGTTGTCACGTTTACGCCACATCAAAAGTTAAAAACCTCATACCTTTTTCCACTATCAAAAAAATTCTCAACAACTCCCTCGTGGGTCGCACACTTTTCATTATATATAATTCTCATTTCTCCTTCATATTTTATATTACACATCATTAAATTTTTATAAATTTTAAATTTATAAATTACTAAATAACATTAATAATTAAAAGAAATTATTATATAAAAAAAATTTATAATTAATTTAGTTGTTGGTTTTTTCATTTATTTTACAATTATTTAAAAAATTTAATATATAAAAAATAAAAAATATGAAAAAGCAGCTCCGTAACTACGAAATCACTTTTTCGTTCTAAGGGGAAAAACCTCCCTCCACTATGGGAGGGAGGTTTTTAATTGCTGCCACATCACAGTGTGAGCTCTGAAAGAGCTCCCACTGTGGATGCTCTAAGGAAGACCCGATCCGACATCATAACAGCTCGGTGAGATTCCGAGCTTCCAACGCTCAGAAAGACTGCCTAGGTATCTGCAAGGGCACGTCGAGCGACTTCCTCACTCGACTTTATATAGAGCTTCGAGAACAGAGCGGATTTACGACCGAGCTATGCAGAAACAGAAGAGCGGCCAAGCGACTTCTCAAGACAGCGGAAGCGTCGGCCGAGCGGCCTTCCCGCTCGGCCAGATAACACACTCATCTGAGCTGAGCGGTTATCCCTCAAGCGGCTATCCCACTCAGTCTAGTAAAAGACACTGCTAGATGGATATTATCTTTTTAGGAGCATGTGTCCTTGACATGCGGCATGGTCGGTGGTTGGTTCAGACAGAAGATCATACGGCAGAAGCTTCCACTGTCACTTCAAAGATATGCTCGGCTCGTTAAGGTATTGTGTCAGGGATACTTTACTGATATATCCTTCCAGGGGAAGCTTTGAGAAGCGTGCACACCTTGAGAAGTGTGCACGTGCGCTACAGGAATCTTATATAAAGGAGGGGGGGGGGGGGTCCAAGCTTCAGCGGAGGTATGCGATAATATACTGTTGCTGCTACTATTCGTTACTTTGCTCTGCTTCCACACATCGCCAGTGACTTGAGCGTCGGAGGGTCATCACCGGGAACCCCTTCCTTAGCTCAGCACTGATGCAGCTGTGGTTGCAGGATCTCTAGGAGTCAACACACGTTCAATCGGAGTGCTATGTCCCCAGCTTCCGTCACTTCAACTATCAAACAGAATCAATTATAGTAATTATAATTTCATAATTATTACAACTATATAATTTTAGCAGTGATGATCTCACAACTATTTTAATATAATATTGTAAATGTTATAATATGATATTCAGAAATAATTGTTTTTTTTTAGGATTCGTAATTGTTGTAATATGATGTTGATATGTGTTTGATCAATATTGATAAGTGTTGATTTGTGAATTATAGTTTTTACAATATAGTATTATTAATTTGATCAGAATTAGAGTGTTATTATAATATAATATTCATCAGTATTAATTTGATCAGAATTAGAGTGTTATTATAATATAATATTCATCAGTATTAAGTATTAATAAAAAATAAAGTATTATATTATAATAGCTATGAATTATAATTATTATAATATAATTATAATTACTATAATATAATTTTTTTTATGTTGATTATATTATGATAATTATGAAATCATAATAAAAAAATTAATGAAGTTGACTGAGACGTTTTTTATATATGATAAATGAGATATTTTTTTGATAATAAATTGAAAAAGGATCTTTTAATTTTTGCTCAACTAATATTACATATATCAATTAAGAAAATAAAAAAGGAGAGGTTTTAATTTTCTTTTTCTTTTTAAAAAATTTGTTATCATACCATTCACATTTGAGATTTTGCATATCTTCCAAATGAAATCGGATCGAATTTATTTGCTAAACGAAAAAACCCAACCGACCCGAACCCGTACCCAGCCCGACAATGATGTGGCAGCTTTCGTTTCGTATCGGTCGGTGGCTTTCAGTATTTATTCGGCCGCTATTTATTCATTCCAACATTGTGTTCCTTTTCTCCACGCGTAGCAGAGAAGCGAAGACCTCTCTCGTCCTCGTCTCCTCCAATCTACCTACCTTGCTTCCCAGGTGATCCTGATCTCTCCTTTGCCTCTCGATCTTCGTTGTTTTAGTTCACGTTATGCTTGATCTGCTTCTTCCGGCTTACTATATTAGATCGATCTAACTTTTCGCGCGACGACTCTTTGCTCGGAACCAGATTCGTTCAGATCTTGTTTTTTTCGAAGCCTTCGTCGCCTTGATCTGTATATTTATTTTTTGGGGGCTTTTGTATCAAGTTTCAACTCCATATCCTATTCTGCTCCATATCTGCTTCCTTTGTTGTTGGATCTTCGATTCGTGTGTTATTGCTTTATTTTACGATTTATTGATTTTTTTTATTTATTAAATATGATAGGTGAGGAACAATGGGGCTTTCTTTCGCGAAGCTGTTTAGTCGCCTGTTTGCGAAGAAGGAGATGAGAATCCTGATGGTCGGGCTTGATGCTGCCGGTAAGACGACCATCCTGTACAAGCTCAAGCTTGGAGAGATTGTAACCACCATTCCAACAATCGGTGAGCATTATTCCTCATTGCTCGCAGTTATCCTCTTTTCTGTCATATGATTAAGAGGTGGTTGCTAGATTTATTTAGGAACGCGATTGGTCTTTTACCTAATCTTTTTATCCTGTGAAGTATTTACCTAGCGGTTAGAACTTGTGAAGAATAGTATAATGTAGTCGCAACAAAACAGGACAAATAGGGATATGGAATCCATATCATGAAAATTTAAACAGAATCTAAACAAACAACCTCAATATAAGAGTAAGGAATGAAATATGAACAAAATCCATTGCAATTCTTACATCCATGCTCAAAACATCGCCAACAACTTGAACTAGTGATAAGAGATAAGATGTGTACAGTGAATTAACATATTTCATGAACTATTAAACAAGCTGTAAAACATAAATTAAAATGCTGTCAAATGGAGCTTATATCTTGAGTAAAAAGGATGGAGGGGGAATGAGGGATTCGATCACTGGATGAACTCTAGTTAAGGAACTCTCCCCTGGATTTGCCATCCCTTGTCGTGCACAAGGGACCATCTCTTCTGTTTTTAAATTTTAATATTTGTCTGCATTCCCTATATCCATCCCTATTGTAGTATCAATATGTTTATGAGGGAAGATTCAAACTGTTAGTCATTTGATACATCCGCAGCCTCACCAATTGGTGATAGGTAAAACAGCTTCACATCTTAACCTACAACCATTCCACATTACCAACCTAGTGCAACTTCTTTGAAGGCTGGGAACTTCAGCTCATTCAAAATGTCACTTGGTTGCAGATAAACTTGAGACTTTAAATATATGGACACCTTGAGCATCAGATTCGTCAATTGATTTCTGCCCAGTGTTTAAAATTTTGTTTTGTGCCGGGTGGAACGAACGAAACTTACCCTTCTGCCCATACACCAAAACCGACACTGGCGCTCCATAGGTTTCGAGGCCCACGACCAGCCTTAGAGGCATCGCGCGAGTCATGCGGTTGCGGAGGAGGTGTCACACTAGCCCCGCGGCCACGGCGTCAAAGGACTCGTCGCATGAGCCCCGTGGTCGCGGCAGACTCGTTGCGTGAACCCTGCAGTGGCAGTGAGGCGGTGAGGTGGCGAGGCAAAATAAAAATCGGGAGCGGCGGCAGAATTGTGAAGGGAGAGGAAAAGTTAGGATTTATTAAATGTGTTAATTAAAATCATTATATTATATATATAATATCTAATATATAATTAATTATTATAATTATATATTATATAAAATAATAAATAATTAAATAAGCTGTTAATTAATTACTATAATTGTAATACTTTTTTATTAAAAATAAAAAAATTAAAGTAAAAAATAGATAATTTATATAATATATAGTTATATAATTTAAAATAATTTTTACAAAAACTTTAAATTATTTTTATAAATTAAAAATAGATTAGAATTTTATAAAAAAATTTAAAATTTTAAATAACTTTAAAATTTTATAAATAATTCTAAAAAAATAATTGTTAAGTTTTTTTTAATAAATATATAAAAATTTTAAATAAATTTGATTATATATATATAATTTAGAATATTTATAAACTATAATTATATATTATATAAATTATGATCTTTATGTTAATTTATATAATTATTATAGATAATATTTTATTTATCTTATAAGCAAGATTTGGAACCATAAATATTAACATATTTAGCTCTCTACTTTTTAGATTCTTGGTTCCTAATCAAAACACATTTTTATTGATATGAATGTTTGATATTTACATCTAGGAAATACTTTAGATTACCTATTCTTTATTTAAAGTTTTGAGAAAGGTATGTCGTCAAGTTACATAAAATTACTACAACAACCAAACCTTATATATATATATATATATATATATATATATATATATATATATATATATATATATATATATCGAAACTCTATCGGCACGATACGATACCGAAACAGTATTGTTCTGGTTTAGGACCGAAACTTCGGCATGGGTCGAGATTTTAAACCTTGTTTACGCCTGATATTTTTGCCTTCCAAGCTACTGCATCATCTCGAAATTGACCCTTGTACATGATATTGGTGCATAATTTCAATCCTAGCATGGAATTAACTAAAGATAAGAGTTAGATAGGTGTAGCAAGTCAAAATCAAATTTAACCAAGCGACAATGTATACTAGGTACAATGTCATGATCCCCTTCACAAGCTAGGTTACCCAATACAATCCACTAAAAGTTCAAACCAAATGGGGTTTACATTTCATGGTAACAGAGTTAAAACATAATTTGGAGGTTTATCTTCTATGATTATTCTTCTAGCTACTTGGAGCATACCTTGAATTTGTGTTTATTAGTTTGTATTGTTACCATCCACTTTTTCCTACGTATTAGAATGGCTGATTCCCTTTGTGAAAGGAGTACAAGAATTTTATGAGGAAAAGGGTTTTTATGCAACCATTTTAGTTTTTAATGCTCTTGTTGAAATGAACTCTTAGGGAATTTCTATCAAAAACCAGTAGCAAATTTGGGACATAGACCTAATTTATGGCATATGCTTCCTTCTAGGTGATTTATGGCACTTGTATGAAACAAACTTTTCAAAGTTATTGTTCCAGTTGATCTTATTTCTCTTTTGTTGTACTGTGTCTTTGCCAATATATGAAGAAGCATTGATGACACCTGTTTGTTTTATTTGATTTTTGGTACTTCTAGATTCTGTTATGAGAACTAATAGTCGTTGCTAGTCTACTCATTATGCTTAGTAGTTGCAGTTATTTTATCTTTTATATTTGAATATCACGTTTTCTTGGTGTCAATTGGAAATTAATCTTTCTACAACTTTTTTGGCAATATCTTGATGATTGATTAGATGATAATTGAGTTCATTAAAAACAAGCTTTATTAATAGGCAATCAATGTGCAACTAAGGACTGTCATGAAAATACTTGTTTCTATGTATTAATGACTGTCAATTGTCTAAAAGGTTTTTGTTGTTCTGAGCAGTTTGAGCTTGTTGCTATAACATTGCATTGTTAAAATTAAGCTAATGGTTGTTAATGCAGGGTTCAATGTGGAGACTGTTGAGTACAAGAACATTAGTTTCACTGTATGGGATGTTGGTGGTCAGGACAAGGTACTGGCCCATTTACTCTAGACCATTTCTGATCCAAACAATTTCTTTGCTTTGGATGAGTTTTTCCTTTTGGTGACGACTTCGTTTCATATCCAAATGATTGCTTCACGTTTGATGAGTTGTTTTCTTTTGTTGACAACTTTTTATGATGGTATCTTTATGTCACTTAGGGTAATGAGAAAAAAAACTTGAGTATTCAATATCTAAGGTTGTGTCACACTAAATATGACCTAGATGTCCTGGGTTTTAGATGCATATGGAACTTGCTTAATTCTCCGTCTATGATTAGTCTGTTAATTGTTACTTGTTTCCCTATTCCTCAATACTTATGATTCTGGTCATCAACAGATTAGACCTCTATGGAGGCATTATTTCCAGAACACACAAGGACTTATTTTTGTTGTTGATAGCAATGATCGAGATCGTGTTGTTGAGGCAAGAGATGAACTACACAGGATGCTTAATGAGGTAAATCTTTTAGTAACCATCCACCTCTCATGATTTATAAAATCTACTGTCTGCGTAATAAGACTCTGAAAAAAAAGGTAGATTTCATCATTCAACTTCCCATTGTGTTCATAAGATCATTCATTTCTTTGCAATTATCTTTACTTGTATGGATCTACTGGACTCTTTTATAAGGTTTGACTTTTGACAAATAAATAACAAAGATAGAGAAACTTTACTACAACATAGTACTTTATTTTTCTTGACTTGCTATGATCCTTTGAATAGTTTGTTTAAAGTAGAAAGCTCCATATTTGTCTTCATTGCCAAATAAACCTGCAAAATTTCCTTTTTAGAACTTTTTTTATCTGATTGGTTGGGGTTCTGTACTGATAGGATGAACTAAGGGACGCTGTCTTGCTCGTGTTTGCTAACAAACAAGACCTTCCAAATGCAATGAATGCTGCTGAAATCACTGATAAGCTTGGCCTTCATTCTCTACGTCAGCGACACTGGTAAAGTGTCTGTTCAGCTATTGTTTTCTGAACTACTTTTCTGCTATATTAACAGTAAAATACTATGAATTTTTTAACAATTACTTTGTAGCCATGCGACTCACTCTTCATCTTCTCTTTATCCTTGTCAAATCTTGACAGTTGACATTTAAAATCAGGCACTGATATCTTGCACATGAAATGTGTACAATTTTTTAGGCAATGAGATTCTGAAAACCTAGGTGCATACCTACGTTGAATGCTTGTAATGAAGTTAATTAACATTAGGTCGTGTGCTGAATTTTTTTAATCATTGAGTTATTGAATAATCTAGGCCTATAGCTTTTAGTGCTGAATTGTGGGAGTTGATTGAACAATACTCCGCTATTAGCGATCAGGATTGGATATTCATTGCACATACCTCATGCTAGATGCACTGTGTTCTCTAGTTGGAATATCACTTGGATTAATTATCTATTTACAGTTAAAGTATGTTGGATTATTGTCTGTTCATTGTTAAGAAAGTTGGTTTGAAATCTGCTTTACAGAAATGGAGAAACCCAGGTTCGTAATTTGATTAGAAGATTACAAGTTTTTGTTGGTACTTATCGTATCTTCTCAAGTAATCACTGATCGATGAATAGAAAAGAAACAGAGGAAGCACATCATAGCTCCCTTCTTTTGATTCATCTGATCCACTGAAATTTGATGGTAGTGTCAGATATCTAGAATAGGAAGTCCATCTAATGGTAGTTCATTGTCAACCATTGACACAAGAGTACTTACTATGTCTCTGCATAGGATAGAAGTGAGAAGGAAAATCAATTTGATTTGTTAGGGCAGTCTGATGTGAGACAGATTAGCAGAGGTTGATCATTGATGGCCTCTATAAAATCAATAATTTCCAAGTGTCCTAATGCTTATTCTCGTATCCACACCTTGCAGTAACAGGCAAGTCAATTTCCTAGGCTCTCATCGTTTTGCATTTAGCACATAACGATAAACCAAGTTAATTAACCAGGCTGAATTATAGTTTCAGACGCATGTTTCACCTTCTTTATTTGTATTAATGTCTGTATTGTGGATAGAAAGCAGATGCCCAGCATACAGTATCTCACTTGTGAAGTATTTTGATTAATTTTGGTGATATTCTTGAGAAATTCCCTATTGTCAGTTCTTTTAGTTCTTCAATCTCCGGCTTCAAATAATGCCTTACTGTTTATAAATTGGTTTTCTCCCAAGTTCGAGAAGTTGACTACCTTGATCTTTACAGATGTGTTAATTTTATTGTTCGCCTGAGCATTGTGCTTTGGTTGAAGCTCAGAAGTTTGATGACTCCATAAGATCCATTTGACTTGCTAACTATCTTAGGCATATATCTAGTGTTTATACACACTTGAATCTATATGTGGAGTATTCAACCTTTTGTCATAATTTTAGCACATCACTTCAAATCATACAACCTCGAGCATCAACTTGTTAAATTTCTTGTAACTGTTGCACAGGAAAACTCTATAAACAATCTCGTGCCACTTTTAGTTCTACTTTATAACATCGTATAGTTCTCTATATAACCAGCCATATATTCTAGAAATTTGCACTCTTCCTCTACCTCTATACATATGGCATCCGGTGACTCATCAGATCACATGTAAAATTTTTGGAAATAACTGCGTCAAACATGTGGGTCCACACCTCGTTGCTTTATCATATCTGATCCAAGAAACACAGCTATAAAGTGCAATGTCAGGAAGATGTCCAAATGGTTGACGTGGTTATAGCAGCTGTTTGTACTTGTTTCTAAAAAGATCTCTACTAGATACTTCGCAGATGATTTATAGAAAATAATGAAGTTGTTATTCTGCTGGCTGATTTGTGCACTTTTTCCCAGGTACATACAAAGCACCTGCGCTACATCTGGTGAGGGGTTGTATGAAGGGCTTGATTGGCTCTCCAACAACATTGCCAGCAAGGTACCAACCTCGTGCTTTGTTTAACGTTCATAATGCTAAATTGTACTGTGTTTATTATGTTTAAATAAGACTACTTTACACAGAAAAAGTTAGTCGTAGTCTTTTATTGCATGCTTACAAAAAGTGTTTGTCTACAGTAATCAAAGCCTGCTTCGAAGGTTCATATCTTAACATCAGCAGTGTTCGCGTTTGATGCTTTTGTGACAACGGAAGCAAGGAGACTATTAATTTTCCACTTGGGACATCGTTTTCCCCTTTCCCATCTGCATTTAAAAACCTAATACAAATCTGTAAAACAAATATATGCTTGATTACCCATTTTTCAATGTTTTGACGATGGACGCAGCAAACGACTGAGATTCTCTCGTTATATATTTTTTTTTCTCGATATTGATTTTCTGCCTGCGCAGGCTGCAAAGGTTCCTGTCGTATCCTAAAACATAAATCTTCGAAGCTGACGTTAAATTTTCTAGTTGCGTTGATAGGGCAATGTGGTGTTTGATGGAATACGTCTCAATCAATTTTCAGTGGGGGTAAAAATATTTTAAGTGTGGATTCTCACATGCAAAGGCCACTGTAATAAGGTCAATGTTTCTTATGATTTATCCTATTTCAGATTGTGTGGAATTTGGGGATGATAATGAGAGGGAGTGGGGGTAGATTTGTCATCTTCACTTTTGAATTATATTGTCACGTCCTATAGGAGTTTTTGTTAGAGGAAAATCCGACAACATCTTTCTTGTACTGATGACAATCTGAAATATAAATACAATCACAAGAATACATACATCAGCTCACACGGTTGAAATATACACAATCATATAGTTATATACTCGACCCACTTAGCTGGAATAAAATAATCATAACAACATAGTTATATATATTAAACAGCTCACACGACTATATTAAAACATAGAGAAAACAAAAGGAAAACTAAAAACGAAGATTGCTAGTCGACTAGGCTTGCACAACCATAACAAAACAAATACAATTAAACAACCACATGGTTAAACACCAATATCATGCCAAAACCATAAAGTATATATGAAAGAAGAACAAGAGCAAGGTAAAACCGCCCTCTGATGTGACATGGAATCAACAGACAGGATATTTCAAACGATACAACATATCTATGTGTTAACATGAAAATAACAGGAAAAATAAGAGGTAGTGAGTATAACATACTCAGCGGGTATCGTGCAAATATGCATAGTAAGATATATCTACCAATAATAATCATGGAGTACAGTCTCCTGAATAATAACAGGTAATGCAAAACTGAAACAAGGGGAGAAACTGTACTCACCAGGGTTTCCTATCCTGACATAAAGGTGTGAACCTCTCCAACAGATGTAGGGTCATCAGACCAAATACATAATGTATCCTATATGCATGTCAATCATATGCAATCACAAAAATGCAGCATCCAAAATGCAATAATCACAAGCAATAAATGCAATCCATGCATATGACATAGTCACCCCTAACGCAGTCAGCCATCTCACACATGATGGTGAGACCGAGTGGGTAGGACTATGACAACTGTGCACTCTACCATCACTATTCCTGAATGATCGAGTGGACAGGATGTTGTCGGAGTACACATATCCTCCTCCCTCAAATCATAAGTGGAGGAGCGCAATGCTCTGATCTCCCTGTGTCATAGTCAATAGGAGGGATCCCTGTCCTGCTACCATGCTGCAATCACACTACCTATGAGCGGACCAGCGAAGCCCTGACAGAGCAAACTACACACACCCTGCCAGATATACCACTAATCCATGAGTGGTTGTGTGTGCAGATCCATGTAACTGACGATGTGCTCAACAATAATAAAACCGACAATCGCTCAGCATGCAATCATGTGAGATGGTGCATGACACTAAGCATGTAAATCCTGACAAATACCAACCTCTTCATAATGTGTACCAACGAAGAAACCAAGTCCAAATCAATGATCTAGGTACACATGCTAGATAGTAAACCTAAGTACACATGTCAAGTAATAAACAAGGTACACGTGCCAAGTATAACTAGTAGCTAGACTTGTATCCGGTAATGCACTATATGTCACTACATAAGCACACAATGTAAAAACAAAAGGACATAATCATAAATGCATAACAGGTAAAAGTATGAGTATACTACGGGTATCAAGCAGTGACATACCAAGCAGATATAAACATAACTATTACTACTAGTTATAACCTACTAAGCATATCAAAATGAAAATATCAAAAAAATAAGTCAAAGGTACCCGTCTTTATACATAGATCGTGTTAAATCAATCACATGTCAAGACACTCGCTTCGAATCGAAGTCCTGCAATTACATAATGTATTTAGCGAATACATATGTAGCAAATAGCTAAATAAAATTCTTAACCTAATTAGGAAAAACCCTAATCGAAATAATTAAGCTAATTCATGAATCTAATTAGGTTTAACTCAATCCACAATTCTTTCACTTCAATCCTACTCATGAGTTAATCAATTTAATCATGGTCATCTTCTAAGATCAATACACACTTAATTCATCCACAACAATTCAATGATCCTAACATCAACCATGCATCCATCTAAATCAATCAACTACCAAATAACCACCATGAATCAAACCAAATTCACCCAAGCTGTATACTTTGTTGTTAATTTGTCGATGGAGCACCCACTGCCGGAAATTATGGTCGAAGCTAGATAAAACTGATGATCTCCAAATCAAGCATCCTAGATCAAGATCAACACATCCACATTTAAGCATTAACCCCAAATCCAAATCCATAAATGTTAAACAAGAACCCTACCTTCCATTGATCTCTAGGTTCTGTTGGTATCACTAATACCTGCAAATATTCTAGCTGGGATAGGGATCCCTGATCCAGATCAGTGAAGAGGAAGAAAGACTCGGCACCCGGATGCTAGGCACGACGATGGAGTATCTGTGCCGGTGCAGCAACGACGTCGGGATCGAGAGGGCGGTAGCGCTAGAGTGGAGCTAGGGCAGGGCTTCGAGTAGCCAAGAGGCCTTGACAGTGGTGAGGCAAGCTGGAGGAGAAGACTCCCATCGACGGTGAGCTCGTGGGCAGCCGACGATCAGGCAATGGTAGGCGAGCGAGTGATGCCAAGAGGTTTCTAGCGATCAGGCGCCAACGGTCTGGGCGATCGACGATTGGGGCTCATCGATGGCGGAGCCCGATGGTCAGCAGCAATGAGCGATCGGGAGAGGTGGCGAGTGAGGGAGAAGAGAAGGGAATCGGAAATGAGGAGGGAGCCGGAGGGATTCGGCGAGATTGGGGAAGGAAGAAGAATTAGGATCAGCACAAGGACCCGTGAGGGAGAGAATAAGGAACTCGGGAGAATGATATTAGGAAACTTAGGTATTAGGTTTATATACTTAGGTTTACTTTCATTAAACCCTAAGTTGATTTTCCAATCAACTTCCACTTAATTGGGTATCCCAAACGGGCTTTCTCCTTGCCTATAAATTCATTCCATCAATATACGCTATATGAGTCTAAAAAAATTCTCAAAAAATTCCTTAAATTTCTAAAAAAAATCTGTTAAGGTTATTCGCTCATTGAACCTTATTATATTATTATTATTTTGTTCGATATTTTACATATATCCACATCCTTATCCCCATCTCTAATTATGTTTAATTGGGGAATTCCTATCTCCGACTCCACGGGGATTAAATTCTTATCCCCGCTTCTTATCTTCGAAAACAAATCAAAAAGGATATTCATCCTCACTTCTCATTTAACATTTACCGAACTAATCGAAGAATCCATATCCTTGTTCCCATCCCCCTCTCTCATTGTGTCGTTTCGGGGCGAATTTAGGGATGAGGATAACATCCTCATACTCGCTCCCATTCAAATGCGGGGGTTTAAAAAATCCCCAAACCCGAACCCATGCTCAAAAATACTCTCCAAACCCGTTCTCATTTTGGATTTTCCTCACGGGACCTTGAACCTATGGGGAAAATTGTTATCTCTAATGTGTCTGCAGTAGATGAGCCGCTAAAGTGACGGTTTTATCTTTGATGCAATAGTTGATAGGGCAATATGGCCCTTCGAGACACAATATGATGGTAAAAGATATGATGAACTTCTATACAACAAGAGTTCAAAACTCACGCGAGGCACCTTATATTTTCACAGTGTTTGGGATGACTCATGATACTGGGTCATGCGCTAAAATTCATCTATGCTTCTTGTATTTACTCTGATGATCAATAGAATCAGATCGGTCACATCCAAGATTAATTGATTTAAAGAGTTAGAAATCTGGATTAATAAAAAAAAAATTATAGGACAAAATGGATTGGTTGGGTCAAGTTAGCTATGTGGATCGATTAAGTTGGATTGGGTTAGTGATCTAGTTAAGTAATATGGTTTGTCAAACTAGTTAAGTTATGAGAATAGATGAAGAATAGGTAAGGCAGTGTTGGGTAAAACTTCTTAGAAGCACTTGAAGTGCTTCTAACTAGCTAGAAGTATTTGTGAATGCTAACTTTAACTTCTATAATTTTTAACCAAAAGCTATGAGCAAGTTTGTGTTACTTTTTTTATACTTCTGTTTTTTTTCTGCATGCATGCATAAGTTGTTATATTCTACGTTTGCATGCATGCATGCATGCATAATTACAATTTTACATTTCAATCCTATTTTATTAGAAGTATTATTTAAAATAATATTTTACATTTTATATAATTTTTGTTTCTAGAATTTTGTTATACATATTTTTTTAATATATTTATGCAAAATTTGTCATTTTTATATTTTGTTTTTATTAATATTATATATATTTTCAAGCATTTTATAAAAACATAAATTAATTTTGATATAATATTTAAAATATAATAGTTATTATATAAATATATTGTTAATGATGTATCACAATTTAGATAATTAAAAAAATTAATTTTATACAATTTAAGAATATTATTATCATTTAACTAAAAATTAAGTTTAAAAGCTTATTCTCTAGACATTCAAATTTTACATTGTCAGCTTTTAGTAGAGCTCTCAGAGGGGTTGACTCATGGCAGGGCGGGTCGACTCATGACGGGCCAATCATTTGGCGGGGCGGGTCGGGCCGTCAACTTGGCGGGTTGGAAAATTTTCAACCCAACCCAATCCAAGGCGAGTCGTGGGTTTGGCAGACCAACCCGCGGACCTATCAAATTTTTAAAAAAAAATTAAAAAAAAATAGTTCATATCTTCAATATTTTACTTCTAAAATATTTTATCAATCAAATGTATTCATAAACAAGTATTTTAAATATAAATGGACATAAACAAGTACTTATATTGGGTCAAAAGTACTATTTTTTTTAAATTATAACAAAGAAGGATAATAAATTGGCATAAAATTGTGCAACGAAGAGGAATAGTAATTAGGACTCCTGACTGTGCGTCGAGCAGTTTAGATCAGTGGTACCCCTGACTGTGCGTTCGTAAACGAATCAAATAAGAAGGTCATCTACTTTTAAGAAGGTCATCTAGTTTGGGTACACACACCAAGCTCTTCATTGTGCATAATGTATGCTTCAGATTTATCCCATAAATGAATCAAATAAGAAGGTCATCTACTTTTAAGATTAATCGACTTTGTGTGCATATATATTTCTGTAACTTTTGTCTATCACACTCAACTTCACAAGTATGAGTTTTTCCTAATTATTATTCCTCTCAACGAAGAAGATAATGAAATGCTACAATTTAACTCTTGGTATTCTCGTAGTTGCAGCATTAACTACTGATATAAACTGCTTACATGTGTTTCTCAACGCGCGGGTCAACCCAAGCCCATCGCGGGCTAACCCGCACGGGTCGCGGGCCTAGACGGGTCGGCCCGCGACGGACTTGGGTTGATAAAATTCCAATCTAACCCGCTTAAATTATTTGACAAGGCGGATCAACCCGACAAGTCTAACCTAAATTGACGACTCTAACTTTTAGCTTATATTTTTTAAATAGTCTATACTTTAACTTCTCACCAACTTTAAAATAATCTATATAAGAATTACTTTTAAATAAGTAAAAATTCTCCAAGACACTCTTTAAGTTAATGACTTAATTAAATTTAGTAGATTAGGTGAATTAAATGACTATTTCAATGAGTAAACCAATCAAACAATAATTTTATTGGGTTGTTTTAAACGAAGAGCTGCTTTTCCCACCTCTTCTAATATCCTCACCTCCTAGTCCCATTTAATTTTTTTTATCTTTATACCCTTTCCTGATTCTCACATTCACGTTTTTTTTAAGTTTTGTTTGGTTTTATTTTTTTAATTAGTTTTTTATCCATTTTATTTTTTTTTAATAATTTACTTTTTTTATTATATGTTTATATTCTTTTATTTATTGTTTAGTTATAGATTTTAGAAATTATTATTTGTAAAAAATTTTGAAAGTATAAAAATTTAAAAAAAAAAGGTGTAGTATAGACGGTGGACGCACTCCTGAGATTTACCCACCATACGGATCTACATTTTAAAAGTATAAAAATATGGATCAAAATAAAATTTATATACATGAAACGAATAAAAATATTAACAATTAATAGTAAATACATTTATACCTTACGAATTAAAAGAGATAAAATAGAATTATCAAAATTAACAAGATCAAGGGAAAATTTACATATGCAGTCCCCATTGGTAAACAAATCTTTGCATGCAGTCCCCATCCATGAAAATTTTTGTTTCACTCCCCAATGAAACATATTTACCTAATTGCCCATGATATTTTTAGGTACAAAAAGTCCAAAAATCAGTATAAATCATCTTAAATTCAGTATATTAAATTAGAATCTAATATATTTTCTATCAAATTGAGTACGCTTCTTTTTTCACCTCAAAATATACTCAATTTTAATTTAATGTGCTGAATTTAATAGTAATTATACTCATTTTTAGACTATTGTATCAAAAAATATGAGGGTTAATTTCGATAGAAAATATACTAGATCTTAGTATAGAATACTAGATTATAGTGTAAAGTGCTGAATTTAATAAGAATTATACTTATTTTCAGACTTTTTATACCTAAAAAATAAGAGGGACAATTTTGATAGAAAATATACTCGATTTTTAATATAAAGTACTGACTTTAAGAAGAATTATACTCATTTTTTGACTTTTTTTACACAATTTTGGACTTTTGTACCTAAAAAATCTGAGGGGCAATTTAGGTATCAATATTTGCATGAGGGAGTTGAAACAAGTAATACTTTGCATGCAGGGAGTGGAAACAAAGTTTTTTGGACATGGGGATTGCATGCAAAGTTAACATTGTGATTGGGGATTTTTCTCTAATTTACCGCCAGATGAAATTACCAAATCAAATAATATTAGTATTTAGATTATTTTAATAATTCTGTTACCAAATGAAATTACCGTCAGAGATGAGGATGTTAAGGTGGATGTGTGGGCATACGAAGATGGACAAAATAAGAAATGAGAGCATTAGAGAGAAAGTCGGAGTTGCATCTATTGAGAAAAAACTCCGAGAGACACGTTTAAGATGGTACGGACATGTACTTAGACGACCAATAAATGCTCCAGTTAGGCGATGTGAAACTATGATAAACATGCATATCAAACGAGGAAGAGGAAGACCAAAAAAGACTTGGTTAGCAACAATAAAACAAGATAAAATTTATTTAAATATAGATGATGATATAATAGGAGATAGAGCTCAATGGCGTAAAAGGATTCATACAGCCGACCCTACCTAGTGGGAAAATGCTTGGTTGTTGTTGTTGTTGTGTGCTATAATTAAGAATAATTCTGTTATAATTAAGAATAATTTTGTTATTTATTAATTGGTCAATTGACCAAATAATTACTTTTTGAACATTATATATTATATTGCCCTTATGGTAAATATCAATGAATAATAGATTTTATTGTTCTCATATTATTTCTTGCTCTCTCCCTATTCTTCTTCTCACATGGTATCAGAGTCATCTCTTTTTTATCTTCCCTCAATTTCTTGAGGCGGAGATCCTATAAACGACGAATTTTAAATTTTTCCCTCAGACCTCTTCTTTTCTCCTACGTGTTTTAATTTTCTTATTCTTCTCTACTTTTCAGAATAAACGAAAAATACTTATTTTCTTCCGCTGCCAACCCCTTTGCTTCTCTTTCCTCTTCCTTAATCTCTATTTTTTCCGTCTCCGTGGTTTTTCTCCACTGTCACCGGACAAGTTAATTTTTACTTTAGATGTCAAATACTCGACGACATCAAAGAGGCGAAAAGCAAAGCTCAGACCGATATCAGATTTGTCACATCGTTGGTCATACTGAAAATATATGCCCTAAAAGACTTGATTGGTCTTGGGTAAAATGTCAAATTTGTCTTGGAATTGGACATTTTGGTATTTAATGTCCTAGTCCATTTGACTCAAATTTCATTGATGGTCTTACAGCCTCAAGACAATCATCTATTTTGGTATTTAATGTCCTAGTCTATTTGACTCAAATTTCATTGATGGTCTTACAGCTTCAAGACAATCATCTATTTCACAAGTATATCCTAAAGTCTTTTGTCTGTGCCTACTTGTGGTAAAACCCCTGAGTTTTCATCTACTGATTGGTATATTGACACTGGAGCAACTTATCATGTCACATCAGATTATAATATCCTTACAGACGTAATGCCATATTATGACTCAGATACGGTGCAAGTAGGCGATGGTTCAAGTTTGCAAATTGCTAATCTTGGAAACACATAGGTTCATTTATCTAATCAAACTTTTTACATGCGCAATGTCTTTCATGTTCCATCTATCACTAAAAATTTACTTTCCACATGTTAGTTTTGTCTTGATAACAATGTCATTTTTGAGTTTCATCATAATCATTATCTTACAAAGGATAGAGGAACAAATGCTATTGTGTTTTATGGGAGAATCAAAAATGGCCTCTACTGTCTTCAGAGTTCTTCAATCAAAGCTTTTGTTGGTGAATGCACAAATAAACTAGCTTGATATGCTCAACTTAGTCATCCTTCCCTTCATATTGTCCAGTCAATCATCAATAGGTATGATTTACCTACTTCTATTACCTCCTCTCCATCTCATTCATGTAAGTCATGTATGAAATCTAAAAGTCATAAGCTACATTTCTCTTCATCTGATCATGCTTCTATTTTTTCACTTGAAATAATTCATTCTGATGTTTGGGGCCTTGCACCTATTTTGTCTAATCAAGGTTTTCAATTTTAATCAATTTAAAGGAGAGGTTTTGGCATGTGTCAAGGGTTGGAAGGAGGGTAATTTAAAGGGAAATGAGTGTTTTGACATCTATTAAGGATCGGAGGGTTGGTAATATAAAGGGAGGGGAGGTTCTGACATATGTCAGTTGAAGAGTGTGTAATTTAAAGATACTGAGAGATTCTGACATGTCTCATGTGTCAAGAGTTGGAGGGAGGTAATTTTAAGGAAAGAGAGATTTTGACATGTGTTAAGAGTTAGATGAGGATAATTTAAATGTTGAATTAGGAAAGTAATTTCAAGGAAGAGAAAGATTCACTATGTTAAAAATTATATAAAAAAAAATAAAAAAATTTGATAAAAATAATAAACAAAATTGATTTAAAAAATAAAATTAAATAAAAATTAAATAAAATTGGGAAAAATACGACTATAAAATAAAAATGATCAAAAAATAATAAATAAAATTGATTAAAAATAAAACTAAATAAAATTTTAAAAAAAATTATAAGTAAAGAAGTTAGGAGTATAAAGGTTATTTATATGGGAGACAAAATCTGAAAAGGGAGGGAGGCTGTGTAGGAGGGTGGGAGAAGAAATTTATAAAATTAAATAAAACTAAAAAAATATATAAGTATTGATGACAAAAATAATAAACATAATTAATTAAAAAATAAAAAATAAATAAAAATTATATAGAATTAAAAAATAATAAATAAAATTAATTTAAAAATTAAATAAAATTTAAAAATATATAAGTATTGATGAAAAAATAATAAATAAAATTAATTTAAAATAAAAATAAATAAAAAAACAAAAAAATCAAAGAAAAAAAAAGGATAGAAATGGTATTTGACAGGGAGAGAGAGAGAACGGGACAAATGGACCATTTAAGTAAAATTACTTGAAAGAATTAATAAAAAAAACATAAATCAAATTATTTCACTTGTGTCATTCTATTATTATTGCAATTAAGAGGAATAAAAAACATGGAACTGGTTGGAATTTCTTCTGTAGACTATATTCTATTTTCTAATTCTATTTTTCCATTGGATCTGAACAGAATCCGAACCCGTTAAGAAAGGAGTTTGGTGAGGAAGGTCACTGTGTCCGTGTTGGAATACGATTAGGTCAAAGCGTTCTCGCTCCGAACACCGAACCAGCCACCTGTTCCGTCTTCTGATCCCTGATTCCTCCCTCGGCCTCTTTCCTTTCTGCATCGATTCCTTCCAAATTTAGGTTTTTTTCCTCCATCCAACATGTCAACGCATCGTGTGGTGGGGTTGATTTGATCGAATCTCGGAGAGGTTGCAATTGGGGGGCGGTGTGAGGGGGGCGATGGAGGGCGGAACTGGCGGCGGCGGCGGCGGAGACGTGGAGTTGGTCTCCAAGACGCTGCAGTTCGAGCACAAGCTCTTTTACTTCGATCTGAAGGAGAACCCAAGGGGAAGGTACTTGAAGATTTCTGAAAAGACATCGGCCACTAGGTCGACAATCATCGTCCCCGTCGATGGCATCGTCTGGTTCCTCGAGTTATTTGGATACTACATCAGCACTGACGAGCAGGACGTCTTCAGCAAGGAGCTTAAGCTCGATTCCAAGGTTTTGTCTTTCCTTTCTCCTCTTCGTTTTCGAAGGTTGGGTTTGAATAATTTAACCGATGGCTATCTCGTTGTTCCTTGGGAAGGCATTCTATTTTGACATTGGGGAGAATAAAAGAGGCCGTTTTTTGAAGGTACGTATGTGCTACGAAATCTCTTACTTTATTTTGGTATCTACCAATCAAGTTTATAAAAGAAGGCGGAACAGGTAATTGACTTCCTCCGTTGACCTATTTGTTTTTTTTTTAAGATTAGCAATGATTGACTAAGCTTTGATTACTCTAAATTTTGTGCTGAATTTATTGGTTGGAGATTTTCATAAATGACAAGTTTGGGCTGATAGATGGCTTAAGGTTTAGACCAATCGGCCTTCAAGTATTTATTACTAATCAGTTTGATATGTGTGAAGATTCTTAAATTGAGCATGGGCCAGTGAGTTAGGACAATTGACAAAATTATTGTTTTGTGATAAGAATATTTAATTTTTGGTCTTTCATGAATGGACATATTTATAGCCACATCATATGATAATTAATGTTCGTAACAAATGGAACAAAGATAACTGCACTAATGATTGTGCTTTATAATTAAAGTGAACTACGGCATGCTATAACATATTGACATATTTATAGCTACTGATTTTTGCTTACATATTTTGCATAAGTTGATGCAAAGAAACAATTTAAATGGAGAGTTAGGTTGGGTTTTTATAAAATGAATTGGATAATAAAATAACCTTTGTCTATTTATTACAAAAAAGAGGATAAGCAATTTTACAAGGAGAAGATGGGACCCTTAGGTTCTTCTATATGGATCATTGTTAGATAAAGTATTTACAAATTAAATCAGCACACATATTGGCGATTGGTTTACAATGACCATTTTAGCAATGTTTTTAAAAAAGTATTGTAGGAAGCCACATATTCAATTTGCCTATGTGTTTGCAGCAAGCAACCATATTGCTGCTTATAGCATATTTGTCTCGCATATGTGGTTGGCTTTAGCACGCTGGATAAATTGTTGTATGCAGGCCATGTATCCTTATGTGTATGCATGAGACTTCAAAAGTTGAAAGATTTCAAACTTTTGGGTTGAATCAAATCAAATAAAAATTCAAATTATTACATGTGCTCGCTCCTTCCCAAATAATTAAAACTTTTATGATGTTTTTTCTCCTCATAGATATTATTTGTTCCTGTGATTGTGAAACATTTTATTTACCTTTCATTTAGTAACCTTTAAGTATTTAGTTACACTTTTTTTTGGTACTGGTAAATTATATGCACATTATATATTCATCAGCTATTCTACATTGTTTTTTTTAATACAGAATTATGCATTGTATAGATTGGCTAAACATATTTTATTGTATATATGGTTGATTTTTTTCACTTATGTTAATGAATTAGAATAGGTTAACTGCCTTCCACTTGTATTGTGTTTTCTGAACTTGTGATTGATTGTTGAGGCTAGTCAGTTAAGAATGTTCCTGGAGGAACTGGTTAATTTGTAACTTGAGTATTGGCTAAACTAGACAAGTATAATCAGCCTTGAACTCAATTTAATTTGTCTGATTAGAAATCAACACAGATGCATCTGCGATCCATGGCATAAGCTGATGGTAACACTTAAGTTGCTTCAGTGTCGATTAACTATTGAGTTGACTTTTACATTATTGAATGACATTTTAGAAATTAATAAACTGTCCGTTGAGGGAATGAGAAAAAAAAAGCCTGTTGCTTTTAAGTACTATACTTTCTCCATGAAGTTAATTTTGGCATTTGGGAGTTTCTGTATAATTTAATTTCTGGATGCGTGTTTATATTAGTGAGTTAGAACTATCTTCATGTTACACAAACTTCACACTAGATCATCTTCTGATAACTAATCTGGATTATTAAATACTAAAAATTGTGAGCTAGTACAGTATAAAATACAATGCATTTCATTAAAATTGCATACTTTTGTTTGTTATACCTCAGAGACTATACTCATCGTCCCAGGTGAAAAATCATTTCTAGTTATAAAGTCAGCCATCGAGCTGAGGTACCATATGTAGCTCTTATTGGTCCTTTCACTTATACAAAAAATAAGGAAAAACACATATACCAATGAGCTTTTATTTATCATCTGTCATACTCATCACTCATGGTCAACCAGGAAAGATCATAAATGGTAGTTAAAGTTTGCAATTTTAGTCTAAGATTATATTTTCATGGACTATTGGAACTGACAGAATTTGTTGTTATATAGATATCAGAGTCATCTGTTAATAGGAACCGGAGTACAATCATTGTTCCCGCTGGGAGTTCGGGTGAAGAAGGATGGGCAGCCTTTAGGAATGTGTTACAAGACATACATGAAGAGGTCTCGCGACTTTTCATGGTTGCAAACCAGGTGAAAGTTTGAACTACTGTGCCCAGCTTCATGGACGGATCTTACTAGTAATTTTTTTTTTTTTCGTTCTCCTTTATTGCAACACAACAGCAGCAACATATGGAACCTCCTGAGCGACTCTCAGGTCTTTCAGATGATGTTGGTGCGGGATTCATTTCAGGGCACAGCACTAACTCAGCATCTGGCTCCGAATTGAATGTTGAGCGCCTCGTAGATATGCATGCACATGACGATATTGGAGGTATGGGGATGTCTAAAGTAATTAGGGTCGATCAGAAGAGGTTCTTCTTTGATTTGGGAAGCAACAATAGAGGTCATTTCTTGAGGATATCTGAGGTAAAATAATGAGGAACAAACTGATATTAATTTAATTTTCCTGCACATGTATAAACCTAACTTCTTCCTCATTGCAGGTTACTGGGGCTGATCGCTCATCGATCATCCTCCCTCTCTCTGGTCTGAAGCAGTTCCATGAAATGGTAGGCCATTTCGGTGAGATAACAAAGGACAGACTCGAAGGAATGGCCAGCGCAAATGTCCGGACACTGGAGCCATCGCAGAGATGATTGGGCTTGCTCAATTTGAATCTCTGGTGAACTTCGGCCTTGCTGTTTCTATATTTGATATGCTTTCTTATTGTTTTATGGTGAACAATAATCGTTTTCTATGTTCCGATGTGGGGGAGGGATAGACGGTTGTAAAACCTTTCTTAAGCGAAGAATAATGTAGGTCAAGATTGTAGCATGTATGTCAGTCCGAGCAGCAAAACTGATGTTTGCGCGTCTCTAGTCAATAATCTCAATGATTGGTGTTATTCCTACAAAACTTTTGCATCAGCTCTGTTTCTTATTGTACTGTCTAATCAGTGTCTTGAATCTCTTGTAATGGGTCGGCATTGAGCTTTATGTTTTGACTGAATGAATGGTGTGTCGGGGCAGACATTACGACGATAGTTCTGTTACTAGATACCAAAAAGTTTGTGATAGTTGAAGCAATGTGGTTCCAAAATGAGGTATTTCAGGCTCATGATGAAGTAATGAAAAAGTCCAACATTTGCTTGCTTTTATACTGCTTTGGGATATTCTAATTATTGAAATTTTAGTTAAAATTATAATCATATTGAAATAAGAATAATTTTAGGGATGAAATATTTTATAATATTCTTTTAAAATAGGAAACCATTTCATTTTTTAAATTATAAACTACTTCATTGAATCATGTGTTATTCAAGCAGGGTCGATTGATTTTATAAGTGTTTTTATTCATTTTAAATTTTTAAAAAATATTTATAAGTTTAATAAGAATTTTATTGATGATGATTAATTTATTCATAATTTTTATTTATAAATATTGATAAAATCGACACATATAAATAAATTTATTTATTTAATTTAATAAATTATTAACATTTTTTTATTTTTTTTAATTAGCACTATATATCTGATCCTTAGGCCGACTAATTTCAAGATTATCTCCTAACAATTTTCCACTGAATTATCAAGGTAAATTTGCTTCCAGTTAACGTTTCAGATTTATCATCCGAAAATACCGTGCATCATTATTTTTTTATTTTTTAACATAGAATAAATTTTTATTAAATTAAAAACCAAACTTATCTTAACAACTTAAATTATATCACACGAAATATAATTTATATAATAACTGCTTCGCCCTTCTTCCTCACACCCACCATCATCCACAATGAGCTGTTCGTCGGTGCTCCTACTACCATTACTAGTTTTAGCAACCTTCTCTTTCTCTCCACCTTCGCAAGCGCTCGTGTTCCACCTCCCCTCCGGCCGCGTCAAATGCTTCTCTGAGGATCTCCGCGCCGGCGTCGTGTCCCTCGCCAGCTTCCGCGTCGCCGACGACCCTCCCTCCGCCCACAACGTCTCCGCTAGCGTAATCTCTGGTTCGATGATCTGTTTGAACTCGTTGAGAAAATGCTTGATTAATTGGCGCCCTGGATGGTCTGATTCGGCCGCAGGTGATGGATCCGAATGGGGAGACCTTCCGCCGTGCTGATGGAGTTGAAAAGGGGGAGTTCTCCTTTGTGGCGGAGGAGATCGGGAAGTATACGACCTGCTTCTGGTCTTCCCATTTCCAGCTCGAGGCTGTGCTGACGGTGGACTTCGACTGGAAATCGGGGGTTGCCGCCAAGGTTTGGAACTCCGTCGCCAAGAAAGGGAAGATTGATGTAAGCCACTACTCTTACTTCTTCTTTTCTTTCTGTTTTTTTTTTTTACTTTGTACTGTATTTTGATACTGAATTTGGGAAATTTCAAATGCGACCATGATCTGCTAGATCTAAACCTGTGAAATTATTGGGGATCAAGTAGGAAAGAAGTTTATTGATCAAGTTTAGTTCTAGTTTGTGCTGATGATTTGGAGATTTGTTTGATGATTCGTTTGCTGAAGTTGGGGTTTTGATGAAGAACTAGTGAAAAAAATATTTATTCTTATGCATGTTTAAGTAGAAGGAGAGCCTTGGTGGAACGGTAATATCTAGATGCCACGGATTCAAGTCTCTAAAACGACCTCTTGTAAAATAGGGTAAGGCTGCATACAATAAATGCTTCCCCAGGAACCCATGTTGGCGGGAGCTTTGTCCACCCGGCTGCCCATGTTTAACTATGGGTTCATTGCAACAAATGAGTAAAGATGGTGGTATTTAGACTAGGATGATGCACATTGGGACAGATGGTAACATACTGAAACTGTTATTCCTTAAAGCTTGTTGAAATTCTAAGAAGCATCATTGGTTGTGTCCTTAAAACATTGGTTGCCATTTGGTCATACATGTTGAACTGATATACATCAAGTAAACTTGAAAAGCTGATGCTTCCCTTAATCTAGAGGGGACTTCATTGACTTTTAAAACTGATATTGGTTCCTTAACGTAGCATCGCCGGTGATTTGAATGTCACTCTTTTCTGAATCTCGGAAATTCTGGTGCACGAACCTCGTTGAATGCTGTGTGGTAAGAGAATTCAGAATCAAAATATGATTCCTAAAAGATGACTAAACAGTTGGGAGTTCAAAGTTGAGACATTATGCCTTATTGTTGTTCCTGTGACTAGAAAATGTGGCTTTAGAAAGACATGTTTTGAAATCAGAGTGGCAAATAATGGAAGCCTGACTTTAGCAAGCATTACCATGCTTGTAATGACCATTGTTTCTATATTACCACTTTGATTTTGGAAACTTCTAAGGGAGAGGAAAGTTGAGGAAAGGACAGGAGCAAAGAGGAGCGGAAATGGATTTAATCTGGTTCGAAGTGAATTCAAAGATTTACAGTATACAGAGAGAGATTATGTTTCCAACGACATTAAAATGAGTTATTGGTAAGGAAAGCAAATTCTTCTACCTTTTCCTCTAAACAAATTCAGTCAATCCAACAATTGACAGGGTTGAGAGGACAACTTATTTAAAAATATTCATTTTAGTTTGCGGATCACTAGCCTAACGAGAATGAACTTAACCATAAATATCTAGAATTTAGTAGGAATTGTATGAGTATCTGAATGTTCAAGTTCAACTACATTAAAATCAATTTCTCTGAGCTATTCCATAAAGTTTCCGCATTTTGCATCTGCAAATAGTGATGATGATGCTTGCTAACATATTGCAATGTGATTGTGTTACTATAAGCTGCTCTTTAATCTAAATCCTCTAAATCATTTTGACAAGTTTGCCACTGTCCAGGAGATGGAATTGGAGTTGAAAAGAATGGAGGATTCAATCAATTCAATACACGAGGAGTTGGTATTCTTGAGAGATCGGTAAGTTTATATGCTAGAGTTAGTAATTTTATATTATCGTTATAATTTTATGTGCCATTGAATTATTTTGGATCAAGGGAGGAGGAAGCAAGGAGTTTCAATGAAACAACAACGGCAAGAATGGGTTCTTTGAGTATTCTTTCATTCATCGTATGCATTGGAGTAGCTGGCGTACAGCTTTGGAATTTAAAGACATTCTTTAAGAGACAAAAAATTCTATAGCAAGGTGATGAAATGCTATGTGACGATATCGATATCTCAGGTATTATGAACTCGAGCTTTCCTTGCACCATATGCATGCCCTTACGTCGTACTTTAAGCTTCTCAATCACCCAAACCTTTTTTTCTATTTAATTGGATGTTTATCACTTCCACAGATGAATGTGACTTTCCTAAGTTTTAATCTGATATCAGATCCTAAATGTCATAATGATAACACGAGTACCAGGGCTCTCAAAGGATTTGATTACTCTTGACCGAGGGATTCTGTATGCCATCTCTTTCGTCATTATTTAAATGGAAATTAGCACCGTTGACGATCTCGTAGGTGAGCTTGTAGTTCTTGCAGTTTCTTCAATGCCCTAAGTCATTGCATCAATACCGACAACAATCTTGTGTAGTCTTCAAACATAACTAAAGGTTAAGTCTCAAACTATAAATAGAACACAATAGGGTCCTTTCTAAGTGCATTGTTAGAGCATCTACATCAGATACCCTATTCAAATATTTTATCTTAAATTTTAGATAAGATAGTTAAAAATTCTTTACATCAGCTACCCTATTGATTATCTGAATTATACATTTATGAATAGTACTTCTCTAAATTTAAGAAATAAATTTCATTCCCTAAACATTATAGAGGAGAGAGAAGAAATAGGGAAATTAATATATGATGTATTAAAAAATAAATATCTAAATTTAATAAAATAATTTTTTTATCTTAAATTATATATTTTGAATAAGGAAGTTGATGTGGATGGTCTTACTTTCATCATTAGATAAATTCAGCTCATTGACTAACTCATATAATCACCAAAAAAAAAAAGAGGAGAAAAAAATAAGCATCAATAAAACAAAGCATATGTCTTGAAAATTAAAATGCCAGATGATACTAGTTATTACATGCCCAAAAGTAACGCACTGTAAAACAACTGGTAATGTCTGCAAAACTAAGCAGATTATAATAGAGAGAAATATGGAGTCACGAAACATGATGACATTCTTAAGAAGCTTTAGCAACAGCAGACTGTAAGAATGCTCCTCCAGGTTGACGTTTGGAAAGTTTCCCATGGCAGCCAAGTAACTACACAGTCAAAAGACAAACCATATAATAACTTTCATAAGAACCATTTTATGAGGATATCCATATTTGCTGATTCAAAGCATATGTAAAAAACATGTCTCTATAATCGACAATACCTTTGCGTTGACTCCGTCCGGTACGATTCTGTTCTCGCTTTTCCACTTCACATAATCGTTGCGACTAAACTTAGTGAATCCCCTGAAAATGTGTTCATAATGTTAGATTTAGCAGTAACTTGTCTGAGGTGAAGAACAGGTGAATTCTCATATAAATTGATACTCACCACTTCCCACTGACAATTATCTTCTGTCGGCCGGGGAACTTGAACTTTGCCCGCCGTAGTGCTTCTTGGGCATTTTGGCTATTGTTATCCTTGCAACGAACAGAGAGAAGCACCTGGCCGATACTTACCCTAGCACAAGTCCCTTGTGGCTTACCAAAGGCACCCCTCATACCAGTCTGGAGTCTATCAGCTCCGGCGCAGGAAAGCATTTTGTTGATTCGAAGGACATGGAATGGGTGGACTCTCACTCGTAGGTGGAAAGCATCCTTCCCGGCAAACTTTGTCATGTACTTGTTACATGCAATTCGGGCAGCCTCCAGAGCTTCACTTGAAACATTTTCCTTTTCCCAGCTCACAAGATGAACACAGAAAGGGAACTCATCAACCCCTTTCTTCTTCATTCCAACATCATAGATCCTGATCTTCGGATCAGGAACACCACGGCAGTAGCGCGATTTGGGATATGGTTTGTTCTTAATCTGGCGATAACAGCGCGCAGGTCCTGGATGAAGAATAACCATTCTAATTGTCATGCGAATTCAAACAATCAAAATTAGAACAGGCATAGGCGATCAACCTAACTTGAAAAGACGCCTTAAGGGATGATCTTACAATTTATTAAAAAAAAACTAACCGAAAACAAGACGAAGCAAATGAAAACAACCGAATAACAAAGTTGAACTCAGATCCATTTGATTCTATGGTAAGTAAGACGAGAAGTCTACCAAAATCTATCAAATCTCACAGAAAAGCGGCAAAAAAATAAAATCTGACCAGCCACTGAAGGAGATCATGAACAAGACTAGATTCATTCTCATAAAAAAAAACCAATTGAAGATTAAATCATCGATGGAACGATCATGACACAGCGGAGCATACACAAAGGCATCTGGAAAAGAGACGGAAACGAGAAACTTACGTCGGCCCATTGCTGCAGAGAAGACGAGGCAGGAGATCGACGCCGAAGACCAGCAAGGGGAAAATGGCGGCTCAGTAGGTTTATATCATAGGAGATTGGAAACCCTAGGGGTTGATTTGGGCCGTGGGCTTAAAAATAGAGAACTTTACTTAATGGGCCATAATGGAAGAGTACAATAAGTTAATTTACTCAATGACTGCAATTTAGGGTATGACATGCCAATATACCAGGGATACAAATAAGTTAAGCCGTTCGTAATTCACTCACGAACGGTTCAGGCAAAATTTGACTCGAATTCAAAGTTGAACGAGCTTAAACTGTGTTAATTAGAAATTGAGTTGAGCTTGAGCCTAATTATTATTGGCTCGGTCACTTGTCGAGCCAAACAAATCAGTATAATATATATTTTTATAATATATAATATATTAATTTATTTATTAAAAAATTGAGTTAACTCATAATTAAATATCGAACTTGAGCTCAACTCTACATACTCGAGCAAGTTTGAACATGTATAAATCGAGTCTAGGCTAATTCAAACTCGACTCAGCTCGTTTACAACCCTTTTGTAATGCAAGGGAAGGGGTGCTCCAAGTCATAACAAGCTATCGGATCTGTGTTCCATATGAATCAAATCTACTGGTATCAATAAGACCTCCTCTAAATCAAACTGAGGAACAAAGTTGAACAAAGTTAAATTTAAAAAACGCAGGGTGCCTAGACTGTTGAGCAATATAAAAGTGATTCAAGAGATCTAATTGAGGAGCCGAGTCACTGAGAATAAGAACATCAGTTTCATCAATCGGGTGAGAGAAGTTTGATCCGAGATCAAAGAGAGAATAAGAAATTAAGAATATCAATCCTATCTCAGGTAGAGAAGGGATTGGGGAGAAAAGATCATTTCTATCACATATAGATTTGGGCCGCATGAGATTTCATGCACTTAGATAGTGTCCGGCAACCTTCGTAATCAAACCTACTTTGTTATGAAGAAGGATCATTGAATCTAAGCGTGTAAATGAATCGAATTGATTCGAATATGTAGAAAAATTTGAGATTCGAATTCGACTCGAAATAGGTATATTCGAGTTTGAGCTCGATTCGAAGTTCGAAAAATTAAAAATGTTGATTCGAATTAGGGTTTGGATTCGAGTTCGGCTCGAAATATTCAAACATATTCGTGAACTTTTCGAATTATTATTCAAAAATAAGTTCGAAAGGCTCGAAATTTATTTATTTAATATATATTTAATTTATATTAATAAATATCAAGACTCGCAAGTGACTCGAACAATATAATTTGGATTCAAATTCAACTCGAAAAAAAATTCAAACATGCTCAACTACTATTCGAATTCGATAAATTTAAATACGAATCGAATATTTTTCAAGTCGGCTCGAAAAACACGTGAGCCGATTCGATTCGTTTGTCGCCCTAATCGATTCCTCTAAGCAAATTGCTTTTCCCCCCTCCCGGTCAAAGCACACCCCCTCCACCTCCCCTCTCTCCTCCGCCAAAAGACGCATGAAACCTCCTGCTTATTTTTTTGTTTTTTTAATTTTATTTTTAATTTTTTTAATTCATACTTATGTATTCATACTTACATATTTTTAATTTTTAATTTTTAATTTTTAATTAATTTTATTTTTATTTTTTTATTCATACTTATATATTTTTAAATTTTTATTTAGTTTAATTTTATTTTTAATTTTTTTCATTCATACTTATATATTTTAAAATTTTTATTTAGTTTAAAGTTTTAATCAATTTTATTTATTATTTTTCATTAATACTTATATATATTTTTAATTTTATTTAGTTTTATTTTTTAATTAATTTTGTTTATTATTTTTTCATTAGTACTTATATTTTTTTAATTTTATTTAATTTTATTTTAAATTAATTTTATTTATTATTTTTTTAATTTTTTAATATTTATTTAGTTTTATTTCTTTAATCAATTTTGTTTATTATTTTTTTTATCAAATTTTTTAATTTTTTTATTTTATATAATTTTTAAATTACTCCCTTCCTTTAAATTACATTCCTAATTTGACACTTAAATTATCCGCATCCAAATATTAACACATGTCATAATCTTCTCTCCCTTTAAATGGGTCACTTGTTACAGGACACGTGCTCATTTGTGGTACGAAGTAATAGGTGCACCACCACCAAACGCATCAGGAGCAGAATTTGGAGGTAATATTGATTAAGATTTCTATTTTTATATGTTTTTATGCTTTTTTTGTATTATTACATGTACTCTTCATTTGAAAAAATATATGTTTGTTCTTAAGTTATGAATGTGTTCATTATTAATTTGTAGTATTTTTTTTAGTTTTAAATATAAACTAAAAATAAATAAAAGATTATAAACATATAAAAAAATTATTGAAAAAATAAAACCGATAAAAAATTGATAAAGAAATTGATTAAAAAAATTAATAAAAAAATAAAATTTAAAAAAATCAATTGAAAAAATATAAGTATTATGAAAAAAATAATAAATTAAATTAATTAAAAATAAAAACTAAATAAAATTTATATAAAATTGAAAAATAAAGTATTGATAAAAAATAATAAATTAAATTAATTAAAAAATAAAAACTAAATAAAATTTATATAAAATTGAAAAATAAAGTATTGATAAAAAAATAATAAATTAAATTAATTAAAAATTAAAATTAAAAATATAATTATATGAGAGTTATTTTTAAATAAAATTAATTAAAAAATTAAAACTAAATCAGAATTAAATGAAATAAAAAAAATAAAAAAAATATAGAGATGGAGTTGTGCGTTGACCCGGGAGGGGAAAAAAGCAGCTCTCTTCCTCTAATTGATCCACATTGGATCTAGACCGTCTCTTGATGTGATAACGTCATGTCATGTCATAAGAAAATAATGGGCTAAATGAAATTTTCACGAACTGGGGTCATAATTTCAGAACCAGGGCGAACAGAACCCAATTCTTTGGCGACCTACACTTTAACCCCACTCTATTGGCTAAACGGAGTGGGTCCACTATCGTGTGATCTAATTGTATGGAAGGTAAGTGATAGGGTATTCGAAATATACTAAATTAAGCCGACGAGACCCCATATAGCACTAACCGTTGCCTCTCTCGCCATTCGAATTCAAATCCCCAATTTCCCATCCGACGCTCCCCTCCGCGGCCATGGACTCGCCAACAGACGCGCCTCCGCCGCACCGCCACCGCCGGAAGCCTCTCCAGATAAAGGACATCAATGTATCCACAGACGATGCCCTCAAATCGAAGTCCAAGCCGATCTCCATGCGCATCCAGCGGCCGATGGGTTTAAGCTTCGGGAAGGAGAACCACTGCCCGATCTCGCCCCGGAAAGAGGAAGCGGAGCTGGAGTACGAGCTCGCTCCTAGGGATCCTTCTCTGGCCGAGGAGCTTGCGTCAGTCCGGAAAAGGAGGGAGCGGCTGCGGGAGGAGAGGGAGAAGACGGAGAAGGAGCTGCGGGAGAAGGATCTGATGATGGAGAGGTGGGCCATGGATCTGGAGAAACGAGCAGAGGAGCAGAGGAACATGGAGCTGGAGCTCCGGTTGTTGATCAAACTTCAGGACTTGAGATCTTCTTCCTCTGTGAGGATTGCCTTCTTCTTTTTTTCTTTTTAGATCGAAAATTATGTTTTCTCGATCAGCTCTGAGCTGTTCTCCTTGGCGAAAATTTACGGTTGCAGGTCCTGTCACCAGTTCAATCTCTACGAGATAAAGAACAAAAGAAGAACATGGAGGTGCAGTCGCAGGTATTTTTTATATGTTCAGTTGATGCGACAGAGCTAGAATCAAACTAGAGAGTGGACTCAGATTTACAATCTAAATGGTCTATTCCATTTAAACACATGTTCTGATTTATTGCAGATGTCATCGCCGGTTCAATCTCTTAGAGAGAAGGAACGTCTGAAGTGTGTCGAGCTACAGCTGCAGGTATCAAAGCCTTACCAAAAAGTGGATGTTCAATATGATCTTGCTTTGTGGGATGAACAAACATATAAATTTGGCATAATTCTTCAAGATTATCAACATTTTAAATCTTCTATGCATCCTATTTTTCATCCTCACACATAAACTAGGCCATCGGCTCATAATATGCAATTAATCAGAAACATAACAAATGACAGACGCCTAAAATTTCCTCTCATTATGCAGGCACCAGATGATGACGAAGAAACTAATGAAGCCAGTGAACAATCCTCAGATGGAAAGGGCGTAAAATAGTAATTTTTCTTCTCCTTGTAGGCAAGTCTTATGTTATGTGTAACTGGTATTTTCCAATCTAAGGGCAAATTCCTTTTTTGCAATTGGAGTACTCTCTTCGGAAGGGCACCTTTGTAAACATGATTTTTTTAAAAAAAATCGAATTAAATATTTTTGGGTATATTTTCTCCCCTTTGTTTAAAATTAAGTGTTAACTTCTCTGGTCTGCCTCTTTTCGTTAGTAAATGAAGCATATCTTTGATAAAAGAATTGCAGCTCCAGAAAAACAAACAATACTAAACTAGCAATTGATATTTACTGAGCTCAGTGGAACATTTATTTCTGAGAGAGATGTGCATGCATTATGATAATTAAAGTCTCACTCCGATTGCCTACAATGATATTTTCTATGAACTTACCAAATATATTTACATATATTGTCATTTTTATCTGCATTATTTGCATCAAGCAACTCTTCTAGTGCACTCTATTTCTTTAACCAAACAACGTAGATATTTTCGACAAATCTCATTCTAGTAATACATTTGATGATTACGTTGCTTACTATCTTACAACTCAAACTCAGGGGGTGTTTGGTTGGTGGATTTGGGAATGAAGGAATGGAATGATAGTAAAAGATAGTGTTTGGATTGTGGGTTTGAGAATGATAATTTGGGAATAATTTTCAAATTTATGGGAATCAACCAAACCCACACCCATAGTCATTCTCATTATTTAATCGAACGCCACCTCAAACTTGTTTCAATATAACCACCTTGAATTCATAGGATATTAGATAGTCCGGTGTGATAGTCGCATACTCTGTGTGATTTAACTGTATCATGAGTCATAACTAATCAATAAATCCCAAGCTCCCAATAAACATAGCAAATTAGTACTCATACACTTGGCATAAACCAGGTTCCCTCCTAGTTAGAAACTTACATGCTCCATTATTAGCTTATTATATCTCAATAGTAAAGCATGTCTTCTGCGGAAGCTATAATAAGCTGACTTATATATCCCATATTGGATGAATTTGTGAAGCTTTCCATGAGGTGAGGTCGATCACACAAGGCCATGTTGCTGCTAAAGCTGTTACTTGTAATGTTGTGTGACATCTTACTGAAATACTGAAGTTCACTGCTGAGCTTCATCAGCTGGGCCTTGAGAATGGAATTCTGAGCCTCCAAAGTAGAGTAGCGTCGCGTGGTGATGCTCAAGACTGTTAAGATTTGGCTGTTCTCCTTCTTCAGTTGGTTCACTTCTGCAATCAGATCGGACAGTTTCTTCTGCTTGCGCATCCGGGATCGCCTTGCTGATTCTCGATTCGATAACATTCGCTTCCGTTTCTTCCTGTCCATCACTGCCTGCAGAACTGGTTCGGAACCGGAGTTATGGAGTAGGGAGGAGCCAGATGAAGTGCCACTAGTAGAAGCCATCAAAAGTTGTTTTATAACAAATAAAATATTTTCAGCTGTATATTTTGGCAGAATTACAGCTGAATTTTGTAGATAGTTATTATAGTAGAAAACTAGGAGTTGTATGCAAAGATGTACAAGCTCCAGTAATCAATTCTTAGCACAAACCTCTTGGAAAACATAGAACCAGTAAAGGAAGGCCACAGAGAAGGATTGTGCAAGATTGGTCATGCGCAGTAAAGTATCAGTTATCATAAACAAAACAGGAGAATTTTTTACTTCTGGGAGGAACAATCAGGAAAAAACATCAAGAGCTAGATGTCAAGCGAAAATCTCTGCACTTAGGATTTGCGACATAGTGAGGTAGGAATTAAGAACTTGAAGCAGAATAGAACCTCAAGAGAACTAAGCAAGAGAAGAGGAAGGGGGGGAGGGGAAAGGGAATTGTAACATAGAGAATGAGGGTATTTATAGAACAAAATGGGAGCTAACAAGGAGAGAGACAAATAGTATTGGATTTCTGTGAGCACTTGTTTTTGATCATTTAGTAGGAGGTAGGCCAACAGTAGTATTCCACAGAGACTTCTGATTCCACTGGCATGAACTTGTTCTCTCCTCTTCTGCCAGCCTCTCCTTTTTCTTAGAGTTTCTTTTTAAAAAAGAGAAAAAGTAATGGAATCAAACCACTGCATTTGTCAAGTGTTAGCTTCTCGGTTCAAGATGTTATTTGACTAGCACAAGATAAAAGCATTACAATATGCTTCAGGGTGAGCCATCAATTTTAAGCATCCAAGAACAGGTTCGCTCACTCAAACAATTCCATATAAAAAGATTGGCAAGGAGAAAGTAGTCCTGGATCAAGCTTTTGATGGATGGCTTAGGTTGTTTCTCTATGCACCACTAAATAAAATATTCTCTAATGTCCGTGGCTAATTAATTAGGTGGGCACTAAAGTGGTGTTAGGTTTATTGTCAATTTAAGTGCCCATTCCATTAGCTCTTTTAAATCTGGGCAGTTGTGCAGTGTGTTGTAGCCTATGGACCATTTGGCACGGAAACAACCCCTTGTATCACCATGGATTCTCTTTACATTTCTCTGAAGCATTCATCTTACATCTCGCCATGGTTCTGATCATATGTTTTGTTTTCCTGTCTTCCTAATTATCTATGCAACTTATCATTCTGAGATTGGACTACAGGCCTAATCATCTGATTACTAGCTAATGAGTAGACTCATGAAGGATTTATTGCTGTGTTAAGGTAAGGTAAGGTTAAGGCAAGGTAAGGAAAAGTATTACCTATGTTCTAAGGTATTTATGTGGTTAAAATGTTACTCTGTATCAGATTGACAAGTTTTTAATGATGATTGTGTTGTTGAAGATATGGACTTCTGAGGCATTAAAAAAATGGATAGGAACCTAATGTTTCGCCAATGGTAAGAACTACTGAGCTCGGTTGTCAACATGTAGATCATTTTTGCATTAATGTAGCATTTGGAAGTTTCTGCACCACCACACTGATTTGCCCCTTGTCCTTCTCTTGCACTTCAATGCACGATGTGGAATGAGAAAGGAATATCCTTCTACAATTCTACTGAAGTGGGGCCAAATAAAATAAAATAAAGAAAGAAAAACGCCTCCCGACCATAGTTTGTAGAATCGTGATCCTACGCAGGATCGATTTAGGGTCAGTATCGGATCGGTCAGGATCGGATCGTAGAATCGTACGATCCTACCAAAAACGCTTAAAATTTTATCATACATGATTAATAATTAGAAAAAATACCTAAAAAACTCATTTACATATAAATAAATAACTAATTTTGTATATATATGCAATTATTTACACTCAACACATCAAATTACATTACTACATGTACAAATTTAAATTAACTTGTAATTCAACTATCATTCTCGCATAGTAATAATATTTATATTTTCATATCATAAAATGAAAGAATATAAAATATCTATTAACACAATAATAATAACACATACAATGTCAAAAATATTTCCTTGATTTATAAGATAATTCAATTTAAATGTCAACAAAGCATCTAACGTATATAACAGAAGCTATTGAATCCTTTGATTCAAATATGCCGGAAATAATCTTCTAAAGACTGGTTGATGGCACACAATACTAGACAATAGGCATCCAAAAACTTATTATTTTGAGAAAAATAAATGACAGAATATTATTGATAAAAAACTAACTCAAAAATAATTAAACATATATTTAAATAATTTAAAACTCTAATAAGATGAAAAAAAGATAATGGTTAAGGATAAACTTTGAAATTTATTAAAGATCTCTGAACGAGCTTTAATTTGATATATTATAGGCCCCGTGGTTCAATCCGAGTCAAAAGTTATGACCTCTCAAAACTTCCACCGATCCTGCTCCGATTCTGTTCCGATCCTGCTCCGATTCTGCTCCGATCCTACCGATCCTACCGATCCTGCAGCGATCCTACTGCAAAAATGATTCTGCATGATCCTGGATCGATTTTGGGTTTCCGAATCGTAGGATCGTACAATCCTACGATCCGGATCGCGATTTTGCAAACTATGCTCCCGACCTTGGCGTGCACCCAGGGTTCAGAATTTAGGGAGGCTAAAAAATTCGCCTCTTGCATTATGGATTTATTTTGAAGGTCATTAGAAAATTTGTGTAAGACCGAATCAATTATAGATTGTAAAAATTAGATTAAGAAGTGGTGCTAAAATTAAATTGATATCTTAATATTATTTGGGATTAGGGTATCAAAAATGAATCTGACATACCAATTTAACCCAAGTCGATCTAAAAATATCATATTCGAGTTGAAGGTTTTCGGATTTGGGTTAGATTTGCGTTGAGGGGTTTTCATATTGTGTTAGGATTGGGTTGAATTTAGGATGATCCGGATTGATATGAATTTAAGATTTAATTTTTTTAGGGTTAAATTAAATTTTATTTTGAAAATTATATATATAAATATCAAGATTAGTATGATAATAATAAAGTATTGAGATAAAAATAAAAATTATTAGAAAAATAGAAAAAAAAAGTTTTAGTTGAATTATCCAAGGCAATTCACCCCATTCTTGCGGCCAAAATTTAGGTCCTGTTGTGTTTATTGTAAGTATCCCCGTGGTAGTTTTGATGTGATCAATCAAGTCAAGTTAGATTCTGTTGTGTTTTGATCCTTGTGTCTAAGTGTGTAGAAACTTAGGAGGAAAAAAAGTCGAGCGAAAGATGTGACTAATGAGAAGGATGACATAGGAGAGAGTTGACGGGCTTGAAGCGTCCGAGGGACGAGGTGCTGTGGAAGAATACGCCGATAGACGAGAAAGAAGCATGCGACATTTCCAAGGGACGAGAAGCTGGAGCGGAAGGTTATTTAAGGAGAAAGTCGGAAATTGAGTTCGGGTGAGTCATATTTTGGATGGTTGAAATCACCCAAGCGATTGGAGCTGCAACGGAGGAGAAATGGGCAATCAACATGTTGTTGACTATCCGGGTGCCTGGAACAAGTCCAGGCACCCAGATTGTCCGAGCGCCTTGACGCCTTGACGACCAGGGGTATCCCAAGGTGTCTAGGTGAGGTGCCCCTGTTCAAAGGTGGTCTGGACGCCCGGAGCTGTTCCAAGCACCCGGACCAGATAAAATATTACGAAGAGATAAGATTTGCCACGCTAGGTGCCTGGAGAGGCTCAGGGCGCTCGGATCATACCACAACAGCAAATAGTCAGTTTCGACCAGTGCGTTATAAACAGCCTGGATCTTCTTCTTTTTCGAACAACACACTTTGTACTTCAAGTTTCTTTTTGTTTTTCATTTCCGAGCATCATTTTCGTGTACGAGGCTTCTCCACCTCGGACATTTTGTTCGAGAAGAAGATCTTCTTACTGAGCTAACTTTCTTTGAAATAGTAATCCTCTAATTGTAAAATAAGTAAAAATTTGTGTGTCTCGTACTCTTTTAATTTCATTATATTTTGTTTAAGTATGTAATTGATAAAGTCTGATTGTTTGAAAAAGATGTTTGTTATTTTTATATGGTCCAATTTCAGATTTAGGAGTTCGGATTGTGTTCGAATTTTGATGAAATTCAAGTTATTATTTTTTTTTTTTATAAAATCGATCCAAACTCACCTAACCCATCCAAATTAATACTTTGCTTAGGATAGATGGACCGACTAGTGGCTGCTCGGGCTGATCATGTAGGGTAGGTAGCGAGTTGGGTATGCCCGTTGAAGTAACTCAAGTTAGATTGGATAGATAGATTGGACTAGTTAGACAGTTGAATAGTTGGACATGATTAGTTGACCAACTAAGTTGAGCATGTTATATGGATCAACCAATTGAATGTGTCAAACAGACAGGAAATTATTTTTTTTTAAAAAAATTTTAAGCACATAACAAATATAAATTTATAATTTTATTAATATTAAATTATATATATATACCATGCATTGGAGGAATATATATATATATATACCATGCATTTTTTTATTCAAATTATCGTACCAAACCAAGATTATAGAGAATAAAATATAATTTACGACTTTGACCGCCATAACTTGAGGTTGCCCCTTCCCAAGCATCGCCGCGGTCTTGGTGGAGCCCATGAGCATTAGCACCACCTTCTTGAAGGAAGGCCGTCAGGTACGATGCCACCTCACAGGCTTTGGGCATCCCCTTGTTTCAAGCAGCTGGAATAATTTGGGAACATTTCTCTATTAACCTCAGAATCGTCAAAAACATAACATTTCAGTGGTAATCTGATTCTGAGATTTGCTGACGTGACAGAAATGATTGATTAATTACCTGGGAATCGTTCATTACTTAAACTAAATAGGGTCATCAACAATAACCTTGAATCGATAATCAAGGTTATCCACGATAACCCCAACCGAACACACCCTAAATGGCTTAACTGTAAGTAAAAAAATTGGGTGCGTAGTTGTGCACAACTGTGCACTGTGTGCCTCCTAAGTATATATATTGGCTTTGTATCCTACATATCTCGTTTTGCATATTGGATTGATACACACGTGAGAGGGGGATGAATCATGTGGTTTTCAAAAACTTGTTTTCTCATTTTTAAAATCCCAAGTGCGAACACAGCGGAAAGCAGATAAGAAATTGAAAACAAAAACCATAAGAAAACATAGTCAATTTACTTGGTTCGGGGCCTTCGGCGACTCCTACTTCAAGACCCAGGTCCCGCGGACCTACCGATGGTAATCCAATAAAAATCTCTTTCAGTACCTCTAGAAAAGATAATCGAGTACAAAAAGATTAGAACAAGTGCAACACACTGCACTTGTCCTTTTGCAGAAATTAAATACACAAACAAAATTCGTTACCGACACTTAAGGATTGAAATGAGAGCATTCGTGTGTCGTTGTCGGTCTACCAGCCATGATCAGAAGTCCTCAGAACAGTTGTAGGGCGCAGTAGCTTTGCAGCAGAAGCTTGGAGTAGTCGGAAGCACAAACGGATGTGTAGTAACTCGTATATCAGTGTTCTTTCAAAGCCTTCTCGAGACTGCCTTCAATAGGGTTTGGAAGGTGCCTTCCATAGTTGTTGAAGGTGCCTTCAACCTAGTAAATTTGATCCTGAGCAGCCCAACACTTATCCGAGACTGCATCCAAAATTTATCCTGTGGAAGACGCCTTCCATAGCTATGGAAGGCGCCTTCTATGAATATACGAAGGTGCCTTCACTGCTTGAAGGCGCCTTCGGACACTGTTCATCCGAAGATTAATTTTCTCCTTTATCCTGCAAAACAATGTTAGTTCAAATAACCCGCAATACAAGTATTAGGACAACAATAATTAATAATAAAGAGTAGTAATTAGTTCCTGTCCTCCTAGGATTAGGAACTAGTCAAGGTCTTAGTTTAAGAATCCGAAATGAACCTAAACTAGATTGACGCCTACTGTCTCTTAACCGGGACGCGTCCTCACAAAATCACTCTCCTCCAGTGACTTACCTTAACTTACCAACTTGCCAGACATCCGGTCAGCCTATCGATCTGTCTGGACTTCATGTCAGCTATCTGGTCTACCAGTTGACCTAACTAGACTTCTCGCCAGATATCTAGTCAGCCCGTAGACCTATCTGGACTTTGTACCAGTTATTCGGTCGACCCGTTGACCTAGCTGGATTTTCTGCCAGATATCCGGTCAATCCGTTGACCTGCCTGGACTTCTCCTGCACACTTAATCAAGTGGTTAGATTACAACAAAACTTAACTTAACTTACTTGTCATTTATCAAAACCCAAGTTAGACCGTTAGTGCAAACTGCACCAACAGTGCAGACTTGCGCTGTGGACCTAAGAGTCGGGGCGCTTCGACATAGCACAGACGTGGAAGCCCGGTCCATGCTATATCAAAGTGTGTGTGTGTGTGTACACACACACACACTTTGATATTCTCTTTATTTATTTAACAAGTTGATAAGAGTTTTGTTCACGAACATTATTCACGAATATTGTTCACGAACGTTGTTCACAAATATTATTCACAAACGTTAACGAGTTGAATATATATGTGTTCAAATTTGTTCATTTAATTGATTGGGTGTATATTGAACGTGTAGGATCGAAACGAATGAGGGGGGGATGAATCTCGTTTTTAAAACTTTATGCTTTTTAAAAACTTTTCAGAAAATAAGTACACAACGGAAAAAACAAAATACAAAAGTAAGAACATATTTGTTTTCACTTGGTTCGTAGTCTCGTGATTGCTACTCTAAGGCCCACAATTCCTAGGATCATTTCGATTGGGCAATCCACTAAATTCTCCCCGAAGAACCTTTGGGCAGAAAGGTTAAATATAGAAATGAAGAAAGTGTAACATACTAAACTTTCTTATGCAACAATAATAAATATGAAGCAACACTTTAAATTTTACCGACACTTGTAGCTCGATGTAGTTGTAGTTCTTGTTGTAGAGGCTTGCTCAAGTGTCAGTTCAGTGTAGTAGAGTCGCTACACAACAGTTGCAAAGAGATGATGTAGCAGAATGAGCTTGAAATCTTGTAAAGAATTGGTGAAGTGAGTTGTGGCCGAACCCTCCTTTTATATTGCATTGGGGGCACCTCTAATGTCTCAGGGGGCCTCTATGAATGCTGATTTGAGATTTGCAGTCTTTATCCACTTGGGGGCACCTCAATTCGGCCGAGGGTGCCTCGAGTTAGCTTCGAGGTGCATCCAATCAACCCAAAGCGCCTCCAACTGCTGAAACTTTATCCTTGAAGTTTTTCTTCTCTAGGGTGCTTCCATCCATCTAGAGCGCCTCCAATCCTTCAATCGGGGTGGCTCCAATCAGTTGAGGCGCCTCAAGCACTGCTCATCCGAACTTCATTTTTTTGTTTTAAGTTTCTGTAAAATATGTTAGTCCAAAATAATAAAAATATTTGCAAAATAGAGTTAGCACACATAATAAAATTATGAATTAGATCTTGTTTGACATGACTAAAATCTAGTCTTGGTCTTAATTTAGTTTTTTAAAATATATCTAAGTTGGATCAGGGCCTACAGTCCCATTGGACTCTCTTCTCACTGAATCTCTCTTTTCTAGTTGCTTACCTAATTTATCATTTGCAGAATCACTTGACTCAACATCTGACCCATCAGGTCTTCCTGCCAGATGCTCTATCTAGACTTTGAACAATTGTCAAGTCTTTCAATCTTCACATTTGTAAATTTATTAGATCATTAGAAGACTTAACTTTGAACCTTTGACAACATCAAAATCTAGATTCGATTCTGATACTCCATGCACAAACAGAACAAACATAAACAAGCTCTTACCAAACTGAACACTAAGCTTGTTCACGAACATTTAATTCATTTACAACCCTAGTTACGCCGCATGACCCGTGAGCACCTAAAAAAAATTTTGTTTTGAATTTTTTGTACTTAATACTATAACTCGATCCCTAAACTATAATGGCAAAACCCTGAATGGCTTAACCGCAAGTAAAAAAAACAAAAAAAAACTGGGTGATGTGCCATCGCACACAAGTGCGCACTACGCGTCACCCAGGATCTCTCTCTCTCTCTCACACACACACATGTGTGTGTGTGGATAGGCCCCCACGGGCTGGATCAGCTGGAAGGGTGCCTGACGCTTGCAACGGAGGTTCAGGGGTCGAGGGTCGCCAGTTGCACACGGGCGTAAAACCTCGGTCTGTTGTGCTTTAAATTCCACTCGACCCCCAATCACCCTTCCTGTCCAGCTTAACCGTGATTTACCCCTTCTGGATATCTGTGGGGCCAGACCCAGGGGGCCGCTAAGGTGACAGTTCCACCTTTTTGCAACATGTGTGTGTGGATAGGGCCGTGCGAACTTGCGCTATGAACATGAGAGTTGGGGCTCTTAGAAATGATCCTACACATCCAATGGTGCATATTTTGTGAGCATCATGTGTAATTTATTTTATTTTTTGTATTTCTATAATTTTAATACTATAACTCGATGTCTAAATTGTAAAGATTAAATCCTAATTCTAAATTATAAAAAAAATAAAGAAAAAATAAAATACACTTGGTACTGATAAAATGTGCACCATTAAGTGGGTAGGCTAATAATGTTGTATATATAAAAAATAAAGTTATGCTGCGCACGCTGCACTATTGTGCGTGACGGTGCGCAGCGTAACTTTTTAATATATATCCAAATGGTTCTGCATATGGGTGGGACGGTCAAACCTGGTTCAAGCCCACGTTATCTTGAATTCAGATGACAGCTCACACATTCACCACTTAACGTATTAGAACGCACTACGTATTTTTGCTCCACGAAGTACCTTACTCACCTTAGCATATACGAGCCTCCAAAATTCGTCTAATGTGCGGGCCCTGTCGGCCATCTACGAAGGTTCCCTTGGGGGCGGCGATAAACTTGATCCTATCTAAAAATTTCTACTATATAAGGCTCGCGACCCATTCCGAAGGAGTAAATCAAGTTTTCGAGTCTCTTCATTTTGAATCGCTAGTGGAGGACTAGGGATGCGGCGACTCTTCTCTACCGGGCGCGCTGCGGGGATCCTTGGGCGGGAGCAATGGAGCAGGCAGAGGGCCTTCTTTTCCAGCTCTCTCCTCTTCGATGACACCCAGAAGCCAGAAGCAGGTGAGATTGGGAGCATCTTGTCAAAACGAGAAATTGCTTGTTCTCGGTTTAGGAAGGGATCGGTGTGGTGGGAGATTATGTTGTTTCCTTCTGATTGGTTGACCGATTGCGGTTTTGTAGTTCAAGGAGAGTGTTAGTCAGTTTGCACAAGAAAACATTGCTCCTCATGCAGCCAAAATTGATGCCACGAATCACTTCCCGAAGGTTGTATTGCTCTAGCGTTCTATTTTTCGTTGAAGTTCTAAACTTGGCGTCTACTCTCAATGTAATCTCTTTGCAGGATGTTAACTTGTGGAAACTTATGGGGGGTTTCAATCTCCACGGCGTCACCGTACCAGGTAATGCTATTGTCTGCGTCTTGTTCTGTTGCTGTCTCTAATAGTTTAATTGGTGTCCACTAGCTTAGTTGGTATGGCCTTGGACCTCGTTGCCAAAGGCTTGGGTCCGAGACGTGTTTGTTTTCATCTAAACGTGAGTGCTTGAGGGCTATATATATTTTTAAAAAAGGCATTTAATTGATTATAAATTCTGTCTTGCTAATGTCATATTTTAACTCCTTTTTTGCATGTTGGAGCAAAAAATGACGTTTTTTTATCTCATCTTATATTTGCTAGAAGGGGAGCCTTAACATAACAGTAAAATTGTTGCATGGGTTCAAGTCTTAAAAATAGTCTCATGCAAAAAAAGATAAGATTGTGTACAATAAATTTCTTTATGAGACTGTACATTGATAGAAATTTCGTGCAGTGAGCTGTATTTTTCTCTCTCTCTGTTATATTGGTATCAATCAGATGATATAAACATGAGACTTTATATAGAGTGCTAATTTAATCAATTAATGGCTGTCTGTACTAATGTTAATCCAGGCATCTCCACATAACAAAAAAATAGTTCATGGCAGAAGAATATAGAGGAACTTAGAATTGGTTACTTGTATCACTGTATTGCAATGGACCAAATTAATTGCCTTATAGCAATGAATTGTTTATAGAGGTGGTTTCCCTTGGAGTCAACTTCATATTCGACTAATTATTTAGTGAGATGAAACTGATCCTTGTGACCTCATCCACTTGAAACTGAAATCAGGCCGAGAGATCAGGAAACCATTCAGAGAGTAGCTACATAGTCCATAATCTATAAAAATAAGTCTTATACCATATCCGTGGGGCCGGCACTAGGGGGGCCGCTAAGGTAGCGGATCTACCTTTTTATAAAAATAGGTCTTATAATAAAGTCAACCAATATTCTACTGAAACGTAGGCCAAAGAGACAATAATCCAGATGCAAGAAGGAATTTGCAAGTCCATACATTTAAGAATACGCTTGCCCGAAAGACTTCACATAGGGTGCTACTCTTGTATGATGGGCATTGATTATATCCACGTTTATGAGATGCTAACTTTCATTAATTTACATGGCTACATGAGGAATTTAAGTAGGTTAAATGAAGATTTAGATGATCAACTTAACTTAGATAATTTAAGTAGGTTGAACGAGTATAAAAATTTAAATTTTTATCATAAAATTCAAACTTAAGAAATAGAACAAGTTTTAAATGGAATGTACAATGGAAAGACCGTTGGACCATATGATCTTCTGATAAAGATATGAAAGTGCTTAGGGAAACAAGGTATTGAATAACTTACAAAATTATTTAACATGATATTGAAAACAAAAAAAATGCATGAGTAATGATGGGTAAGTACTCTAGTTCCCTTATATAAGAACAAACGAGACGTAGAAAATTGTACAAACTATAGGGGTATTAAACTAATAAGTCATACCATGAAATTCTGAGAAAAAATAATAGAAAAAAGATTAAGGAAGGAGATCGAAAATCAATTTGAGTTAATGCCTGGAAGAGCAACAATTGAAGCTATGCATCTTCTCAAGCAATTAATTGAAAAGTATCAGGAGTAAAAACAAGATCTACATATGGTATTTATTGACTTAGAAATATCTTATGCTAAAGTCTCAAGAGAAATTATACAGAGAATTTTAGAAAAGAGAGGTATTAGCGTAACATATATTGAACTAATTAAGGATATGTATGAGAATTTAACGACTAGAGTGAAGACTCCGAGCAAATTAACTGAAACATTTTCAATAAAGATAGTATTACATTAAGGATCAACTCTAAGTCACTATCTTTTTATACTAATAATGGACGAATTTACTGGACACATTCAAGACATAGTACCATGATGTATGTTATTTGCAAATGATACTATTTTGGTAAATAAGACACGTGAAAGAGTAAATGCTAAATTAGAATCTTGGAGGAAAATACTAGAAGTGGAAGACTTTAGGCTTAGTAGAGTAAAGACAATATATATGGAATTTAAGTTTAACAATATTGGACGTAATGAGACAATTGTTAAGATAAGAGATAACGAGTTGTCTGAACTGAGAGTTTTAAGTATAAAGTATCATCTTTGTAAAATAATGGAGCGATTGAGAGAGATATCTTACATAGAATACAAGCAGAATGGTTGAAATGGAGGAGAACATCGGGTGTTTTATGTGATCGTAAAATATATCTAAAACTTAAAAGGAAGTTCTATAAAACGACAATTAGACCTGCTATGTTATATGACGCTTGATCCTGTCCGAAAGTCAATGAGATGGATGCTGGGGATGTGACGTTCCCGCCGACCTCCTGTGGGTCCCTGGCGATGACCCTCCGACGCTCAAATCAATCTTCGACGAAGAAGAAGAAACAGTAAGCGGAGCAATAAGAAGACTGTAGCACAATAGTAAAATATCGCATACCTTTGTCAATGCTTGGACCCCCTTTATATAGAGCTCCTATAGCACGCGTGCACACTTCCCAAGGCGGGCACACACCCCCAAGTTTTCCTTGAAAAGACTCGTCAGTAAAGTGCCCCTGACACAGTACCTTAACAGGCTGAGCATATCTCTAAAGTGATAGTGGAAGCTTCCGTCTGTCTGACCATGCCGCCTATCAGCGACACTATCTTCCAAAAGGATGTCAAAAGATAGTCTGCTGTGTCTGTTGCTTGGCCGAGTGGAATAGCCACTCGGCAGGAATTTCGCCATTCGCGTGTTATCTGTTGCTGGGCCAAGCGGGATAGTCGCTCGGCCGGAATTCCACTGTCCGCATGTTTTGTTGCTTGGACGGGCGGGATAACCGCTCGGCCGGAAGTCCACTGTCCGCGTGCTCTGCTGCTGGGCCGAGCGGGATAGTCGCTCGGCCGGAAGTCCACTGTCCGCGTGCTCGGCTGATGTCGAGTCTGTTGCTAGGCCGAGCGGAAGAGCCGCTCAGCCAAGTTTTTGCATACTGTTCCCTTTGTCGTCCTCTTATTTCAGCGTCGGGTGCTCGGCTCATGGCCGAGTCAAAGGTGATATCGGATCAGGCCTTTTCTCTTCCCGATTGGGACATGCTCGTCCGATCGACAAATGACTTCTGAGCGTTGACCGCCTTGACTTTGACCTCCTTTGACCTCCACCGTGGCAGCAGGGTAGGGACCCTCATCATCACCGCATCACAAGCCTCCCCCTCAAGTCTAGTCGAAGGAGGCTGTAAGTCCGACTGACTGGACAATTGTCTGAGTAGATTTTCTCCCTATCGGCCTTCGACATTGCGTGGTTTATGCTCGAGAGGCGACTTCACCCTGCCGGTCGGCCTGTTGAAGTTTGTCGTTCGGTTGTAGGTAAGCTCCCTCGATCCGATCGGCACGACGAAGGTTTGCACTTGTGCTTTCCTTGGGCTATCTTGGACGAGCGCTAGCCATGCTGACGTTACCCAAATTTCTGGGAAATCGTGCAAATCTCTTCGCATTAAGGCTGAGCACGCTTCCATGCCGTCATTAAATGTCGACCTGTGGTGAGGCGCCACGTGTCACGCCCGATGCTGCTGCACGTCTGATGTGATAGGCGTGATGTGACGTTTGGCGGTTCAAATTCGACTGTGAGATCTTGGCCATGGTTTAAAATTTCGAGTTGTGTCGGAGTTTCGGTCCCAGACCGGAACGATACGGTTTCGGTATCGTATCGTACCGTGCCGATATAGTTTCGGTAATTTTTAATTTTAAATATAAATGTAAGGTAAAACAAATAAATATATTTTTCTTTAAAGAAAATTGATATATGAACAATTCAAATTAAAATTGATATATCATAATACAATACCTTACTAATACCAAAAGGAGTGACGTGAATCAGATGGAAGCATTGGTTCTTGCAACATTCTGGTTAAATCAACTCCATAATTTTCCAATGCCTTGATTAAATAATCATCCCATGACATGCAATATTGATATTGATTTCTCCACATGTCCATCAGCATGTCTCGATTGATCACTGAAAGTTAAATTTGAACTGGCACCACTGGAATTGGAACTGGTATATGTACAGGCACAGGATAAGGATGAGCATATGTCCCTGAGCTCTGATATGATGGATCACCATATGATGCATCAGAACTATAATAAGAAGGCTCATGATAATTATGAGCTTTCTTTTGTTTGTCACCCTTAGATCGATGTTGATACTGAGTTTTAATAATTCTACCTCTATGATCTTTATCTTGGGTTGCATGTGTGTAATCTTTCTCACACGTCCAAGGCTCCGGTGCCGGAGTAGGAGGAACATAAGTGCTACAACCACCAGATGCATCACCACTGCCATCGCTTCCATTAGTACTTGCACTGCTATTGACATCACTATCATCATTTCGAACTTCTCGTCGGACTATAGTGTCAGAAGGTGATGATGTTTCATCACTATCATCATGCTCTTGCTTATCAATCGCATTGAGTGGATTTTCACTACTTCTCAATTGACCCCTTTCTTTAAAAGTAGGAGTTTTGACTTTTCTTTTCTCTTGAGTAAAAATTGCAGGAGTTTTACCTTTGTCTTTATCTACGGACTTTGGTTGACTTTGAGGTTGAGATGTTTGAGAACGTCTCGGTCGTGATCCGGAAAATCGAAATTCTTGGTCAAAAGCCTCATCATCATATTCTTCACTGACATCTCCTCTAGCTTGTATTTTTTCAATCTCCTGAGTAAGAAATTGAGATGGTCGTGGTGGATCTCCAGTTTCATCAAGTAAGGGATTCTCAGCCTCCACGACACTCCACCAATCAATCATTGGATCATCCTCAGTTTGGACAAATCTAATATCAAATGGGTCTACATCACTAGATTCTTGTTTTTCCCGTTCTTGTTCTTCTGTTATCGCTCTTAGTTGAAGACGCATATTATAATGAACGTAGACCATCTTCTCCAAGCGACGATAAGAAAGACGATCACGTACTTTTGTATGAATGAGGGAGAAAGTTGATCAATTTCTTTCGCAACCATTTGAAGACATTGTCTGTGAGAGAATTTGTACTGCAATCTTTTTTAAATTTGGGGCTGGTCCTCCATATTGTAACCACCACTCAGCTGTAAGATAAATAAGAATAAAATTAAAATAGTATTTATGTTTATTGACAAAAATTAGTAATAATTTTTTCTATATTTACCTGCATCCATTTTATATCTGCATGACATTGCAAAAGAATCGCTAAAAGAACCATATGCCTCTCGAAATAATCGACTTTCATTAATAGCCTCAGCAGCTAATTCTCTATTTTTTTGGAGTCTTGATATTACATATCTGAGGGCTACTAATAGATCTTCATTTGTGGCAAGATTATAACGATATTGATATGCCGGATTGAGATAGTAACCTAAAATAATTAAGCATATATATAATTATTAATAGTAATATTAAAAATTCTTTATCATAAAAAATACGCACCTGCCAAATGAATATGTTTTCCCATTTGGTCGCCCCATTTTCTAGTGATTATATCAATATAATATTGATATTTGGTTGGTGATTGTAGACGTCTCTTAATTTCCTCTTTCGCTTCGTGAATTAGACGATAGACGTTGCCCATTTGTGGCTTCTTGTCCATATCGACTTTACGTAGAACGACATACAAGGGTTCCACTGCTATAAGAATATCTGAAATATAGTTCTAAAATCTAGCAGATATAATAATTTTTTGTACCTCCCTTCCTTTAGTAGAACTAGAGTATCGAGAGGTTTCCCAATCTTCAGAAGTGAACATGGCTTTCAATCTGACTTTTTTCTGAAATAATGATTTTAATAGGAGAAAGTGAGTTGCAAACCTAGTTGTTCCTGGTCGTAGAATCTCCCCATTAATAAATTTTCTCATTAATCCGTGAACCCAATGATGATTTTAAAGAAATTTTGTTAACGATTGACCTTTTTTCACTACCTTCTTTATTATATCGAGTTTACCAATATTTGCCATCATTAAATCAATATAGTGAGCTGCGCATGGTGTCCAAAATAACATTTGATATTTTTGCTCCAGTAATTCTCCAACCCTCTTGAAGTTGGCACCATTGTCTGTAATTACCTGCACTATATGTTTTTCACCGATATCTTGAACTACGTTATCCATCAAATGATATATATAAGAGGCATCATGATAATCTGCAGTTGCATCAACAGATTTATGAAAAATCACCTTTCTATTGCAGTATAGCAGAAAATTAATAATGCTCATCCATGTAGGTCCTGTCCAACCATCACACATTAATGTAACCCCATATAAGCTCCATTGCTTCTTGCATGATAGGATTCAAGTTTTGATTTTCTCCACTTGTTCATCTAAATACGGACCAACAATTTCATATGCAGTCGGAGGTTGAATACCAAGTCCAAATTTTTGAACGTTGGACACCATGCTGCGGTAGTATGTGTTATTTGCCGCATTGGGAGGAGTTCGATTAAAATGAAAAAATTTAGCAATACATTGACCTATTGATGTGACGACCCACCTTCTACTAACTAGGCTGTGAGGCCGATCGTTACATTATGCTGTCAAATTCATGTGCGGAAAACTGATTTAATGAAAATTTTACTGAACTAATGAATATGCTTCTGTTAATCGCTATACTATCTGAACTTAATGTTTAAACTACCCCTTGAATTGCTGTGGCTATGCTAGAAGGGGTGTTCTAGGTCTTTGCTGACATCTGGAGCTGAACTAAAGTGGTTTCAGCTAGTACTAGGCCTCTGATCGATCCATGGATCGATCCAGCATGCTACTGTGCACGGAGACTACTTTGGATCGATCGGCTGATCGATCCAGGTTAGGCAATCGATCTAGTGATCGATTCAGGACCCTACTGTACGCGGGAACTAGCGTCTGGATCGATCGGCTGATCGATCCAGTATGTCCAATCGATCGAGTGATCGATTCGACGACGCGCTGTACGCGGGTTCAACTCGGATCGATCGGCTGATCGATCCACAAACCTTCTGTTCGCTACGAAACTCGGCTGGATCGATCGACTGATCGATCCAGACGCATTCTGTTCGCGGGATAAGCTGCCCAATCGATCAGCTGATCGATCGAGAAGCCTCCAATCGATCGGCTGATCGATCGGGGTTTCTGATTTCATATCAGAACCTGATTTCAGCCCTGGTTCGAGCAGAAATCTCATATACCAACTCTAAGCTAACTGAAATGCATTCTAACAACAATTAACTAGCATTCTAAACATGGCACGGTGCATATTTCACTAGTTCATGACTTTTAAGCAAACTGAAATGCGAAAACCAAACATAATAAGGTTCAAATAGTTAGGCTTGTTAAATCCCTAAGATCTTCATTCCAAACTCCTTTGCACACACACATCTTCGTTGCATTGCCCTCCAGCCTCCGCTAGTCCATCTTTTCTTTACCTTTATCTGCAGTATAAGGAAAAGAGTATTTGTAAGCTTGAGAGCTTAGTAAGAAACCATCTACCTCACTAAAACATGCATACGATGCAATTTATGTTTTTAAAGCATGCTATTGAAATCTATGCTGAACACGTTAAAACATGGCATGACATACTATCATACAAAATATAGAATCAAAATTGATCATAGAACTATCACATGTATCAATAAGGAAGAGCTAAGCTAAAGCATGAACTAAGCTAAAACTAAAACTAAGCCAGAACTGAATCTAAACTGTATACACAACTGATTTGTGAGTTTTGAAAACTATTTATCATAGATAGATGAAAATAATAATCATGCTGCTGTTTGGGCCCGGCAACTGTATTTGCTATGCGCGCATCCCTAACTAGACCCGGGTTTGCAAGTCCCGAATTTAGTAAGGTTTACTAGGTTGTCTAAACCTAGGGACGACTGTGGGAGCCCAATTCAATGAATATCTAATCCAGTACAGTGCCACTGCTAAAATAAAATACTGGTTATAGCTAAATTCTTCTTATTTTGCTATTTCTAGGTTATCTGAACCTAGAGTTAGGTTGTCTGAACCTAGAGGCGACTGTGGGAGCCCACCCATTGGACCGTAGTCCCATAAAAGCTGTAATAAAGCTGCATATGCTAAATAAATGCTTCTATCGCATTTAGCTAACTATTAAAATGCCTAAGTCGCATTTTAATGGTGCTGAACATACTATCGGGCACTTGGCGTGCGCTGTTGCACACCCTATGTGCCACAAATCCGTATATTACTAAACTAAAGCATGCAATCACACGAGAACTACTTATACTGCAGGTGAGGGGTTTCTTACCTCCTGCGCTAGTTTTTCTTACAATCCAATTGCTAGGTTTTTCGGAGAAGGGATCTCTTCGACGATCTTCTCGCGTCTATGAATTCTTCTCAGGGAGAGGAGCGTCCTCGTATCTTTGATGTTGCCGGAAGATACTCCTATGACCCTAGGGATGGAACCCTAGGTTCTTCCTTGGGCTTGGGCGCCGAGAGGTGAGGAAGAGAGAGGGGTCGGCGGGTGAGGGTTTGAGGAAAAGAGTTTAACGACTAAAATTAATCAATCCCCACTTAAGCCTCCTATTTATATTAAGTGCTTAATTCGGCCAACTTAAATATAAATACAATTGGTCCCCTCTTCTTTCAGCACGACCCTGCTGGGTTCACTTGGTTACTAGAGTTCACCATAAGGCGTAGGACCCAATAGGTCTCGGGTTCGATTTCCGCTTAGGCCATTTTACGTTTCTATTTGTTTTTGCTAGTTCCGTTACTCTAAAAATTCCATAAAAATATTCTAAAATTCCAGAAAAATCATAGAATATTTCTAAAATAATTTTGAGGATTTTCGGGCATTACAATCCCCCATACCTTATAAAAAGTTCGTCCTCGAACTTAGAATAACTCTGGGTACTTCTGTCTCATACTGGCTTCTGTCTTCCAAGTTGCCTCTTCTGCTGTGTGACTTTGCCAAATAACTTTTACTAATGGTACCTCATTGTTCCGTAATTTCTTAACTGCTCGGTCTATTATCTGAACAGGCCGACTGTCATAGCTGAGGTCTTCGCGGACTGGTACCGACTGGGGCTCAATCACCTGGGTGGCATCTGGGATATGCTTCTTCAGCATAGAGACATGAAATACATTATGGATGACTGACATCTCCTGTGGTAGCTCTAGCTCATATGCTACTTTGCCAACTCTTTTGGTGATAAGGTATGGTCCCACATATCTGGGACTTAGTTTGCCCTTCTTCCCAAAACACATTACTCCCTTCATGGGAGCCACTATGAGGAATACTGTATCCCCAACTGAAAACTCTAAAGGTCTGCGCCGTGTATCAGCATAGCTTTTCTGGCGACTCTGAGCTGTCTCTATCCTCTGGCGGATCTGCTGTATAGCTGCTGTGGTATCTGCTACCAGATCTGTCTGAAGCTCTAGTTCTTTCTGTTCACCACTCTCATACCAGCAGATTGGAAATCTACATCTCCGCCCGTATAGAGCCTCATAAGGTGCCATGCCGATGTTGGCCTGATAGCTGTTGTTGTATGCAAATTCTTCTAAACTCAGATATTTGCACCAACTACCCTTGAAGTCTAGGGCACATGTGCGGAGCATATCTTCGAGTACCTGATTTACTCGCTTCGTCTGACCATCTGTCTGAGGATGGAAAGCTGTGCTAAATTTCAGCTTAGTGCCCAATGCTGGCTGTACACACTCCTAGAATTGTGATGTGAATCGACTGTCTCTGTCTGAAATAATGGTCCGTGGAACTCCATGTAGTTTGACGATCTCCTTGAGATACAACTGAGCTAGCTGCTCCATGGAGTAGGATATCCTGATAGCTAAGAAGTGGGCTGATTTAGTTAACCTGTCAACTATTACCCAGATGGTATCCAAAACCATTCGTGGTTTTGGGTAGTCCCACTATAAAATCCATAGAAATGTCTTCCCACTTCCATTCTGGGATCTGAATAGGCTGTAGAACTCCTCCTGGTCTCTGGTGTTCTGCCTTGACTCTCTGACAGGTCAGACAGGTGCTAACATATCTAGCGATCTCTCTTTTCATCCCGGGCCACCAAAAATGTTTCTTTAGATCTTGGTACATCTTAGTGGAACTTGGATGCATCGCATAAGGAGTCCTGTGAGCCTCGTCTAAAATCTTCCTCTTTAGTTCCTCCTGATCTGGGACACAGAGTCTGTCACCGAAGTACAATACCCCACTACCTGACACTCTGAATTCTCTACTTTCTAATTCTGCTAACCCTTGCTTGATTTTCTGAATTTCAGGATCTTGTTCCTGAGCTGTCTGGATGTCACCAAGCAGGGTAGATGCTAATGTCATAGTAGAGAGCTGTCCCACTATAAGTTCGAGACCAAAATCTGTGATATCTTTCTGTAGGGGCGGTGACATGGCTGCTAGGGATAGTAAGGTAGCACTGGACTTCCTGCTAAGTGCGTCTGCTACCTTATTGGCTTTTCCTGGATGGTAGAGGATGTCTATGTCATAATCTTTGACCAGCTCGAGCCATCTACGCTGCCGCATATTCAGATCCTTCTGAGTGAAGAAGTACTTCAGACTCTAATGATCTGTATATACTCTGCACTGAGCTCCATACAAGTAATGTCTCCAAATTTTGAGGGCGAACACTACTGCTGCAAGCTCAAGGTCATGAGTAGGGTAATTCTTCTCATATTCCTTGAGTTGTCTGGAGGCATAGGCGATCACCTTGCCATTTTGCATCAGTACTGCTCCTAGTCCCAACTTAGAGGCATCACTATAAATATCAAAGCTGTCTGTGTTTTCTGGTAGAGTCAAAATGGGAGCACTGATCAATCTCCTCTTTAACTCGCTGAAGCTGTTCTCGCAGTCCTCTGTCCACTGAAATTTTCTGTTCTTTATGGTAAGAGCTGTCCGTGGGGAGCCTATTATGGAGAAGTCCTCTATAAATTTCCTGTAATAACCTGCTAATCCCAAAAAGCTCCTGATCTCACTGGCGTTTTTAGGTCTTTTCCAGTTACTCACAGCTTCTATTTTACTAGGGTCTACCATGATACCATCCTTTGAGATGATGTGACCCAGGAAGGACACCTGATCTAACTAGAATTCACATTTCGTGAACTTGGCGTACAGCTGGTTCTGCTGAAGAGTCTGCAATACTATTCTCAGGTGCTCTACGTGTTCTTCCTGAGTTCCTGAATAGATAACAATGTCATCGATAAACACAATAACAAATCTATCTAGGTAGTCCCTGAATACTCTGTTCATGAGGTCCATGAAAGTAGCTGGAGCATTTGTCAAACCAAAAGGCATGACTACGAACTCATAATGTCCGTATCTAGTCCCTAATGCTGTCTTGGGTATATCCCCTTCTTTAACTTTCACCTGATGATAACCTGATCTGAGGTCTATTTTAGAGAACACTGTGGCTCCCTTTAGCTGATCAAACAGGTCATCTATTCTGGGAAGAGGATACCTGTTCTTGATGGTGACTTAGTTCAGTGCCCGGTAATCTATACACAGGCGCATGCTCCCGTCCTTCTTCTTCACGAACAATACAGGCGCTCCCCATGGTGAGTGACTAGGACGTATGAAGCCCTTGTCAAGTAGCTCCTGTAGTTGCTCATGAAGTTCCTTCAGTTCTGCTGGAGCCATACGGTAAGGCACTTTGGAGATAGGATTTGTACCGGGAATGAGCTCTATCTCAAATTCAATCTCCCTGTCTGGTGCTAGGCCTGGTAACTCTTCAGGAAAGACTGCTGGGTAGTCACATACGACTCGAACCTCTGCTAACTGTTGGTCCTTGTCCTGACTGGCATTGACTACATGCGCTATAAATCCCGTACATCCTGAATCTAACAATTTCTGTGCCTTCAGAGCTGAGAGAAATTTCTTCGCTTTTCTCTTTGGTTCTCCGCTATACTCAAATTGTACTCCTGCTTCAGGTTGGAATATGACTTTCTGTTTACGACACTCGATAGAGACACCGTATCTGATTAGGAAGTCCATTCCAACTATGACATCATAATCAGTCATATCTAGCACTATCAGATCACAAAAGAGTTCTCTGTCTACTATAATGACTGACACTGCTCTGAGCTAGTGCGTGGATGCCATAATTTCTCCTGAAGGTAGTGTTGTCAAAAACTGACCACGGAGTACCTCTGGAGGTATTGCTAACTTTTCGGAAAATGCCCTAGATACATAAGAATGGGTTGCCCCAGTATCGAATAAGACAGTTGCACTTTGCTGTAAAATACTAATCTGACCTGTAACAACTGTCGAGGCATTCGCTACGTCTTCTCTGGTTAAGGAGTAGATCCTTGCATTCGTCATAGCTGGAGGGGCTTCTAGTCTGCCCTGGCTGATGTGTGGACCATCTAAAACGACCTGCATCTGATGTAGCTGTGCTGGCTGTCCTCCATACTGTATCGGCTATGGTTGAGGAAGGCTTGTCTTGTTCGGGCATTGCTTAGCCATATGCCCTTCCTGTCCACATTCAAAGCATCCTCGTGTGCCCTTGCGACAAACTCCTGGGTGAAATTTCCCACAAGTAACACATTTGGGATAACTAGGCTGTTTGCTGGCTGGGTAACTCCCTGCTTGCGCTTGTTGCCGGAGTTCCCTTTCCAGTTAGAGGTGGCCTGTTGTTTCGAGTACCGAGCCTCCTTGCCCTTTGGACTCGAGAGGACTTGCTTCACGCTTGATATTATTCGTAGTGCTCGTGGTCGAGCACCGACTAGTTCTTCTTGGTTCATGCGGCCTATGAACGCCGCCACCACGCTCATTGCTATTTCCGCCTCGGATCTTGAGCATCAACCGACTCGCTCTTTCTATGCCGACTAGTTCGGGCATAGGCGAGCCTATTGAATTTCTTCACGCTTCCTCAATCGATAGGTTGCCCGACGAAACTTCTGAACTCGCTATAGTGACGCCAGGACCCACATGTGAAAGAACTCCTCAAGAATTCTTTCTCGAAGTTAGCCGTCATCTGGTTCACTGGACGCTTCGCCCTAATTCTCTCCCACCACATACGTGCATCTCCGTCAGCGTAGAGGCGACTTCACCTTTTCATGCTCGCCACCCGTAAGCTCCATCGCATTCTCCAGAGTCAACCGTGCTTGAGCATCCCATGGTTCACCGGTGCGAAGTTCTGACTTGACTCTCGCCACCGATCGATAGGCTTTCTCTTTACCTCTGCCATGAGGTTGAAGGTGGAACCTCTATAACCACCTGGGGTTGCTATGTTTGGTTCCGGAGTGACAAGTGGGAGTATTCTCTGGTTAGCCTTTAAGGTAGCTATCTCCTGTCGCTGTTCAGCTAGCTCACTACTGCTGTAAGGTCTGGGGAAGGCACTGAACTGCCTGCCTCATGCTGGGGCTCAGCAGCTGGTGCCCTTCTAGCTGGACGTCCTCTTGCCATTTCTAAAGGAACAAAGGACATACATAACTAAAGCATCATGTTTACATAGCTAATACTATCATGTTAGTTACTATCACAGATAAGCATACTTTAGTTATCTACAAACATGAAAGCAATAAATATAACAAAGTGAGAGGTATTCTTACTTGGAAGCTGCAGGTGCAATGCTGATGTGTGTGTAGGAAGTATGGAACTTTCTGCTCTGATACCACTCTGTGACGACCCACCTTCTACTAACTAGGCTGTGAGGCTGATCGTTACATTATGCTGTCAAATTCATGTGCGGAAAACTGATTTGATGAAAATTTTACTGAACTAATGAATATGCTTCTGTTAATCGCTATACTATCTGAACTTAATGTTTAAACTACCCCTTGAATTGTTGTGGCTATGTTAGAAGGGGTGTTCTAGGTCTTTGCTGTCATCTGGAGCTGAACTAAAGTGGTTTCAGCTAGTACTAGGCCTCTGATCGATCCATGGATCGATCCAGCATGCTACTGTGCACGGAGACTACTTTGGATCGATCGGCTGATCGATTCAGGTTAGGCAATCGATCTAGTGATCGATTCAGGACCCTACTGTACGCGGGAACTAGCGTCTGGATCGATCGGCTGATCGATCCAGTATGTCCAATCGATCGAGTGATCGATTCGACGACGCGCTGTACGCGGGTTCAACTCGGATCGATCGGCTGATCGATCCACAAACCTTCTGTTCGCTACGAAACTCGGTTGGATCGATCGACTGATCGATCCAGACGCATTCTGTTCGCGGGATAAGCTGCCCAATCGATCAGCTGATCGATCGAGAAGTCTCCAATCGATCGGCTGATCGATCGGGGTTTCTGATTTCATATCAGAACCTGATTTCAGCCCTGGTTCGAGCAGAAATCTCATATACCAACTCTAAGCTAACTGAAATGCATTCTAACAACAATTAACTAGCATTCTAAACATGGCACGGTGCATATTTCACTAGTTCATGACTTTTAAGCAAACTGAAATGCGAAAACCAAACATAATAAGGTTCAAATAGTTAGGCTTGTTAAATCCCTAAGATCTTCATTCCAAACTCCTTTGCACACACACATCTTCGTTGCATTGCCCTCCAGCCTCCGCTAGTCCATCTTTTCTTTACCTTTATCTGCAGTATAAGGAAAAGAGTATTTGTAAGCTTGAGAGCTTAGTAAGAAACCATCTACCTCACTAAAACATGCATACGATGCAATTTATGTTTTTAAAGCATGCTATTGAAATCTATGCTGAACACGTTAAAGCATGACACGACATACTATCATACAAAATATAGAATCAAAACTGATCATAGAACTATCACATGTATCAATAAGGAAGAGCTAAGCTAAAGCATGAACTAAGCTAAAACTAAAACTAAGCTAGAACTGAATCTAAACTGTATACACAACTGATTTGTGAGTTTTGAAAACTATTTATCATAGATAGATGAAAATAATAATCATGCTGTTGTTTGAGCCCGACAACTGTATTTGCTATACGCGCATCCCTAACTAGACCCGGATTTGCAAGTCCCGAATTTAGTAAGGTTTACTAGGTTGTCTAAACCTAGGGACGACTGTGGGAGCCTAACCCAATGGATATCTAATCCAGTACAGTGCCACTGCTAAAATAAAATACTGGTTATAGCTAAATTCTTCTTATTTTGCTATTTCTAGGTTATCTGAACCTAGAGCTAGGTTGTCTGAACCTAGAGGCGACTGTGGGAGCCCACCCATTGGACTGTAGTCCCATAAAAGCTGTAATAAAGCTGCATATGCTAAATAAATGCTTCTATCGCATTTAGCTAACTATTAAAATGCCTAAGTCACATTTTAATGGTGCTGAACATACTATCGGGCACTTGGCGTGCGCTGTTGCACACCCTATGTGCCACAAATCCGTATATTACTAAACTAAAGCATGCAATCACACGAGAACTACTTATATTGCAGGTGAGGGGTTTCTTACCTCCTGCGCTAGTTTTTCTTACAATCCAATTGCTAGGTTTTCCGGAGAAGGGATCTCTTCGACGATCTTCTCGCGTCTGTGCGTTCTTCTCGCGGAGAGGAGCGTCCTCGTATCTTTGATGTTGCCGGAAGATACTCCTATGACCCTAGGGATGGAACCCTAGGTTCTTCCTTGGGCTTGGGCGCCGAGAGGTGAGGAAGAGAGAGGGGTCGGCGGGTGAGGGTTTGAGGAAAAGAGTTTAACGACTAAAATTAATCAATCCCCACTTAAGCCTCCTATTTATATTAAGTGCTTAATTCGGCTAACTTAAATATAAATACAATTGGTCCCCTTTTCTTTCAGCACGGCCCTGCTGGGTTCACTTGGTTACTAGAGTTCACCATAAGGCGTAGGACCCAATAGGTCTCGGGTTCGATTTCCGCTTAGGCCATTTTACGTTTCTATTTGTTTTTGCTAGTTCCGTTACTCTAAAAATTCCATAAAAATATTCTAAAATTCCAGAAAAATCATAGAATATTTCTATAATAATTTTGAGGATTTTCGGGCGTTACAATTGATTTCTTCTTCTCCCTTGTATAAGCATCATCAATCCTAATCTGTTTGCTAGCTTGGGCTGGGAATGCTAGTGGGTCAATATCAACAATATCAACTGCACGCCTTCGTCCCATAGAAGGAAAGAAACGACCAATACCACCTTGTGTTGAAGTAACACGAACAGTTTCACTCCTCCCCAATGTTGCTGCAGTAGTTGAGACTTCCACTAGCACTAGCTGAGCCATTTCCACTAGCACCAATTATAGCACCACTATGTTGCATATGTCGCTCATATTCATATTGAGTTCGAGAGGCACTAAGAGCTGCTAAAAATTCTTCATCATTTGGATCTTCACCACGACCTTCAAATTTATCATAGACTGGTTTTTGAGAGCTCCGCCTATCAAGCATTTCACGTTGTTGTTGTTGTTTATGCTTTAATTCCTTTTTGCCATCAAGTTCGTGACGTTCGTCTTTCATTGCACGACAAATTTCTTGAGAAATTTTTGGACATTTAGAGACATCTGGATATCCACCAACAAGATGTTGTTTTAGGCGTGTGATCCCACCGCCACGTCCAATCATATCGCAATGCAAACATTGCCAATGAAATCGATTTTCTAATCGACGTGCATGCCTCCAAGCTGGATCATAAGATTGTTGTTTTGGTGCCATTATCTATGCGTTATAAAATGCAAATATTCATAACTATAAAAATTAATAAAATTAAAATTTTAATTAATAAATATGATAATTATATTATTAATTATCAATTTAATTAATTATCTATTAATTTATATAATGTATATCTGTTTATATATTTTGTACCATATATAATAAAAATTACTATTTGTATATTTATATATAATTTTAAAACTAAATTTATTCAAAACATCTAAAATTATATATATATTTAAAAAAATGGTTAATAAATAAATAATTTAAATTATTTATTCAATTAATAAACAGTTTAACCATTTTTCTTATAAAATTTTCTAATATATCACAAATTAAATTATTTAAGTAAACATAAAATAATTAATTTAGATATCTATAGAGAATAATTATTAGATAAAATTTACTATAAATTAGTTAATAAATAAAAAATTTAAATTATTTATTCAATTCATAATTAGTTTATTTTCCTCATAAAATTTTCTAAGATATCACTAATTAAATTCTTTAAGTATACATGTAATAAAATATTTAGATATTAAATAATTAATAGATAAATTTTAATAGATTTTTTGATAGATTTTATTTGTATTTAATATAAAAATAATTTTAAAATATTAATTTATATATAATTATATAAATTAATTATTAGTTCACTTAATTAATTATTTATTTATAAAAATATACTAATTCGTTATTTAGGAAAAATATATTACAGTTTAATAAAAAATATGAAAAATTAGCAAAAAATGACAAAAATTATGTATAAAATAAGTGAAAATAAAATGCAAGTGAGTTATAACATGCCTAAATAAATTTTAGTTCATAGATGATCAAATTGCTAATATTTGACTAATTTAAGTTAATTTACTTAAGATGATATTAAGGAATGAATTAGAAAAGTAAAAATTAATAAAGGGATATAAACTTCAATACTAAAAAATAGCCAAAATTAAGTTAATTTTTTAAAACTCCAACTCATAAAGGAAATTGGTCATCTATTTAAATTATAATCTACTTTATATAATTCTGTTTATAAATATTCTATATAATTTTTATATTAAATAATTAAATACTATAATTTATATTACAGAAAAATTAAATTGATTTAAAAGATTCAAATTTATTTTAATTTTTGAATCATTTATATTTTAAAATTTTAAACTTTTTTTATTTATAAAATTAATTTAATATTTAATTTTTAATAAATTATAAATTCAAAGTTTTTAATTAAAATATTTTTATTTTTTATACTTTTAATAATAAATAATAATAATAATATGAATTTATATGTCATAATTATATTAGTTAATTATAATTTATATAATAATTCATTAGAAATTCTGCATATTTTAAATAATTTATTACATATTTATGTATATAATTTTAATTTATTAGAAATTAGAAATTAGAAATTATATATATATATATATATATACAGAAGTGCTCTCCTGCGGAATGCTTGGTGCGGAACGGTGCGGCGCCGCTGACCTGGACGCCTACGTCAAATAAGTTGCGTTAAAATGGCTTGGTGAGAAAACTCGTTCCTCTCCTCCCGCGATCTAGGGTTTCCCGTTGCTCACCCTTCTCTGCCGAAGCTCCTCCCTCACTCTCGCCGCCTCCCTCTCTCGTCGAGCTACAGCTCCTTCTCCGCGGCGCCTCCCTCTCTCGCGACGAGCACCACCTTCGCCGCGACGACTCCCTCTCTCGCGACGAGCAGCTCCTTCGCCGCGACACGACGCCTCCCTCTCTCGCGACGCCTCCCTCTGCGTCGAGCTCTCTCGCTGCAACTCGTGACTCTCCTCCCCACCGCAACATCCTCTCAGGTTGCCCTAAAATTCTCCAAACTTGATATAATTTGTTCAAGTATTCGCTATAGTTTTATAATTTCAATCAATATTTGAATTTGATACATCAACCTTACCGAAGCAAAATCGTTTGGGATTTTAAACATTTCTGTGTATTTCTGTTAAACATACCTATGAATTTGATAAAAATCTGTCCTGCTTCCCGCGGTAGATTGTTTGACATTTGTATTGTTTCTGTTATTTTGCTTCTGTGATATTTGTGGTGTTAATAAAAAATTCATATTAATTGTAGGGAAACTTAAATGTAGTTGCATTAAATTTCTATGTAAAGCTTATATTAATTGTAGGGAAACTTATTGTTTCTGTGATTGTTTGACTTAAATTTCTGTGTATTTTGCTTCTGTGACATTAAATACAGAAGTGTTATTTTGCTTCTGTAGAGATTTTGTTGGCATAATTTGTGTTGTAAATTTTTTTATGTTACATATGATAAATATGTTTGAGAATGCTCTATGCAATTGATTTTAGTTTAATGCAATTGATAAACTCTATATTTTAGTTTTATTATGTTTGGCATAATACTATGTAATTCTGTTACATGTGAAATTTCTTTGCTGTTCTTGAATTGTGAGAGAACTAATATGTATAATATGTAGATTTGTTTGTAAGTGTTTCTTGGGACCTAATTTGATCTAATTAGGTTGAATATCTCCAGCATTTATAACTTTATGGTCTATGGAGTAGGTTTTACATGATTTTATGTCTTTTCGCATATTGGTGTTGTTCAGGTATAATTAGAGAAAATTCATGGCAGCTGGTTCTTCATCATCATCATCTTCCACTCGACGGCGTATGAATGACGAGCAATGTGAAGCTCCCCACATATTATGTTATTGTGGATTACGAGCTATTCTCCAGACATCATGGACCGAATCAAATCTAGGAATGCGATTTTTTTCATGTCCAAAATATAGAGTAAGTTTTCGGTATCTTAACACGATGTTGTGAGTTTTTAAATTATTGTGTGATGATTAAGTTGTTTTTAAATTCAGGAAAGAGGATGTGGCTTTTTCTTATGGCATGATCCAGAACCATCACAGAGAAGTAAGACAATTATTAATGAGTTGAAGTGGAATAACAAAAAATTAAAGTTGGAGATTAGTGAATTAAAGAAATGTGCTAGTTACAATGGTGAAGCTGATTATAATGATGTTTTGGATGATGGAAAAACAATTATGCAACTAAGCAGTTGAGTGATGAAATATCTTCATTGAATAGGAAATTTAGAATTGCTATCATGGTAATTGTATGTACTTGGATTGTGATGATGTGGATGTGGTTGATGTAACTTGTGTTGTGATGTTACTTGACATTGTGATGTAACTCTATGTGGTGTAACTTGTTTTCTTATGTAACTTGTTTTGTTTCGTGGTTACAATTTCAAGATGGTCCTATTATTGATCCTAAGCTTGAAATCTTTGCGTTTGCCATTTACATTCAAATTTTTCAATGTTAAACCAAGAACTAAAATTGTACACTAGTATTTTGGATGGTCAGAGATGCAAACGTATAAAAGAATGTTCACAGAAATGCATCATCATTTTCTCCCTTTTCTAACCGAAGCATTTTGCGAAGTCTTTAATGCAAGGTTTCTTCAATAATGAAGAAAACTCCATATGTTTGTGTCGCTTTCATTACCAGTCTTTTACCGACATATGTTTGCTGATTATTTGTTGGGTTGCAGGCTCAATGCAATTGCAATTACAATGACAATACCACGTTGTGTTCTGCTGAGGTTGGGTATATGAATTTTATTCTCGTTGAACATTTTATAAAATTATGAAGGTCATACAACGTACTGCATTAATTTACATCAATATTGGAACGTCTGAATACAACGAACGTAAACACCCCAACACTTAACAAATAGCATTGGTTCACTCGATCTCAGCTCTAGAGAAAACATGAGCGCCTGGCAATATTGAATATTTACATAGTATTATGCCAAATATAATAAAACTAAAATATAGAGTTTATCAATTGCATTAAACTAAAATCAATTGCATAGAGCATTCTCAAACATATTTATCATATGTAACATAAAAAAATTTACAACGCAAATTATGCCAACAAAATCTCTACAGAAGCAAAATAACACTTCTGTATTTAATGTCACAGAAGCAAAATACACAGAAATTTAAGTCAAACAATCACAGAAACAATAAGTTTCCCTACAATTAATATAAGATTTACATAGAAATTTAATGCAACTACATTTAAGTTTCCCTACAATTAATATGAATTTTTTATTAACACCACAAATATCACAGAAGCAAAATAACAGAAACAATACAAATGTCAAACAATCTACCGCGGGAAGCAGGACAGATTTTTATCAAATTCATAGGTATGTTTAACATAAATACACAGAAATGTTTAAAATCCCAAACGATTTTGCTTCGGTAAGGTTGATGTATCAAATTCAAATATTGATTGAAATTATAAAACTATAGCGAATACTTGAACAAATTATATCAAGTTTGGAGAATTTTAGGGCAACCTGAGAGGATGTTGCGGTGGGGAGGAGAGTCACGAGTTGCAGCGAGAGAGCTCGGCGCAGAGGGAGGCGTCGCGAGAGAGGGAGGCGTCGTGTCGCGGCGAAGGAGCTGCTCGTCGCGAGAGAGGGAGTCGTCGCGGCGAAGGTGGTGCTCGTCGCGAGAGAGGGAGGCGCCGCGGCGAAGGAGGTGGTGCTCGTCACGAGAGAGGGAGGCGCCGCGGAGAAGGAGCTGTAGCTTGACGAGAGAGGGAGGCAGCGAGAGTGAGGGAGGAGCTTCGGCGGAGAAGGGTGAGCAACGGGAAACCCTAGATCGCGGGAGGAGAGGAACGAGTTTTCTCACCAAGCCATTTTAACGCAACTTATTTGACGTAGGCATCCAGGTCAGCGGTGCCGCACCGTTCCGCACCAAGCATTCCGTAGGAGAGCACTTCTGTATATATATATATATATATTAAATAATACATTATATAATTATATTTGTATATATTTATAAAAATTTAATATAACACTGTTATATAACAGTTATAAATTATAACATATAAATAAATCTTTTATTTCAATATAATGGTTTTAATTAAAACCGTTATATTAAAGTTTTTATTAAAAAAAACCCTATTCTCGCGATCATCGCGATTCCGCCGCCATCCCGTTCCTCCTCTGCTCTGCTCGCGATTCTGCTTGCGATTCAGATCGCAGCTTCTCTACTTTTAAATTGAAAATTTACTTCGTTATCTACTGAAGAAATGTGATCGTCGCCTCGCCACCTCGTTGCCTCGCCGTCTTGCCACGTTGACCCAATCTCCCTCGTTGATGCTTCCAGGTAAGTTTTCGTCGTTTATATAATGTGTTTTCCCTGATTAAAGTGATCTCGTGATCGACAGAAGGAATCCAATCGATTCCTTCTGTTGTGCCGCAACTGGACACACACGAAGATGCATGCGATGACGATCCGAACTTCACGCCCTCATGCTGTGTTGGTCGCGTGCTATCTCGGTCGCGTGCCGGTGCCGGTCCCCCGTCGGAACGGTAAAATCCGTGAGTTTTGGGTGGAACGGCTCGGTACTTTAAACCATGATCTTGGCCTAGGTTTCCGCGACCTAGATCGGACGGCTCCGGTCAGCCGACCCCGAGACTTATAAGCCTGCAGCGTTGCCTTCCTCCTGTACAGTTCATCTTCGAGCGTTTTTGTCGACGTTCTCCTTTGCTCCTGTGTGACCCATATTTTCCGGCGATCCTACGTGCTTCTCTCCGGCGACCTCTTTCCAGGAAGCTTTCTTCCAATCGTACCCGTCTTGAAGCTTTTCGGCCTTTCTTCTTGTATTTTGGTGATACTCCAGTAGCTTTTTCCCTCTTTGATCTCATTTCTTCCCCTCAACCTCCTTTTCGTTTTTGTTTTTGCGATGGCAAGTTCCTCGCAGCCGTCTGCCTCCGTCCATGGGCTCTGGTACACATCCATGGAGTTTAGGTTTGATGAAAGCGACGCTGAGAGCTTGAGAGATGTTTTCGAAATCCCTTCCGATCATCAGATCGTTCTGCTTCTCCCTCCGATCGGCCCAATTCTCCGCCGACCAATTGTATCTGTTTCTTCCGGGATCAGTTTATCGCCGATCTGTAGTTTCCGATCCACCCCTTTATTCCAACCGTTTGTAAGTATTTCCGCATTTCCCTTCCTCAATTAGTGCCGAACTCCTTTCGGCTACTGTGCGGAGTCATTGCCCTATTCCATTTGCACGACATTCCTCTTACATTCCGGATCATTCATTATTTTTATTACCCTAAATTGTTCGATCCGGGGACTTTTCTCTTCCAGTCTCGGGTTGGTTTAGTATTCTTCGACAAGATGCCTACCTCCAACAAACACTGAAAAGAATATTTTTTCTTCATGCGCCTTCCCGAGCGGCCAGACTTCCTGACCCACTGGTAGCTTGAAGTGGCACCTCAGCCTCCCTTGAAAAGCTATAAGAGCCGATTAGACTACCTGAACGCAGCTTCGATGTTGGTCAGTTAGAAGTACGACATCCACAAGTTGCTGTTGGAAGACGTCCTTTATATCTTCGGCTTAAGTCTGATCCGCACCCCGTTGTCGACCAGCCTAGGTATGAAGCTTCTTTAACTCTTCCTTTGATGCTAACTGATTTCTCTTTCTCTTTTGCAGCCGAAGTCATGTTGCGCGCGCGTCTGCCCAACAAGGCAAAGCTCAAGGACGCCGTGATCAATGCAACTGCTGTTGAAGAACTAGCGAGCCGCGTCCTGCACCCGGTCGGCTCACATGAAGAGCCCCAGGATGAGAGTGATGCGACGCCCATCTTGGTGAGCGAAGGCGAGGCCAGCCATGCGTCGAGCGGAGGAGTCGCCAAGGGATCACAACCTCCATCCGAGCAGCGTCCGATCATCCCGGTTGAGGAGCCATCGGGCTCAGCCTCCTCTGATGTACCACTAAACAGGCGCAAGAGGCGTCGAGCAGAGCCTTCATCGCGCTCCGCTACTTCAGGTGCGCGGTCTGCCGAGCGGGTCGAAACTTCGACCGACTCCGCTTACAACGGCGACTTTTGTGTCGTCTGATAAGACGCCTTCCTTGGCTGATCTGCCGCAGGGGACTCTTGCTGCACCGCCAATGGCCTTGATGCCACCGCCTTTGAAGCCCTCGAAGGTAAAAAAAGTCCGACATCCATCCGACGTCCTCCTTCCGATCATCCGACCGAGCAACCACGACTCAATCGGCCCCGAGCGGCCAACGCCACATAACGACGATCCTTCATCTGCCCACCGAAGACTACAGCGAGCCGAGCGCCGTGTCTCAAGCCCCCGAGCACCAAATCATCATCCAGGGGCCACTCGCTAAGATCTGGGAGGACGCCCGAGCCTGTGCGGCGATGATGCCTCCGGGCGCGCTTGCGGACAGCCATACCCAGATGTCCACTGGGGTAAGTGTTCCCCTTACCCTCTGTTTGAGAGCAGGTGAGGGAAGGGGAGGGAAGGGTAAATAAAGGGTAGAAAATTTTTTAACCTTGTTTGGGAGGGGGTGAGGGAAGGGGAGGAAAGGTAAGGAAGGGTAAACGTTAACCTTCCTTACCTATGAAATAGAAGATTTGCTTACACCCCAATTTGGGGTGTAAGGAAGGGTAAGAGGGATTAAGAAAACTTTTATTCCAATTTTATCCTTATTCATTATATTAATTACCAAGTGTTATTTTAGGTTTCTTATATTCCTTTTGTTTCAGCGTTGGTTCATCTTCCTCATTCCATTGTCGCTACTACACAACTTCTCGCACTCCACGGCATCGGTGCCGATCGACGCCGGACCTTGCAGCATATCTCTCCAAAGACAGGTAACCCCAATCTTTTCTTTTTCTTTGTCTTCTTCTTCTTCTTCTATTCTCTACTGTGTCTTCTTCTTCTTTTTCTTCTTCTTCTTCGTCGTCGTCTTCTTCTTCTTCTTCTTTTTCTTCTATTCTCTACTGTGTGTCTTCTTCTTCTTCTTTTTCTTCTATTCTCTACTGTGTCGTCTTCTTCTTCTTCTTTTTCTTCATCGTCATCGTGGTCTTCTTCTTTTTCTTCTATTCTCTACTGTGTAGCACTGTTTTTTTTTCTGCTACCCTAACTTTATGCTCAATGATATTAAGGGTCAGTAGCACTGTTTAGACTGTGAGATGAGCGAAATAGCTAGTCCGAGTGCTGTATTAAGGATAAGCACTATATTTCTTAGCGCTATAACATTAAGGATAGTATAACATCAACAATCGTAAACAGTGAGTTCTATTACAGGGACTGTTTAAATATAGTGCACTGTTTCAACACTATATTAGTACTATATGGTTCGTTGTGAGCACTGTTTTTTTTCTATTTCTTCTATATTTACTGATGGTAACCTAACTGTTAGTGCACCCCTACATTTGTTCGTTGTGCGCTGTTTAATCCTTAATTGTAAAATAGAAGGGCAAATATCTGCTATATAGTTCAGTAGTATCCCTTAACGATTGGTTTCTTAGAACGTTGTATGTTTTGCAAATAGGGGTAGCTGAGATGATATTAGTCATAAGCACTATATTCCCCGTTAAGAAGGTCACAGTATTTCTTCTTTTTTTCCGCTTCTTTAATGGCATTTCCCCGTTTTTACTGATGGTAATGCTAGATGATATAAATACCACTGTTTTTTTTTTTTTCTGTTTCTTATATTTTTACTTATGGTAATGCTAGATGATATAAGTAGCACTGTTTTTTTTCTATTTCTGCTATATTTACTGATGGTAATGCTAGATGATATAAGTTCACATTGTTATCATGTCATATAGTCATGTAATTTGCTTATAAATTATACATACAAAAACTTCAACATGACAACGTTGCTTATATTGATGTGTTTTTGAGGTAAGACTAAAGTTGTCATGGTTTAAAGCATTACCTATTTATAATTTATTTATTTATTTTTTTTCCATTTATTTGATTATAGATGGGTGATGAAAATGGTAAACAGAATGATTTCATTAAGTTACATCGTATGCATCAACTCGCATCGGCACAGGTTGTTTGTTTAGTTGCAGCTTGGTATGCACAAAATAGGCACAAACAAAATAGTCAAATTCCTCGTGTTGTACAGTTAGAAGGAGAACGTGTACGAAATGAACTAATGACAAAAGTGCTAACTAATGATCAATGTCGTAATATAATTAGAATGAGTCCTTCTGCATTTATGGAATTGTGTAATCTTTTAGTCAAAGAAGGTGGTTTACGACCTACAACAAGAATCACTGTGGAAGAACAAGTAGCAAAATCACTCTATTTGCTAGGTCACAATGTTACAAATCGTGCACTTGGTTTCTTTTTCTATCGATCGGGAGAAACAATGAGTCGTCATTTCCATAATGTTTTAAGAGCTATAATGGAATTAGAGGTTAAATTTCTCAATCAACCGGATGGGTCACAAGTTCCTTCAGAAATCTTCAATAGCAATCGATTCTACCCATTTTTTAATGTAAAAATATTTTTCTTATCTTTTGACTAGTATAACTGCTTATCTATATATTCAAAATTATTAATAATTTAGATATGGTATATCAGGATTGTGTTGGAGCAATAGATGGAACACATATTCGTGTTAAAGTTTCTCCCATTGATGCCCCAAAGTTTCGTGGTCGAAAGGATTTTCCAACTCAAAATGTTTTAACAGCATGCACATTTGATTTGAAATTCACTTATGTCTTAGCCGGGTGGGAAGGGACATCATCGGACTCGAGAATAATAAAAAATGCATTAACTAGACAAGAATGTCTAAAAATTCCAGAAGGTAAATTAAATGACATATTGTGATTAGACTTTCCTTTTACAATTTATTAACACATAATTTTTTTGTTAGGAAAATACTATCTTGTTGATGCTGGATTCATGTTAAAAAGCAGTCTTATTACACCATATCGAGGATAACGTTATCATTTGAAAGAATATAGCCGTAATCTACCACGAAATGCTCGGGAGTTATTTAATCTTCGACATTCTTCTTTGCGCAATGCAATTGAAAGAGCTTTTGGAGTCGTTAAGAAAAGATTTGCTATTATAAGAAGTTCAACGGATCCACATTATGGAATTGAAACACAGAAACAAATTATTCTCTGTTGTTGTATTTTACACAATTACTTGATTAATGCTGATCCAGATGAGGGTTTGCTTGCCGAGGTTGATGCTGAACTTAATAATAATAGTGAACATCAAGAGGAAAATCATAGTAATAGAGATGACAGTGACGATGTAAGAAGGGGAGAATTTCTTAGAGATTCCATAGTTGCGACTATGTGGTTAAATTATAATATGTGATATTTATGTTTATTTGTTTATCTAGTGATTTTGGACAAATGCTCTTGTAATTGGATGACTATGAATGTTGACATTTTAATTTATTATGTGACTTGAATTTTATATCATATGACTATTTGTGTGATTGTGTGTTTGATTATTACTATATTTTTGTTTTTAAGGATGCGAAAAAAGGACTTGCAAAATGCTAGTGTAAGCAAGGTGAATAATCAATGTATCTGGACTAAAGTAATGGATGATGCTCTTATTGATGCATATTTGAATCAGCATAATATAGGCAATAGGGTTGGTGGAACCTTTACTACACATGCATTTGAAAATATTGTGAATGAATTGAAAGCAAAATTTTTCGACAAACTTATCGATAAGGAAAGGATTCAAAATCACATGAAACATATTAAAAGATGTTGGTTTTCATGTTATGATATATTCAAGAATGGTATGAGTGGTTTTGGATGGGATCCATTACAGAATTCTTCATTGCTGAACCTGAAGTTTGGCAACAACTAATTGAGGTGTGTTTCATAATATACATTTGAAAACTATATTTGATTTTTTTTCCGTGATATTATCTATAAATGAATGTTTAATATAATTATATTATAATTTGTAGATAAAACCAGCAGCTGCTGAATGTAAGACCAAGCCTATTCGAAATTATGAGAAGTTAGTTCAATTATATGGAAAAGATAGGGCTACAGGACAATATGCTGAAACTGCATCAGAAATGCGAAAAAGAAAAGCTAGCATAGAAGTAGAGAATAATGTTGGTGGACATAATTTTGAAACCATTGATGAAGTTGAATTTATGATTTCTCAACAGGAAATCCATTTGGACAATGAAGATGCAGTTAATATGGATGCCCAAATTCCAACTCAACCATCTAAATCTCAAGCTGACTCTTTTGTTGGATCATCATCAAAGAAGAAGAGTGCAAAAAAAAGGAAAAGTTGATGATGAGAATATAAGCAATGCAATTGACCATGTAGCTCAAGCTATTATGAGTTCAACACATGAAATGGTTAAGTCAAATGAACTTCCTATTCCTATTCCTATTCTTATTCCTGAGCATGAAGTGTGGAGTTTGTTGAATCAATTAGGTGTCGAGCAACATATCACTTCTACATGCTATTTATTTCTTGTTCAATGTCCAAAGATGTTGAGAGCTTTACTTGGATGTCCTTTTGAACATCGCAAAGACTTATTACTTCAAATGTTGGATGGAGAAAATCTACGACATGATTAAGTTTTTTGCTTGTTATGTGAGATGATTATATTTGGATGATATGTATTATGCATTTGGATGTTATGTACTTGGAAGATTTTGGATGTTTGTTGGATGATTATTATGTCATGTAAGACTTGATATTTGATTTTGGATGATTTATCTATACTTTGTGCCTTTTGTGTGTTTTTAGATGATTTATTTGTTGTTAGTCAATTACAACAGATTTAAATTCCCCTTTTTGCATCTTGTTTGGATATATATAATGATTAGGTAAACCATGAATGGTAAAATTACTGATTTTGAATCATCAGTAGGAGGTTGCTTCTCCATTTCATGAGCAACAGCAGCTACACTCTGCTGCTTAGGCTCATCAACCAAGTTGGTAAAATTATCATCTTCAATTATTTCATCTGGGAAATTGGTTGCATCTTCAGCAAGGCTACCACACTCCTTCCTGTCTAAATCTGCTGTAAAGTTGGAAGCATTCTCCTGTTGATTCTTTGAGTCTTCACTCTGAAAACAATTGAAAAGTGCAAACTATTTAGTAAGAAATCATTGTCAAACCAAGTTTGAGATTGACACCTAGTTGAGACTATTTTAGACAAGCTTCCGTGAAGGAACTTTTGCCAGAATAATTTTGTGGATAACAATCAACACAGCAACTAGTCATATGCACAAATTAATTATTAGAAAAAACCGCTACATGCAGGCACTTCCACATGAATAATACTGAAGCAACAAGAAGTGTAGACAAGCAATTCCTCCCTTGATCCAACAAAGTGAGTTATTATCTGCACACTACAAGACACTCAGTCCTAACTATTTTCGGTGCTACATTACTTTTCTAGCCAATTATCAATATATCTAAGGGCATTTCAGCACTGACACCAATTCACTTTGAACTCTTTTAATAACATAAAGTTTTTTTGGTCTCTCCAACCTTCACACTTTTAACCCCAATGGATTTGTAACAGCTATACTGGAAGAAAGTCAAAGTAATGTTTTTTCCCATAAACAGTCCCTAGTAGTGTTTGGTTTCAGAATATCAACATTTCAAGACATCTAGCAGATTTTTCACTTTATAAAATGTGCAGGAGAAAAAAATGAACTCATAACTTAATACTTCTATCATTGTAAGATATAATACTGCAAAGCTTGACAGATACTTGAATGTGAGGCTTAATTGAAATACAACGACTACTAATACATCAAATAGGCTTCTTCCTAAAGTTTGAAGATTCCAATTTGTCGTTACACGTTCAACATCAGTGAATTGCTTAAGCATCTACAAGTGTCAAACTTGAAACTAATAACTTAATTCAGAAAACTATCACACGGACTAATATAAATCAACAATTTGAAAAAGGGATGTTAGATAGATTCTGAAGTCGACAGTGATCTTTGTGCAGTCAGGCCTAGAAGCAGGGAGTTATTATGCAAACTCAAGCATAAACTAAAAACAGCATGCTGTTTCTCGCTCGAATCAGCTTGCAACAGATGAAACAGAGCAATAGACTGTAGGACAAGCAGTTAACTCATGATTGTGGAATAAAAAATGATAGAGGGTAATTTAGTAATATTATATACTTAACCTTCATTATCCTTCCTTTCCTCCCAAACATGAAAACATATGTTACATTAATGAACCTTCCCTCCCTCCCAAACAAGGAGAATATAAATACTTTACTTCCCTTCCCTTTCCCTCCCTTCCCTTTCCTTCCCCTTCCGTTAATGAACCTTCACTCACCCCATCCAAACATAGGGTTAGTGTACTTTCCTACTTTATTGCCGATCGACGCTTACCTTTCCTCACTTGATTGCAGTATTGGGTAGAGAGCCTGGCTATGTGCCAGAGACTTGCCTTTTTGGAGGAGGTTAAGAAGCTGAAGGCGTCGAGCAGCCAATCCTCCGCCGCTCAGGAAAAATAGATGCCGAGGTGGCCAAGTTGTGGGTCGCTTTGGAGAAGAGCGACAAACTGCTTGAGGCCGAACGAGCCAAGAGCGTCGGGCGGACCACGATGCTGGAGCGGCTCAATAAACAGGTCACTACCTTTGACAATAAGATCGAGTCAGCGAACGTGCGGAAGAACCGGGCCATCGCAGACCTCGAGGAGAAGAATAAGGAGGCCCGGGCTCTTGCCCAGAAACTCAAGGAGGCCGAAGACTTTTTGGTGGCCGAGAGGAACAACCGCTCGGCCGAAGAAACGGTCCTTCGCGACCAACTTGCCTCCAAGGATGCTGCGCTAGCCGCTGCCAAGGATGAGCTGGAGGGCTCCCGAGCGGTTTTGAAGTTTTACCAAGACGCCGAGTCGAGTAGGTTTGAGACAAGGAAGCAAGCCTACATCCGTTCGGACACTTTCAACGATAAAATCGCCGACCGAGCACTCCGGCTGTTTAATCTGGCGATCAATGGGACGATCGACCAACTCTGAAAAGGAGGCCATTTACCAGCTGCTCTGACCGGCAACATCATCGGTCGAGACAAGCTCACTACGTCTCTACCGGACGACGTCTTAGATTACGAGTGAGCTTAGCTTGATCGATGTTGTACTCCTCCCTTTTTTATAATCTTCCAAGTATCAATGCACTACCGCCCGTTCGGCATTACTTTCTTATATGTTTGTCCTGTTAAAATACGCTCGCTCGGCGGTATTCTCACTACCCCTAAGCGATATCTTTCCGGTCGGTCACGGAAAGCTATAGCAGAACAGCCGAGCCGGTCGATCAACATATCTCGGGTTGCTAAAGTCCCGGGTTTAACGTCGCCGCTCGACGATTTGTTGTAGACTCGCGTTAACATCGCCGCTCGACGATTCGATGTGGACCCGCATTTAACGTCGCCACTTGACGATTCGATGTAGACCCGCATTTAACGTCGCCGCTCAACGATTCGATGTGGACTCGGGTTTAAGGTCGCCGCTCAACTGTTAGTGAAGACCCGAGTTTAAGGTCGCCGCTCGACCGTCGGTGGAGACTCGGGTTTAAGGTCGCCGCTCTATCGTCGGTGGAGACAAGGGTTTAACGTTGTCGTTCGAATATTTGACGAAGACTCGGGTTTAAGGTCGTCGCTCGACCGTTGATGAAGACACACGTTTAAAGTCGTCGCTCGACTATCGATGGAGACACGAGTTTAAGGTCGCTGCTCGACCGTCAATGGAGACAAGGGTTTAAGGTCGCCGCTCGACCGTTGATGAAGACACGCGTTTAACTTCGCCGCTCGACGATTTGACGAAGACTTGGGTTTAAGGTCATCGCTTGATCGTTGGTGAGGACCCGAGTTTAAGGTCGTCGCTCAACCGTTGATGAAGACACACGTTTATCGTTGCCGCTTGATGATTTGACGAAGACTCGGGTTTAAGGTCGCCGCTCGACCATTGATGGAGACACACGTTTAATGTCACCGCTCGACCGTCAATGGAGACACGCGTTTAAGGTAGCCGCTCGAACGTCGATGGAGATAAGGGTTTTAGGTCGTCGCTCGACTGTTGTTGAAGAATACTCGAAGACTCGAGTTTATGGTCACGGCTTGACTGCTGATGGAGACACGCGTCTGAGGTCGCTGCTCGACCGCTGATGGAGACAAGGGTTTAAGGTCGCCGCTCGACAGTCGGTGGACACAAGGGTTTAACGTCGTCACTCGACGGTTTGGTGTAGACTCGGGTTTAAGGTCGTCGCTCGACCGTCGGTGGAGAGAAGGGTTTAACGTCGTCGCTCGACGGTTTGGTGTAGACTCGGGTTTAAGGTCGCCGCTCGATCGTCGGTGGAGACAAGGGTTTAACGTTGCCGCTCGACGGTTTGGTGTAGACTCGGGTTTAAGGTTGCCGCTCGACCGTCGGTGGAGACAAGGATTTAATGTCGCTGCTCGATGATTTGGTGTAGACTCGGGTTTAAGGTCGCCGCTCGACCGTCGGTGGAGACAAGGGTTTAACGTTGCCGCTCGACGGTTGATGGAGACACGCGTTTAAGGTCGCCACTCGACCGTCGATGGAGACAAGGGTTTAAGGTCGTCGTTTGGCCGCTGATGGAAACAAGGGTTTAAGGTCGCCGGTCGACCATTGATGGAGATGTACTTCAAGAGGCTTTTGCTTTTTTATTCGAATTTTGCCCTGTGTTCGGGAGACATACAAAAAATACAAAAGTACAGTATTCACTTGCGCACCTCTCATCCAACCATGTATGGTTGAAGATAATTCGCGCTCAACAACCGCTCTGCCTTGTTCCTGGTTCCCGATCGGCCATAATTAATATGGTGGCCTCCGTTCAGCTTGGATGATTCTAGACAGGTTCTTCGTGGATCATTCCCCGAATCTTTTTGATGACGGCGTTCACCTCGAAGCGCAGATTCTTCCGATCGCTTCTTGCTTCGATCTTGACCATCTCGACGTAGCATTGCCGAGCAGCCAGCTAATCGCCCCCGACATCATCCACACGGTCGTCCACTGGGAACTTGATCTTTTGGCAGTAGGTAGACACCACTGCCAGGAATTCGTTGAGGGTCGGTCGACCCAGGATGACATTGTAGGCCGACTGTGCATCCACCATGATGAAGTTTGTGGTCCTGGTTCTCCTCAATGGCTCTTCTCCAAGCGAGACGACCATACAGGTCTGTCTGAGCGGCAGTACTTCGTTCCCCGTGAAGTCGTACAGCGGGGTCGTCATGGACAGCAGCTCACTTCGATCAATTTACAACTGATCGAATGTCTTCTTGAAAATAATATTTACCGAACTCCCTGTATCAACAAAAGTCCGGTGAACAGTGTAATTGGCGATTACCGCTCGGATGATCAGCGCGTCATCGTGAGGAATCTCCACTCCCTCTAAGTCACTAGGGCCAAAGTTGATCTGGGGCCCCTCGACCTTCTCCTTGCTGCATCCCACAGTGTGGATCTCCAACCGCCGAGCGTATAACTTCCTGGCTCGGTGGGAATCGCCGTCGGTCGGCCCTCCGACGATCATTCCTATCTCTCCTCGGGATGCGTTGCTTCTATTTTTTTCTTCTCGAGCTGATGATCTATTTCGCTCGGCCAAGTCTCGGGAGGGATTAATGGCATCCCTTTGTCGATGTTGATGGTGCCGCTCGGGCACCCTTCTTTCATCTTCTTGTCGCCCAGTCGATCGATGTCTTCGTCGCCGATCGAGGGTTGGAGACGGGCGGCGGCATCCTCTTGGGGCTGGTCGGTTGACGACTGGTGTCCATACCTTGCCTCTTGCCGTTTTCGGCCGACTGGAGGTCACATGCTACACGACATGTGTCCTAACCTCCTAGTATGGCCGCGCTCCTTCAACCCTTGGTCCCTTGGGCGGCTGATGGTTGCCTGTCGGTTGGTGCCGAGTGTTCGGTTGGCGCCTCCTTTCTTCTGGCCACCTGGGCTTCTTCCACATTGAGCCTTCTTGAGCATGTGGCCGAAGTTCCTGGGCGGCTTCCTGATGAGCGATTGGAAGAAATCTCCCTCGACGAGCCCTTGGGTGAAGGCGTTCATCATTGTCTCGGATGAGACCGAGGGGATGCCCATGGCCACTTGATTGAAGCGTTGAATGTACGCTTGGAGCACTTCCTTGGGCCCTTGCTTCAGGGCAAAGAGGCTGATGCTCTAGCGTCCGCTGCTGGTGAAATGGTGCTGGAAAGCGGTTCGGAAGTCTTTGAAGCTCCGTATTAAGCCGTTCGGCAGTCTTCTGAACCAGCGCCGCGCCGATCCGGAGAAAGTCATGAAGAAGACACGACACTTCACTCCGTCCGTATATTGGTGCAGTGTGACCTCGTTGTTGAACCGATCCAGATGATCATTTTGGTCGGTTGATCCTTTGTACCTCCCGATCGCCAACGGGGTGTAGTGTCTGAGCAGAGGGTCTTGTAAGATCTCCTATGAGAACTGCCGGTTAATCCGTTCGGGAGACGCGTTGCTTCAGGGCGCCTTGCCTTTTCGTTCATCCCTAACGGGAGCATCATATGAAGATGATCCCCTCTCTTGGTTCGCTTGGGCTATCTCTGAGGGGATTTGGAATAGGGCGCGATTGAAGGGGATTGGCGAGGGCGGCGCTTCCCCTGACGTGTCGGTCAACCTTCTATTCTGTCTGTATACAGAGAGCCGCTCCGCTCGGTCTTAATACCCCTCTCGTCCTGTTGCCTATGTCGCAGGCTGCGGCGCTAGCCGATCGGCTACCGCTTGCTGTTGTTGTTGCTCGACTATTTTTGCCGCTCGGGCTTGCACGAGCATGTCGAGCTCTTCTTGGGTGAGTGTCACGGTGGTTAGTCGTCCAGTGTCCTCCATCTTCTCGGCTCGGATGCATGCTACATTCTCATAGACGACGTCAAATATGATCCTGTACGAAAGTCGATGCGATGGATCCTAGGGATGTGGCGCTCCCGCTGACCTCTTGTGGATTTCGCTCCGATCTACAACACAATTGACCAGGGAAGGAGCCCCGGCAATGAGCCTCTGACGCTCAAGTCAGTCTCCAATGAAGAAGAAGAAGCAGTAAGCGGAGCAATAAGAAGACTGTAGCGTAATAGTAAAATATCGCATACCTCCGTCGATGCTTGGACCCCCTTTATATAGAGCTCCTGTAGCGCGCGTGCACGCTTCCTAAGGCTAACACGCGTTCTCAAGTTTTTCCTAAAATGACTCGTCAGTAAAGTGTCCCTTACATAGTACCTTAATAGGCCGAGTATATCTCTGAAGTGACAATGGAAGCTTCCGCCGTGTGATCCTCTATTTGACCATGCCGCCTGTCAGTGATACTAGCTCCCAAAAGGATGTCAAAAGATAGCTGTCTATTGCTTGGTCGAGCGGAATATCTGCTCGACAGGAATCCCGCCGTCCGCGTGTTATCTGTTGCTCGGCCGGAATTCCACTGTCCGCATGTTCTGTTACTGGCTGGGTGGGATAGCTGCTCGGCCGGAAGTCCACTGTCTGCGTGCTTTGTTGCTGAGCCGAGCGGGATAGCCGCTCGGCCGGAAGTTCACTGTTCTCGTGCTCGGCTGATGTCGAGTCTATTGCTAGGCCGAGCGGAAGAGCCGCTCGGCCAGGTTTCTGCATACTGCTCCCTTTGTCGTCCTCTTATTTGAGCGTCAGGTGCTCGGCTCATGGCCGAGTCAAAGGTGATATCAGATCGGGCCTTTTCTCTTCTCGATCAAGACATGCTCGTCCGATCGGCAAATGACTTCTGAGCGTTGACCGCCTTGACTTTGACTTCCACCGTGGCAGTAGGGTAGGGACCCTCATCATCACCGCATCAACGCTGAATGTTAAGCTATGACTCAAGCACATGAGCATAGTTGCAGAGATAGGGATGTTAAGATGAATGTGTGGACGGATAAACAAAATAAAAAATGAGAGCATTAGAAAGAAAGTTTGCATCTATTGAGAAAAAATTTCAAGAGATATATTTAAGATGGTACGAACATGTACTTAGGCGACCAATAAATATTTCAGTTAGGTGATGTGAAACTATGACAAATATGCACATCAAACGAGGAAGAGGAAGACCAAAAAAGACTTGGTTAGCAACAATAAAATAAGATAAAATTTATTTAAATATAGATGATGATATAGTAGGGGATAGAGCCCAATAACATAAAAAGATCCATATAGTCAACCTCACCTAGTGGAATAAAGTTTGGTTGTTGTTGTTGTACATGGCTACATGAGGAATATATATTTATGCATCATCCCCTAACTAGAAAAAGGTTGTTTCATAGCACAAGAATACGGAGGACTTGTTCTTGGTTACTTGTATCATTGTATTGCAATTGAAGAAATTAGTCGTGCTTCTGGGTCTGTTGGCCTCCTATGGTGTACACTCCAACCCTTGCATAAACCAACTGGTACAATGGAATTCTGCATCCATTGCTTGTAATATACGTTTATGTTAAAATAGTAAATGTGACTAATCCCATGTTAGTTATTTTTGTAGGTGAGGCATGGGACAGCTAAGCAGAAGCAGAAGTATTTGCCAAAGGTTCTTATGTTTTTCCTCTTGTTATAGATTCTTTTCCATGTTAGTTTTCTTATCAATCTTGTTATATTTTACACATTTTTTCATTAATCTGTGATAAAATTCGTTTCTAGTCTTTTCATGCTAATTCAATTATTTTGGATGGTGACATTATGATTCTCTTTTCCTTATTGGAAATGTTGGTCATACAATATTCAAATTTTGTGTCATGCTATGATAATAAATTAAACATGCATTCCTAACTTGTAATTTTGTGAATAGACCTTTCTCTTCTCTTTGTGCTGATTATTCTGCTTTAACCAACGTGAAGCTAATTAGTGGGGAGCATGTTGGGGTGGTGGCAATGAGTGAGCCAAATGGTAGTTAGTCAATCTGATCATTTATCTCTTATTCTTTGGCCAGGATAAAAAATTTCTGCTTTTATGATTCATGACAAGTTTCTTGAAAATTTCAGCTGGTTCCGATGTTGTTAGTATGAAGTGCAAAGCTGATCGAGTAGAACATGTTTATGAATGGCAACCAAATGTTGTGTACCAATGGCCCTGTTGCTCAGACATTGGTAATTTTCTGTGTTATTTTTAATTGAATAGATATATCAGTATGCATAATATTTATGATTTTCTTTATCATTGAGCCTATCTGTATATTAATATGATAACTTTTCCATCATAATAATATGATAATTATTCGTCTCCAGAGTGTTTATTTCCTTAACTTTCCGATATAGAACCTTATCATCATTACCACAACAAAGAGTTCAATGCTCGTATGAATTTTGTGCAATGTTATCACATGTAATAGTTTATAAAATTCATGATTGCGCCAGTGTATTTGATGTTTTATTTTATTGAAATTTCTGCAGGTTGTTTATGCAAAAACAGATACTAGTGCTGGATCCAACGGAATTACTGCTTTTATAATTGAAAAGGGGATGTCTGGGTATCTACAGTAGTCTCTTTTTTATATTATTTGAATGCTGATCTATCTTTGCATAAATTGCGATTTCGTCCTCGCAAACTTAAGAATAATACTATAGTATCTTTAGTTTAAGGTGGAGTTAAGAAAGAAGATTATATCAATGCCTTTCCCGATCATCACAAGTTTTGCCTTTTGAAAAATCCCACTTTTAAAAGATGGCATCAACTTTAATCCAGGGGTCAACTCCTTAAAGTCAATCAAATGCTGTGCTATCAGCTTCTCAATCATTGCACTAGTGTCTTGTCTTCAGCTTCATCATTATGAAATGCCTTAGTTTTATTTTTTCTGTTTGTGAGATCTTTTTCTAGTTTATGTTTGAAGCATAGAAACAATCTTTTTTTAAGCAAAAGAGTTTTTGGAGTAATATGTGTTGTTGGTTTAGCCTGCTTTGAGTAATATGCCCTTTCAACTGATTTAAAAAAATCTTCTCTACCATTCCGTCTATGTAGTTAAGCACACATTGTAGAGATCTGAACCATTTTCTATCTGCAATTACTATGGAAACCCTTCTGGTTATTATATGATAAGTTTTAATGCTTTATTTCAGGTTTAGTACTGCTCAAAAGTTGGATAAACTCTGTATGCGAGGAAGTGATAAGTATGTTTAACCTCCAAAGTTTATCTGACATTAACAAGGTCAACGATTGTCTGACTGCATTAATTAACTTTTTGTATGATCTATTAATTGATAACATATTTGGAATTTAGGCACTTGAAAAGAGTTGGAGAAGTTTCAAGATTGCACTAATTTTCATGGAGTATGCAATAAAGAAACTTGAGGGAATGCCTATACAATAGTGTTTGCTTAGTGAAACCAAGGATTCTGTGTTACTCTTCCATACCTTTTTTTTACGCATGCAAATGCTCTCCATTTTGAGTAGCAAGTATGTGCTTCTGATTAAAGTGCTTTAAGCATCTACTTATAGACTTGGACACTAATGCAGGGGTTTATGTCATGATGCCGGGGCTTGATTTCGAAAGGCTTGTATTAGCTGCTGGCCCTCTTGGACTTATGCAAGCATGCCTTGATGCTGTTATTCCTTATGTTCAGCACAGAGGGCAGTTTGGCCGTGCAATCAGAGAGTTTCAGTTTATACAGCTTGGCAATCTTATTTAATATGCTGTGAAAAAGACGTGTGCTCTGAAGATTTTTTTGGGACTTAACAAATATATCGTCATGAAACTATAGGCGAAGTTGGCTGACATGTATACGTCCTTACAGTCTCCTCTAGGTAATTTTTTAACTTGCTTGATAACCACATTACATATTTAAGTTTTCTAGCAGATGGATGTTAGAGAGAATTGTCATCATCTCTGTAGGGCATTTGTGTATTCTGTTGCTCGAGATTGTGACAACGGAAACATTGACTGAAAGGTAATTCTCCAATTATTGTTTATAGTCTTTGTTGCTACTAAAATTGCGAAATACCAATTGTATAGGACTGTGCTGGAGTTATACTTCTGGCTGCCGAAAAAGCTACACAAGTTGCCCTTCAGTTACTGGATGTATAAGTCTTGGATTTCCATTTTTTTTTTCTTCTGTGAATTACACGTTTAAGTTTTCTGTGCAACTACACAAGTTGCATCTTCTGTCTCTTCTATTTGATTCCATTTTCATAACCATCAAATTTTACAAACTTTGTAGTGCATTCATTAGTCTGAGAAATTTGCGCTTTTGATTGTGACATTCAGGCCATCCCAATGTCTTGGTGGCAACGGGTATGTAGATGAGTACCCAATTGGTCGTCGCCTGAGATATGCAAAACTCTTTGAGATCGGTGCTGGAACTAGTGAAATCAGGAGAATGATCATCGGTCGCGAACTCTTCAAACAAGAGTAGCTGCATATTCAGCTTCTTGGTAGGTTCAACTGCAGCACACTTCCAAGAAATTCCTGCTCAGTGCATTCTATTGGAAACAATATCAGAATAGGCAATACTGAGGAAGCTGAGGAAGTTGGATTAGTTTTATTAAATGACACAGCAGTCATTTTATCAGGTTGGCAATCTTGACAATAATATTTACTTCAAGAAACATGACTGAGTTGATCGTTGGAGATAAACTTTACTTATAGATGAATTTGAGAAATGATTTAATCATCCATGTCACACAAAAAAAAGTGAGTGGATGTCCTAATGATCCTCTTCATTTTTTGTTTCTGCAACAGATAACCAGAGATATTAAATGGACTACCGCACTGTAGTGTTGCGTCCTAATGATCCTCCAACGAGGCAGGACGCTCCTTCATGATTCCAATAAAAAAAAAATTTCCTTTCGATTATTGCCCATATTAAATCTCACAAGGTGTTCAAGCTTTGATATCATGAAAAAACAGAGTATTATAAAATTTTTGGATTCCTTTTGCACCTGAGCAAAAAGGTTTGTACATGATCTATCTTACAGTGAAGTTACAAGAATAGCACCAAGAATTTGAACAGATCAATTGTTGTTGATTTGACAAATGACAAAACATCAAACCCTATCTAGCTATTCTGCTTGGTCTTCTTTTGCTACTGCTGTTGCCAAGCCTTGTTGAAGTCTTCTGTGTTAACAGTTACATCACCACACAACTAAAATTTGATTTTACCTAGTGACATGAAGCTGTTAGATAGTGAGTCCACCAAAAGAAGCAACGAAGAAGAAAAAGATGGATTTCTGAGGAAGCATTTGCATTCGAGGTACCATCATTTAGAGAAGCAATGTCGTGGAACCGCGCTTAAACTTCAGCCTTAAATGCAGATCCCCATTCCATGGCCTCTGCAACTGCTCGTTCACGGCTTAAATCTCTTTTGTGATAAAGCTCCCTTTCATCTGGTCGCATAGGATTTGACTGATTAGGCTGGCAGGGCGCATCGACAGCTGCTGTTGCAGCCGAAAGATGGCCCAAGGCCACGACAACATCGCACATGAATGGGCGAGCAGCAGCCTCCTCTTGCACGCACATTGCAGCCACTGCAATGGCTTGGTTCAGGTCTCTCTCAGGGTAGTCCTCTCCGAGCAGTGGGTCAGCGAGCTTGCAGTAGTTCCTTTGATCCTTAAACATTGGTTGCGCCTGTACAAACCGAAACCATGTCAAACAGCGTCTAAATCATCAAGGTGCATTGGTTCCTCTACCGACTTTTTGGTCATGGAGTTTATATATGAACCATACCCAAGCTACCAAATTCTGTTCGTTCATTGGCTTAGTGGTGTCGAGGGCTCTTCTCCCGGTAACTAGTTCCAGCAATACTACTCCGAAACTGTAAACATCCGACTTCAAAGTGAGTTCGCCGGTGCTAGCATACTCCGGTGCACAATACCCGTATGTGCCCATTATCCTCGAGGGACCATGTAATTGATCTCCGACAGGGCCAAGCTTCGCGAGTCCAAAGTCAGATAGCTTTGCGTTGCAATTTTCGTCGAGTAAAATGTTGGAAGACTTTAAATCACGGAAGATGATCGGAGGGTTGGCTTTCTCATGTAAGTATTCCAAACCTTTGGCAGCACCAACAGCGATCTTTATTCTACTATACCAGGTCAATGGCTCCTCATCAGGACCAATCTCTGCAAATATAGTTCAGCTTGTTACATTTGAAGCTCAATGCCAAATGCGAGGACAAGGAAACAAAATGAAGATGGTTGGAAGAATTAAAGGACATGATCCATACAAGAATGATTTGGATCATTCAAAATTCGATAATTAACTAAAAGACGTACTTAAAGTTATGAAATTCTCAACAGACACATCTAACTTTCAGATTTTCCAAAGGTGCACTTGTTTCACATTTTACCCTACTCGTTAATCATTATGGTGCTACATTTAAAGAACAACATCACTATGGTCCTGTGATACTGTATTTAAAAAATCAACACTATTGTGGTGCTGCATAAATTCTAAAATCAACACCACTATTGCATTGATTTTTAAAAATCAACACCGCAATGGTGTCGATTTTTGAAATGCAACAACATCATAGTGATGTTGTTCTTTTGAAATTCAACATCATAGTGGTGTTTCTCTTTGAATGTAACACTACAATGGCTGGCAGGAGTGGTAAAATTAGAAACAAATGTGTCATTTGAGAAATCTAAAAGTTAGGTGCGCCTTTTTTGGAAGCTTTACAACTTTAGTTGCTCAAAATTTGGCAACTAAGAGTAAAAGCTGTATCAATAAAGCATCAAATGGCTGTGGCGGATAGAATTACCAAACAGATGATCTTCCACCGAGCCGAGAGGCATGAACTCATAGACCAAGAGCCTCTGAGTTCCATCTGCACAATATCCAATTAGGCTGACCAGGTTTTGATGGTGGAGGAGGCTGAGCATCAAAACCTCAACAAAAAACTCTTCGTGGCCTTGAACTCCACTTCTGTCCAGTTGCTTGACAGCCACAAGCTGATGTAAATGTAGAGAAAGATGACTTCCACATTACATATACAACTTCACTAAGAGAATTCATGACAAAATTAGAAGAGGAATTACCTGACCGCCATCCCCAAGGGTACCCTTGTAAACTCTTCCAAACCCGCCTTCGCCGAGTAGGTTATCGGGGCGAAAATTCTTAGTTGCTGATGCTAGCTCACGAAATGTGTATGTTTGGGCAGCAATTTCTCCATTGGCAGCTGCTTTAGGTGTTGAAGCAGTGTTTCCATTGGTGACTTCTTCATGTGTTGTTATTTCAGGTGTGGCAGCTGGTGCAGCACTCTGCGTTGGAACTTCTGCAAATGTATGTGATATTCAAATTTAATTCCAAACTCGAATGTATAAATGATTATGGCACGAACTCGGCTTGAAATGAAATTTGAGCTCGAGTTCGACTCGAGTTGTTAGAACCTTGATTCGAGACTAATTCAATTATATCTTGAAATCAAAATGACTTCAATTCGAGTTTGATTCAAATTATTCAAATTTTGAGCATATTTATATTGAAATTGTGAAAAAATAATGGAGTTCAGTTCAACTTCATTCAAATTTGATTCGAAAAAATTATCGAATATATTCGAATCTGACTGGAACTCTAAAAACTGAGCTCAATTCATTGGCAGCAATAATCTACAGCTCGAGAGAACATATACAAGCCCTAACTTTTACAGATCCATACAAAACTCCAATCATCTTAAGATCCCTAATTGTAACAGTAAGGAAGGTGTTCATACTAGCAACGCTGACCTGGAGTTTTGTGGGACTCGCTGCCTCTGTCAGGAGGCGGCGATGGTGGTTCTGCATCAGGCGGCCGTACCATTCTTGGTTCATTAAATTTTCCTGATCCCCTTCTCTCCGGCGATGAGAAACAAGAGAAGCACCCCATCTCTACTGTGGCGATCAGTGTAAACTTTTCGGATTCAAACCATCGTCGGGATCCAATGAATCAGTGTCTATCTGCAGCAAAGAAAGAACTTTAGGCAGATTCAAGGCGCAAAAACGCTGAAGAAAAGTTCAGCGATTCCAAATGAATTAAACAAAGTGGCAGCGACCTAAAAGACGCCGTTTCTCGCGAGGGACGAACAAAAGAGGAGCGGTTTGGTGGCTGTGGATGGAGGAGCCAAAGGCGGGGCCTCATTTCCTGGTCGGGGAGTGGATTTGAGCTCCGGAAACGGCGGGCGGCTAATCGAGGAGGAGAGAGGTGCATCTGATCTCACGGACGATCTGGCGGCGGCGAAGAGCGCGGCGGAGAAGGTGACGGATCTGGCGGCGGCGATGCGATTGTGCATTGTGGTTTAGAATTATTTTTTTGCCGCTTTTTTTTATATGAAAATTTCCTATTTTCATTCTAAATAATTTTTATAGTAGTCATTTTCTTTTGTAAAAAGTTAATACTCAACTTATGAAAAAAATTTATAATTCACTAAAAATATAATTTAATACTCAACTAGAGTAGTACTTATTCTCCATTTATTTAAAAAATACGTGATCAATGAGAATAATGAGAATTAGTACTTTAGTTTTTTTTTAATATAAAAAGGAAGATGTATAAAATTATATAAGAGTATTAAATTAATAAGTTATATCATGAAATTTTGAAAAAAATTAATAAAAAAAGATTAAAGAAGGAGATCACGATAATCAAAAATTATTTTTGGTTCATACTTGAAAGGGTGACAATAGAAGTTATATATATCTTCTTAAATAATTAAATGAAAAATCTCGAGAACAAAAATAAGATTTACACATAGAGAATTCTAGAAAAAGCTTATGATAGAGTCCCAAGAGAAATTATATAGACAATTCTAGAAAAGAGAGGTGTTAGCGTAAAATATATTGAACTAATTAAGGATATATACGAGAATACAATTGTAGGATCAAAAAGACACTAAAGGGGGATGAATAACATTCGTTGTTTTTTCAATTATAATGAGTTAAAACAAACATAGCGGAAAGGAGAAAGAACAAAGAACAAAGAACAAGCACAAACACAAGTATTTTTACTTAGTTCAGAGCCTTCAATGATTCCTACTCCAAGGTCTACACTTGTTGAATGCTTTCGTTGGACAATCACTATTAGTTCAAAAATAGGATTACAAAATTTGAGTACACGAATTGTAAAATAAATATTACCGACAAGAAAGGAGTAAAAACAGAATTGCTTGATCATCGGTTGTCGGAGCAACATTTCGACGTCGTCGGAGCCTTCTCTGAGCAACACGCAAGAACAAAAGTCGGAGCAAATGTTGTTGTGGAGCTGCTGGCCGATGTCCTTTTTATAGGCCATGTCTGGGCACTCGGACCACCCCCCAGACACCTAGAGTATTGACGTGGCTACACCTCATTGAACGTTTATCTATGAAACTTTTCTCCATCTTTAGGCGCTTGGACCGGTCCAAGCGCCTATACTTGACGTGTGTTGTCCACTTAGCATCTGCCACATCAGTTGGCCACCCACTGGGTTCACCCCTTGCCCGGGCGCCTGGATCAACTTCGGATGCCTGAACCTCCAAGTGCCTGGACCAAGTCCGGGTGTCTGGAACTCCTTTTTCAGCCTTTTGATTTCCTGTATCATAAAGTTAGTATAACAAGCAATAAATGAGAATGAGTAATATATTTGATAGTCTCCGGACTGTTCAGTCATAACTTTGAGTTTCGTTGAAACCCTAAGTTGGACCGACGCCTACTGTTCCCTCAACTGAGAATCATCCTCATTGGATCTCTCCTTCAGTTACTTACCTCCACTTACCAATCGTAGACTTCCTTGATGTTAGGTCTCTTGACCCACCAGGACTTCTTGTAAGATTTCAACCAATCTAAACTTCAGCCAGTTGCTAACCTAGCTAGTTTTCTTCCAACCAGATCTCAACTAATCAGGACTTCATGCCAGCTATCAACTTAGCTGGACTTCAGCTTGGTGTTTCGATCCTCTAGACCCATTAAGTTCATATCATGCACATTTGGTAAAAGGATTAGATCACAACATAATCTAACTTTTATTGGGTTGGAATGATTACAAATAAAGTCCCACATTGAAAACACATGGAAAAAATCATGAACTTATAAGGGAAAGATATCTCCATTGGTATGAGGATTTTTTGTAGAGTCCAAAAATAAAACCATGAGAGCTTATGCTTAAAGTGGACAATACCATATTATTGTGGAAATATCTTAATTCTTTTGGTCCTAACAACTTTAACCTTTGTTATACATCAAAATCTGAGTTTGATTATTAGCGTAGCCTGCACCAATAATTTTTTCCTTTTTGATGTAATGACAACATAAATTAAAATTAGGAAAATAAAGCCCTTTCTGGCTAAGTAAAAGACTATGCATTAAGTACTAAACCCTAAGTAAAAGATTATGCGTTAAGTCCAAGAAATATATGATTTGATTTTATTAACTTTAATCCTTAATCTTACTCTCCACTTTTGTCATATATAAAAAAAGAATTAAAGAGAAGTTTAAGTGTTATATTCAAAAACCAATAATAGAGTTGAGTGTAATATATATTTTTATAAATATATTAAAAATTTGCAAATAAGTATTGAAATTTTGGCATATAAATCTTGTAAATAAATTTTCAAATGAATTTTAATGTTTAACTTTGCAAAAGTAGTTTCAGGAAAAAATATTTTTAATACATTTTTCAAAAATTTTGAAGATATTTCAAAATATTTATAATGGCTTTATGGCTTTCAAAATAAAGTTTTTCAATAAATATAAATTTTCTGCTCTTTTGAAGATAAGATTTTAAAAATATTTTGAAACACAAATTTCAAAGTATTTTTCAGAATAAATAATTTCAAGTAAGGGAATTTAAAAGGTTTGAATTTTAAAAATTCTTTTTTAAGCAAATGGTTTTTAAGTAGGATAATTTTTGAAAAACAGATTTAATAAGAATTTTTAAATAAGAGGATTTTTGAAAAATATTTTTCTAAGGAAATACTTTTTCGATATATTCTCCCCCCTTTAGTTGACGCTACCCCTTAATTTGATATTTGGGTTTATTTAAGGAGTGCTAGTTAAATTTCTTAACATATTTTTAAAACACTTTCTCCCCCTTAATTTGATACTAAGGTTTGAGTTTATTTAAGATGTATTAATTAACCTGCTCAACATATTCTCAAAGTACTTCTTTCCCTTAAACTGACATTTCCTCTTAATATGATACCTCTAGATAACCTTGTTAGCTACAAGGAGCTTGCCTAAGTGTATAAGGGACTTAGTGTTGGGAATACTAAATTTTAGAAAATATATTACGTTGAAAAACTAATAATTTTATTCATCCATTCTAATTGTAATAAAAATAATATTGTTTAAATTAATCATCAGTCAATTATTTCTAAAAAATTACATGGGATAATTAAATTAACATTAAATTTTAGGCTAAATGAAACAATTATTTATTAATGTTTTATTAATTAAGTTAAGAATAAGTTAAGTTTAAATTCTTAAGTTTGAATTAAGTTAATTAAGCTCAAATGCTTATGTTCATTTAATTTGGATTAAAAAATAATTTTATTTTTGAATTGATAGTTTACATAAAACTAAGTTAGAATGATTATTATCAATATTGATTAATTATTATTTATTGAACTCAATTCAATAATTTAGTACTTATTTGATTAGAGTTAATTAACTTAAATAAAGTTTTAATTAATTTAAATTGAATTAATTTAAGTTTAATTTAAGTCATAATTTAAATTAATTGAAGTAAATTAAGATTAATAATGATTAAATTTCAGATTAAATAAATAATTACTTAGGATTTTATTTTATTTTAATTTATTTCATCATTAAATTTTACTTGAAGTTTAATTAATTTAAAGTTTTTATTAAAGGATTTTAAAATGATTTTTAAAAGGATTTAAAATAATTTTTAAAGAGTTTTTATGTAATTTTTAAAAGAGTTTTTAAAATAATTTTTAAAAGCATTTTTAAAATGATTTTTCAAAAGAGCATTTTAAAATAATTTTTAAAATGGTAAAATAATTTTTTAAAGTGTTTTTTTAAAAATAATTTTTAAAAGGGGTTTTAAAATAATTTTTAAAATAATTTTTTAAAATAATTTTTTAAGGGTTATTAGAATAATTTTTTAAAAGAGTTTTGAAAATATTTTTTTTAAAAGGGGTTTTTAAAATAATTTTTAAAGTTTTTAAAAAAAAATTAAAAGGGTTTATAAAATATTTTTTTAAAAGGGGTTTTAAAATAATTTTTAAAAGGGGTTTTAAAATAATTTTTAAAATAAAATTTTAAAGTTTTTAAAATAATTTTCAAAAGGGGTTTTAAAATAATTTTTATTTTTATTTTAAAATAATGTTAAAAAGGGTTTCAAAATAATTATTAAAAGTGTTTTTAAAATAATTTTAATAATAATTTTTTCAAGGTGTTTTTAAAATAATTTTTAAAAGTTGTTTTAAAATAAATTTTAAAGGGTTTTTAAATAATATTTAAAAGAGTTTGTAAAATGGTTTTTTAAAGGGTTTTAAAAATGAATTTTAAAAATATTTTTAAAATGGTTTTTAAAAGCATTTTTAAAATAATTTTTTAAAGTATTTTAAAATAATTTTAAAAGAGTTTTTAAAATATTTTAAAATGATTTTTAAAAGATTTTTAAAATAGTTTTTGAAAGAATTTTTAAAATAGATTTAAAAGGATTTTTAAATTAATTTTTTGTAAAAAACTAAAATAGTTTTAAAAGGATTTTAAAAAGATGTTTAAAATAATTTTTTAAAAAAATTTAAAAGGGTTTTAAAATATTTTTTTTAAGCATTTTTTAAAAATATTTTAAAAATATTTTTGAAAAATAATTAAAAATATGTTTAATATAATTTTTAAAAAGTTTTTTAAAATATTTTTTAGGAATTTTTGAAAATATTTTTGAAAATATTTTTAAAAATATTTTAAAATAGTTTTTTTTGAAAAGGATTTGTTTGAAAAAATTTTTAATAGATTTGAAAAGATTTTTTTAAAAATGATTTTTAAAATGATTTTTTATTTATTTTTAAAAGATTGTTTAAGTATTTTTTTTTATCTTAATGATTTTAAATTTTTTATTGAATTTTTAATTTAATTATATTTCTTACTTTGAATTTTTAATTTAATTTTAGTTTACTTTAATTATCTCACCCGGTCTAGTTGTTTAACCTAGGTATTTCTATGGTTTGGTGAGATTAGTTATGTTAAAATTTTAGTTTGAAAATAATTTGACCTTATGTTAAATTCTGATTTAACCGTCAGTCAATTAATTGTACTTTTCAAAAATCATCTTTTAGGATGTGGCGAGACATAGGAGTCTTCTTGGGTTTCAGAGCAATGACTACTTTTAAGCAATGTCTTTTTAAGAAATAGACATTCATTTTTTTATTGATAAATCTTGGTCTAACTAGTTTAGGATGTGACAAAGTAGCTTCATTTAGTTTCACTTAGCTAAGTAAACTAAGCATGGTAAGCCTTACCCTACTTTACTCTCTATACTAAGTTTTCCTAACGTACTATCATCTTGCCTCATTCTGATATTGGGTTGGATAAGAATCAAATTATCTTTCTAATCTAGTCCTAATTACCCAAATGGGTACACTATGTTTTAGAGGTGCCAATTAATTTAGAGCCTCCCTCTTAATCATATAATTTTTGTTTTGTTAAGTTTAATTAAGTTTTATTTAAGGTTTAATTAATATTTAATTAATTATAATTTAAGTTTAATTTAAGTTTTAATTTTGAATTAATTAAGTTGGTTGAATTATCTTTATTTAAAAGATTATATTTAATATTTAAGTTTTTATTAATTTTTAATTTTGAATTTGTTAAATTGTTTGAATTATCTTTCTTTAAAAGATTATATTTAATATTTAAGTTTTTATTAATTTTTAATATCAAATTTGTTAAATTATTTAAATTAACTTTTTTTAAGGTTTATCTTTAATATTTAAATTTTTATTAATCTTTAAGTTCGAATTTATAAGTGTTGACGGGGCTCATATTTGGATGAAGGTCAATACGATGGATGCCATAGAAGAAAAATCTGTTAAGATTTTTTATAAGAAAATTTTGTTACGATTTTATATAACAAAATTCTGTTACGGTTTTTCATAATAGAATTCTGTTACGATTTTATCGGGTTTAGGGTTTATGCACTATTTTTAGGGATTATTGTAAACCTATTGGACAATCACAAGAATCATTGAATATGATTCAATTATGTAAAGAGAATTTTAATAAAGCTTCAGCCGTTTTTGTGGAGTAGGCACGCTGCCAAACCACGGTAACTCTCCTTCTTCCTGTTCTTCTCTTTTCTCGTACTTGCTCCTTTTGTGCGCCTTTGTCTTGTTGCTCTGTGAGATCTCTTTCTCTCTTCCTCTTCTTTCACATTAGAGGTTGAGAGGTGTTGCCCCCTCTTTGCACAACAATTGGTATCAGAGCTACAGGTTTTGGCGAATTTCTTTAACATATCGGGGATGACTTCTACGAAGTTTGATATGGTGAAGTTTGACGGAATTGGAAACTTCATATTATAGCAAAGAAAGGTCAAGGACTTATTTGTACTAGAGCTGTCAAATGGGCCAACCCATGGCGGAGTGGGTCGGCCCATGGCGGGCCAACCATTTGGCAGGGCAGGGCGGACCAACCTGTCAACTTGGCGGGTTGAGAAATTTCCAATCCAACCCAATTCAAGGCAAGTTGCGGGTTTGGCGGGCTAACCCGCAGACCCATCAATTTTTTTAAAAAAATTTAAAAAATATTTCATATATTCAACGTTTTACTTCAGAAAGGTTTCATCAACCAAATGTATCCATAAACATGCATTTTAAATATAAATGAATACAAATGAGTACTTATATGAGATGAAAAGTACTATTTTCATTTCAAAATTATAATAAAGAAAGATAATAAATTGACAAAAAGAACTTAGCTTATATGTGTTTCTCAACCCGTGGGTCAACCCAAGCTCGTCGTGGGTTGACTCGCGCGGGTCGGCCCACAGCGGGCTTGGGTTAATAAAATTCCAACCCAACCCGCTTAAATTGTTTGGCAGGGTGGGCCAACCCGACAGGTCCAACCCAAATTGATGGCTCTAGTTAGTACAACAAGGTATGGTGAAGGCATTAGGACAAAGGAAACCAGAAAGTATAAAAAGATCAGATTGGAAAGAACTTCAGGCGAAGACAGTGGCAATAATCATGCTTATCTTACAGATGATGTGATGTACTATGTCATGGACGAGAAGTCACCGGTGGTAGTTTGGCAAAAACTGGTACATGTCAAAGTCATTGACAAACAAGCTGTATCTCAAGTAAAAATTATTCGGGTTGAAGATGACAGAATGAACCAATCTTTGCCATCACATCAATGTATTCAACCAGATTGTGAATGATCTAAAGCGGGTTGATGTGAAGATCGAAGATAAAGACAAGGCATTGATGTTGTTGAATTCTCTACCTTCATCTCCTATATACGAGAATTTGGTTACTACTTTGATGTGGGGTAAGAAAACTCTTAAATTAGAGGAGATCATAGGTGCATTGCTAGGTTTTCACCAAAGGAAGAAAACAAGCGATGAGGTTTCTCACGGAGAAGGACTTGTGGTAAATAGCAACCAAGAATGTGGTAGGAGCAAATCTCGACATGGATCGGGTAACGACAACAATACTCGTTCTAAATCAAGAAGGAAGAAGGTGATCACATGCTACAAGTGTGAAGGCAAAGGCCATATCAAGAGAAATTGTCCAAAGATAAAGAAATATGTTGCAAAGAACAAAGGTAGTTCGGCAAAGTTTGCAAACATAGTTAAAGAGGAAAATTCAGAGAACGGTGATGGAGATATGCTATTTTAGTTATGTTGAGTTCAGAGCAGCTGACGGATGTATGGATATTAGATTTTGCATGTTCATATCACATGACTCCAAATAAAGACTGGTTTGGCACTTATAGGACAGTGGATTCTGGTTTAGTGTTAATGGGAAATGATGCGTCATGCAAAGTTATCAGCATAAGGAAAGTCAGAATCAAGATGTTTGATGGTGTGATTAGAACCCTATGTGATGTCAGATATATACCAGAGCTAAGGAAGAACTTGATCTCGCTAGGCACACTAGATGGTATTGGTTGTAGTTACCAATCAGTGAGCGGGGTGATAAAAGTAAGTAATGGAGCTCTAACAGTAATGAAAGGTCAAAAGTTGGTAGGGAATATTTATAAGTTGATAGGGACTACAATTGTAGGTGAAGTTGTCTTGGTGGAGTCTGAATCAGATAGTACTATCTTGTGGCGTATGTGACTAGGGCATATGGGTGAGCATGAGATAATAGAACTTCACAAGTAAGATTTGTTGAAGAGTGTCAAGACGTGCAAGCTTGAATTCTGTAAATTCTGTGTTCTTGAGAAACAGAGCAAAGTGAAATTCAAGACGGTAACAAATAAGACGGAGGAGATTTTGGACTACGCACATACGATCTCTGGGACCAGCTAGTGTAGCATCACGTGGAGGACACTTGTCTTTTGTGAGTTTTACTGATGATTACTCACAAAAGGTCTGGGTATACTTTATGTATCACAAGTTGAAAACTTTTGTAAAATTTAAACTGTGAAAAATTAAAGTGGAGAACTAGACTAGAAGGATGATCAAATGCCTTAGGTTAGACAATGGGACTGAGTACATAGATTCAAAGTTTCAGGAATTTTGTGAGCAATATAGGATAATGAGACATTTCTCAGTTCACAGGACACCTCAGCAGAATGCGATAGCAAAAAGGTTGAACAGGACAATCATTGAGAAGGCAAGATGTCTCAGGCAGAATGCAGGGCTAGGAAAGAATTTCTAGGCAGAAGTAGTTAACATAGCATGCTATCTCATTAATAGATCACCAAGGGCAGCACTAGAAGCCAAAGTATCTGATAGGATAAGAAATCAAGTAGATTACTCTCATCTTTGAGTTTTTCGATGTCTAGCTTATATGTGCATATCTAGTGTGGAAAGATCAAAGTTGGATACAAAGTCAAAGCAGTGCATTTTTCTGAGGTATTAGAAAGGAGTTACAGACTTCAACCTTTGGGATCCTAAGGCAAACAAGGTGGTGATCAGCAGAGATGTAGTGCTTGACGAGAAGGGTATGCTTTAGTGTACTCAGGAAGAAGGAAAAGAAATACCACAGAGCAACATGGAGAAAGATATTGTGCAAGTGGAGCTAGAGACTCATGACTCTGATGATTCTAGATCAGAGCACATGGAACATCACACTATAGCTGGTGGCAGAACGAGACGAGTCGTAAAATCACCCACTAGATATGGATTCGAAGACTTGGTATCTTATGCACTTATCACTAGTAGCGGAGACCCTACATTTTATCAGGAGGCGATACACAACTCTAAGAAGGACAAGTGGACAAGTACTATGGCAGATGAGATGGAGTTGTTGCATAAGAACCAAACATGAGATCTAGTGGAACTTCTTGAAGGAAAGAATGCTATAGGGTGCAAGTAGATATTCAAGAAGAAAGAAGTAATGTCAGAGGGAGAAGAAGTGAAGTTCAAGGTTCGGTTGGTAGCAAAAGGGTATTCACAGAAAAAGAGGATTGACTATGAAGAAATTTTCTCTCCAGTAGTAAGACATAGTCAATTAAAGCGGTGTTGGCTTTGGTGGCACATCATGATTTACAGCTGTAGCAAATGAATGTAAAAATGGTATTTCTTTATGGAAATTTTGAGGAGTAGATTTTTCTATCATAATATGAGGGATTTAATCAGCTCAGACAAGAGCGGTTGGTTTGCAAGTTAAAGAAATCACTCTATGGATTGAAATAATCTCCTAGGCAATCGTACAAACGTTTTAATTCATACATGATTCACAATGAATATAGGAGATGTGAGTATAATTGCTGCATATATATGAAGAGCCTTGAAAATGAATCACTGATTTTTTTTACTACTATACGTAGATGACATGTTCATTATTGCGAAGAAGATGAAAGAGGTCGACAAATTGAAGAGGCTACTAAGCAAGAAATTTGACATGAAAAATTTGGGAGAGGCCAAGAAGATTCTTGGGATGGAGATTCACAGGGATAGAGTTGCAGGGAGATTATGGTTGTCTCAACGTAGCTATGTGGAGAAGGTGCTGGATAGGTTCAACATGTAGAATGTAAAGTTGGTGAGCACACTCTTAGTGCATCACTTCAAGTTATCCAGTACACAGTGTCCAAAGACGAATGACGAGATTCAAGAAATGTCAAAGGTTCCTTATACAGTGCAGTTGGTTGTCTGATGTATGTCATGATTTGTACGAGACGATATTTGACACAAGCAGTTAGTATGGTGAGCAATTTTCTTTCAAATCTTGGTTGACCACATTGAGATGCAGTGAAATAGATTTTCAGATACTTGAGAAATTCAACTGATTATGACATCATGTTCAGTAGACAATAGGAAGATCCTTCAGTTGTGGGTACGTAAAGCTAAAGGATTAAGTCAAAAGCGAATCCAAACTCGTGTCTAATCCAATGGAGAAATTTATTGAATTAGGGGTTGTATATAAGATTAGAATAATTTACCAAAACACTTATGTTAGTAGAGAATTAAATAATGTGCATGATAATTTAGATAATTACAAAATTAACCCTAGTATGGAGTATGATAATCTTGATTTGCATAAATTTAATTTAATTAATAATTTAGAAAATAAAATTATGAATTTTAAGAATTTGATTAATTATGAAAATTTTAGAAATAATTAATAATTCAAACATTAAGATAAATTTAAATTTGAAACTTAAAAATGATAAAATAAATCTAGATAAAATTAATAAATACCTTAATAAAATATTTGATAATATAGATAACATCAATTTAGAAATTTCTATCCAAAACAAAGATAATTTAATTAATAAGAATTTAAATCTTAAGGATAATAATGTAAATAAAACTAATATAACAAATTCAATTAATAATATAAACTTAAAAGACAAAGAAAATATGAATTTAAGGATAAATTCAAACACTAGGATAAAATCAAAACCAAATCTTATTATTCCGCAAAAATGAGAGCAACACCTTTCAATCTCTAATGCGGAAGAAGGGGAATAAAGAAAGAGATCGCGCAGAGCAACAAGATAAAGGCGCACAAAAGGAGCAAGCACAAGGAAAGAGAAGAAGAGGAAGAAGAAGAGTTACCGTGGTTTGGCAGCGTGCCTACTCCATAAAAACGACCGAAGCTTTATTAGAATTCTCTCTACACAATTGAATCATATTCAATTATTCTTGTGATTGTCCAATAGGTTTACAATGATCTCTATAAATAGTGCATAAACCCCATACCCGATAAAATTATAACAAAATTCTGTTATGAAAAATCGTAATATAATCCTGTTATATAAAATCGTAACAGGATTTTATTAAGAAAAATTTTAATGGATTTTTCTTCTACGACATCCATCACATTGACCTTCATCCAAATATGAGTCACCCGTCAATAATATCTACCTTGGCAAATATTCATCCCTTCGAAGAACATGAATATCTGAACAAAACTCCACCTGGATCTCTGGGTCTAGGCTTCCTTCCTCTAGCATCTAGAGATATTGCTCAAGTTCAAGCAATGCTTGAACCTCTATATGGTCACTGACTTTGTCAGCATATCTGCAACATTGTACGCAGTGTGAACTTTCTCAAGTTAAATTTCCTGTAGTAGATTATGACAGGAGGTTTACGAGCATGTACTTAGATTACCAATAAATGCTTCAGTTGAGCGATGTGAAACTATGATAAATACACATATCAAATGAGTAAGATAAAGACCAAAAAAGACTTAGTTAGTAACAATAAAATAAGATAAAGTTTATTTAAGTATAAATAATGATATAGTAGGAGATAGACCTCAATAACATAAAAAAGATCCATATAGCCGACCCTATCTAGTGAGATAAAGCTTGGTTGTTGTTGTATCATATAAGTTTTTAATATAATTTTACATTATATATTGTGATTGAGTGCTTATGTAATTTAATAAAAATATTAAAATTTATATTAGTGAATTTTTGTTTGGGATAATGCAGGTGTTTAAATTGACTAATCTTGAAAAATAAACAGTATTCTTCTAATTCACATATTCCATAAATTCAAAACACAATTTATACAGGCTTAAAAGAGTCAACCTTAAAAACATTTTTGGAGAGCTTTAAAAAATTCGTGTCTTCATTTAAATATTGGCATTTAAAACTAGATTGAGCTCTCTCTTGGGCAAAGCAATGGGTCTTGATCAGACATTGATATCTATTGTGTCATTCATATCAAACAATCTTAACAATTATAAAACTCAACACGACATTACAAAACAAAATTCATTAGTTGGACTTGGGGATTGGCATTGGCATTGGCAACGTGACCCCTCCGACGATCAAGTTAGCGATGGCATGAGGTAAGAGGTTCACGTGCATGTGCGAGAGAGTGAAAGAGCTCAAAAAAGATGAAGCGAGTTGCCTTTGTATGTGAAAAGAAAACCATGCCTTACACCTACCGTCACCTAGCCTTATGTCAAGGATGACTCATATCTGAGCTGACACGGGGCACAGATGCGCCGAGAAGCACGACCAAGTCGTGTCAGCTACTTGGGGTTTGACGAGCGTGTTGAAAAATTTTATCACACGACCGTGCCCCTTAACACTGCCAGGCTGTGTTCAGATGTGTAGGAATCGGTACACCCGTGGCATAGGCGTGCCCAAAAGCATGGCTTGATTGTGCAAGATAGATTCTAGTGGTTTATTTCCGAGAGAAAGATCCACAAGTTCCCAAGTGTGATTTTACAAGATACATTCTATCTCAGATGCAATTGCCTCTCTCCATTGAGGTCAATCAAAAGAGCCTACAGCTTCTGAGTAACTTCGGGACTCACTCTCCAACACGAAAGTGATAAAATTCAATCCATAGGATTTTTCTACCCAAACTCTTTTGCTCCCTCTAGGCTCAACCTCCATAGGTTCCTCATCATCATCATCTTCTTCTTTGCCTTGGGTTTCATTTGCCCGTTTTGAGGAGCTAGCATCCTCTCGGGTCTTATACGGAAACACATGCTCGAAGAAATATGCTTTTCTCGATTCGATTATCGAGTTCTTGTGTATCTCCGGTATGTGTGACCTATACACACAAAATTGATACGCACTGCTGTTCTGTGCATATCCAATAAATATGCAATCAATAGTCTTTGGTCCTATCTTAATCCTTTTCGGATCAGGCACCAACACTTTGGCAAGACACCCCCACATTCGTAAATATTTGTAGGACGGTGGTCTTCCATTCCACAACTCATAAGGGCTCTTATCTATTTTCTTCCGGGGCACCTTATTTAAAAGGTAATTAGCTGTTAATACAGCTTCCCCCAACATGGACTCTGGAACTCCAGAGCTCAATAGAAGAGAATTCATCATCTCCTTTAGAGTTTGATTCTTTCACTCAGCAATTCCATTTTACTGAGGAGTATAAGGAGTTGTTGTTTCGTGTCTGATCTTATGTTCAGCACACAACTCAGCAAATGGTGATACATATTCACCGTCTCGGTCACTTCGAACCACCTCAATTTTTCTATTACATTGGTTTTCAACCTCAGTCTTATAGAGAGTAAATTTCTCTATAGCTTCATCCTTACTTTTAAGAAGATACACATAACAGTATTTTGTGTTATCATCTACAAAAGTGATGAAATATTTATTACCACCACATGTTGGCGTACCTTTTAGATCGCACACATCAGTATGGATTAGGTCAAGTGGTTCGTTACTTCTTTCAATATGTTGAAAGGATGAACTTATCATTTTTGCTTCAACATAAATCTCACACTTGTGTTTTGGGTCAAGGTGGAATGTAGGTATGCTTTGCATATTAATTAATCTACGCAACACATCGTAGTTAACATGTCCTAGTCTACCATGCCACAAACACGAAGACTCAAGCATATAAGTGGAAGAGATTTCAGTTTTATTTATCTTAGGCCTAATCGTCATTACATTGAGCTTAAACAACCCATCAGATACATAGCCTCTTCCTACAAACACTCTATTTTTGGACAATACAACTCTGTCCGACTCAAAAATAATACGAAAGCCATGCTTGCTTAGCAGTGATCCAGACACTAGATTCTTCTGAATCTCTAGAACATACAGCACATTGTTCAGAGTAAGGTCCTTGCCCGAGGTCATCTTCAGCACCACCTTTCCTTGGCCCATGATGTCCGAGGTTGCTGAGTTCCCCATGAATAGTTTATCTCCAGTGACTTCTTCGAAGTTGTGGAGCAGCTCCTTGTTGCAGCACACATGTCTGGTGGCTCCAGTATCGATCCACCATTGTCGCGGGTTTGAACCGACCAGGTTCAGTTCTAAGACCACTGCACAAAGATCGCCCATTTCTGGTCCCTCATTCAGGTTGGCCTCCTGCTTCTTCTTCGACTTCCTGCACTCTGAAGATTTGTGACCCACTCGGTCATAGTTGAAGCACTTCCCAGAGAACTTCTTTTTGTTGATGCCTCCTCTGGATCCCATTTTGGAAGACTTAGGGTTCTTCCGTTTCGAGCTTTGACCGTGCTCAACCACGTTGGCTTTCACAGTAGCCTGAGAGAATAGTTTTCTCTTTGAACTCTTGTTGTCTTCTTCAATGCGAAGTTGAACAATGAGTTCCTCCACATTCATCTCCTTCCGCTTGTGCTTCAGGTAGTTCTTGAAGTCCTTCCAGCCGGGAGGCAGCTTCTCAATGATAGCAGCCACCTGGAAGGTTTCACTCAGAACCATCCCTTCTAAGTGGATCTCGTGCAAGATCACCTGAAGCTCCTGGACTTGGTTGATCACCATCTTGGAGTCAACCATCTTGTAGTCCAGGAATTGACCCACGATGAACTTCTTGGCCCCTACATCTTCAGTCATGTATTTCTTGTCCAGGGACTCCCACAGCTCCTTAGCCATTCTCTTCATGTTATACACAACGTACAACGTAGTTTCAGCAAAGGAACTCAAAATGAGTCCATGCTTCCACTACATGATGGTCTGCACATCAGCATCCTCGGCACGCTTAGGAGGGTCCTCGGTCAAGAATCGAGTTAGGTTGAGCGTGGTCAGGTAGAAGAGCATCTTCTGTTGCCACCTCTTGAAGTTCAGTCCACTGAACTTCTCTGGTTTTTCCCCATGATTGATTGACACAGTTCCAATTGGGGCGGAGGGGGCCTGCACGTGTTGAGTCTATTGCACCTCAACATTCCGTTCTGTGGCCATCTCAATAGAATCGAGTCTGTTTCAAGATTGTTAGACAATTTAATCTGTTGTCAGAGATTTTTGGAGACTTAGCTGAATTTAAAATTACAGAATCAAAATTCAACTTACAATCAAGATGACCTAAGCGGATAATCTCAGGCTACCAATAGGGGCTGGTTTCTGCAACGTGCCAAAGAGTAGCTAATCGGACTCAATCGTCAAGCGGGCAGATCTGTTGAGTAGCAAGTCTGTATTTTCGAGCAGAGCAGTCAAGAGATAGGCAGGCCGATCGGACAGATCAGCAGTCCAACCAGAGTGGCCGAACAGTACGGTCGGGCGAGCAGAAAGGCCTGGCGAGAGGCAGGCCGGGCGAGCTGACAGGCAACAAGCCGGTCAGGCGAAGCAGTCAGGCCGAGCGCGGACAGACTGGTCTAAGCAGATAGGTTGGGCATCAGTCAAGCCAGTCAAAACAGTCAGGTCGATCGAGAGAAGCAGACAGGCCGACCGTAGTAGTAGGTCGAGCACAAATTGGCTGATCGGGCGAAGCAGACAGGCCGGCCGTATCGGCAGGTCGAGTGCAGACTGGCCGATCGGGCGAAGCAGACAGGCCGGGCGTATCGACAGGTCGAGCGTAGACTGGCCAATCGGGCGGCGTAGACTGGCCAATCGAGCGGCGTAGACTGGCCAATCGGGCGAAGTAGACTGGCCGATCGGGTGAAGTAGACTGGCCGATCGGGTGAAGTAGACTGGCCGATCGGGCGAAGCGGGCAGATATGTCGGGCGAATAGAGAGGTTGACCGGGTGGATGAAGAGGCCGATCGGGAAAGCTGACTGAGGTCTGCGGCTAACGCAGTTTCCTTGAAATAGATTCGCCTCACCTCCGGCAGTGCTTCGAGGTTTACTCGGGTCATCTGTTTCCCAGGATACAATGGTTGGCCGTGATTCCACCAAACACTAGTGGTCACGGCGAACTGAGAGGCACCCGAATAATATCACGGGCACTCTGCCGAGCAGGAGTTGCATGATAGAGAATGAGGGAATGAAGGTGGAGAGAAGCTTGTGTTGTTGTATTATCTGTCTGTGATCGCAACCTCCTTATATATGAGCTCAGATCAACGACAGCGTTAATGGTCGATTAATGATCATTACTAGCCGAACAGTGAAACGTCTACTGTTTCACTCATTATTACTCGAACGTTTAGATTCTGCATTAATCTCAAACTTAATGCATCCGTTACACAACAGCAAAAGGTTTACGTGGCAAAACATTGATTGTTCCACTTGGGCGAATTTTGCCCCGATCGGTCCAGCATTCGACGTGCATAGGTCGTGCCCGTACACGAGTCAACATGGTTCAGTGCAATCCGGGTCCTAGATTTGCACCCCCCTCTGCGCACCCACGCGTGAGAGAGAACCTCTCCCCATGCATTTGTTCACATCCTCAATGCATGTGAATCAATATAAACCAACATCATGCCATGAAACTCCCAATGTAGGACTAAAGCCCCATTCACAATGGAGCCTCTTTCTTCTTCCACCTCTTCTCCATTCACTTTTATTCAACACTTATTAGTCATCATTTCTTTGAATTCTGCAAACATACTTGGATTGCTTCCCGTGAAGATCAAGCTATTGACATATAAGCAAACTATCAAAACATCTGTTTCCTTATTCTGAATATATAATGTATGTTCATAAGGATATTTGACGAAACCTTTCTCTTGCAAGTACTTGTTTATCTGACTATTCCGTATCCTTGGGGCTAGCTTTAGCCCGTAGAGAGTCTTCTTCAATTTTAGAACTCTGTCTTTTTGTCCTTTGACTTCATAACATAATGGCTACCGAATATGGACTTTGTTTTCGAGAATTCCATTTAAGAAAATAGATTTTAATCCATTTGATGTATTCTCTAGTTTTTTTGGTTGCTAAAGAAATGATTAATCTGACATTTTCTAATCGAGACGGGAGCAAATACCTCATCATAGTCAATGTCAGATCTTTAACTGTAGTTTTTTTCTACTTATCTTGCTTTATATCTTTCAACTTCTTCTTTGACATTCTTCTTTATTTTGTACACCTACTTTACACCAATCGTCTTATGTCCTTCAGAAAGTAGAGTTAACTCCCATATACTATTCTTCTCGATCACATTGATTTCTTCATCCATTGCATCTTTCCATTTTTTACTCTTTATATCTTCTTGGAAATCCATCGGCTTGCAATCAACAAAGAGAAAAAAAATAGAGTAAGATTATCTTGATTCTCAGTTACCTCATAAAGGTCTCATAAACTCCTAAAGTGTAGTACTCTTTTACTTGATTTTCACTTGAAGTTGATGCAAATGAATTTCTTTGAGTACTTGATGTTAGTGTTATTAGTGGAACAGTAGACTCCTCTCTGTTTGCTCCACTCTTGGTTGCTTCACATCTTCTTCTTTAAAGTATGGAGAGAAGTTGTAATCTTCATTTTAAAATTTTCAATTCTATTCTCTCTTTTCATCAAGTATGACATCTCGATTGATGATTATCTTCCTAGTATCTGGATTACATAGCTTATACCCTTTTGAGTCAGTATTATAGCCAATAAAAATGAACTTCTTACTTTTATTATTCAATTTGCTTCTTGCTTTATTAGACACATGAACATGGGATGTACTCCCTAAAACTCTTAGATGAGAAATCCCAGTTTTCCTTCCGCTCCATGCTTCTTGTGGTGTTTTGCCCCACACCTTGTCGGTGATCGATTGGATAAGTATATTTCACATGCAACCGCTTATGTTCAAAGTTCTTTTGGTAGCCTCTTGCTTTTCAAAATGCTCCTTGCCATGTCAAGAATGGTTCGATTCTTTCTTTCCGCCACTCCATTTTGTTAAGGGGATCTTGGAACTATCGCAGGTCACCATATTCTATTGTCTCCACAAAATTCTTGAAATTCTTTTGAGGTAAATTCTACTCCTCAATCAGATCGCATAGCTTTGATCTCAAGATCACTCTCCTTTTCTACAGTAGCTTTAAATTTTTTGAATATGTCGAAGACCTCTGATTTTTTACTTCAAGAAATACACCTAAGTTTTCTGAGAAAAGTTATCTATGAAAAAGAATGAAATAATTACTCTTGCCAAGTGAACTTGGCTTTATCAGACCATAAATATCGGTGTGTATAAGTTCAAGAGGCTTTTGGGCTCTTAAACTTGACTCCTTTAGAAAACCTTTTCTAAATTGATTCCCATGTAGACATGCTTCACATAATTAATCAAGATGTTTGATGTAAGGTAATCCTCTCACTATCTCCTTTAAAAGCAATTCTAGTCCTCCAAAATTGAGATGCCCAAATCGAAGATGTCATAACCTAATGGTGTCTTTATAACAAACTTTGAGACAATTGACAACATCATTTTCAATATTAAGCAATAACATTCTATTTCTTGACATAAGCACCTTAGCAATTAAGCAACTAATATCATCTTTCAAGATGAGCATACTATCTTTTAGATGAATATCATATCCTTTTTCCAAAAATTGTCCTAAGCTTAAGATGTTTCTCTCATATTTGGCACAAATAAAACATTCAAGATAAATTCATGTTCTATATTCTTCAAACAGATGAGAATGCTACCTTTGCCTTTCATCTTGATCTTTGATTCATCTCTAAAGGATACATTACCACCAACTGATTCATCAAACTTTATTTCTTTTTACACACATATGATTACTTGCACCAGTGTCGAGATACCATATTGTATTTTCGCATCTTTCATTATCTTTATATGATAATAGTAGGGTGTTGTCTTCTTTTTTTTTCTGTCTTCCATATAGTTTACTTTTTCATATACTGTAATATTAGGAAACCTATATTCTCTATCATAATGCCCAAACTTGTTACAATTGTAGCACTTAACTTGAGATTTGTTATACCTCGAGTTTATGTGCCATCCTCCATGCCATCTTGTTGAATTTTCTTTTCTTTCATTGTTGTTATTTTAACCTCATCCTTGCTCATTAGAACAGTCTCATCCATATCCACGACCTCTTCCACATTGACTTCTATTGTTATTAAAGTTTTCATCTTTATTAGTTGGTTGAAGAGGTCTTAAGGAGTTTGAGTAATTTTTTCATTTATCTTTTTCTTTTCTTCATGGATTTATAGTGAACCCAAGAGCTGCTCTATCATCATGGCTTGTAAATATTTGGTTTCTTCAATGATAATTGTAATACTATCAAATCTTGAATTCAATGATCGAAATTTTTTCTCAATAATAGTTACTTCTTCTAGCTTCTTTCCATTTCTGTTCAGTTGATTGGAAATGGTAGAAACTCTAGAAAAATAATCTGATATTAATTCGCCTTCCTTTATACAAAGAGCATCAAATTAACTTCTTAACGTTTGAAGGTGTACATTTTTCACCTTTTCTTCTCCTTGATATGAGACTTGAATCTTTTCCCATACTTGCTTGGTCAAAGTAGCACTTGAGATTTTCTCAAAATCATCCTCATCTAAAGCTTGATAAATGAGGAACATAGTCTTCTTGTCTCTCTTTCTTAAATTTCTCAGACTGTCTTTTTCAATCAAAGATAGAGTCAAGTCATCACGTGGCTCAACATAATCTTCTCCATAACCTGGCAAACATCATGAGCTCCAAGAAACGTCTTCTTCTTGATACTCTAATCATTGTAATTATTCACCTTGAGCACCAAAACTTGGAAGGGAGTCATATCTATATTAGTCATGATTCTGATACTACTTTGTTGGGAGAAGAAGGAAAAGAATATTATGGAAGAAAAATTACACTTTATGCTGAAGATGAAAATAAAGAAATGAGAGTTTCAAAAACCTTAATTTCTTTCACAAAGACTAGCATATTTATAAGTCAATTACATAACTAAAATAACACCACTAACTTCTCCATGTTCATCTACCCACTAACTCCATTTACGTATATGCTATTACCACTAATACCTCATCTATCTACTACTTGCCACCTCATCACGCACTAACTCCATCTCTATCAAAAAAAAAAAAAAAAAAAACAACGTTTAATTTTCAACATGATGATGTTGATCATGGCCATCCAAGAAGATGCGATAGTTAGGAGTAAATCTGGAAGCGGTGGCAACAGTGATGGCGACAGAGTGAAGAAGGAGGTGATGAGCCTCTTGCGGAGTCTCTGCCTCTCTCTGACCTTGTGGTTCTGAAATCAACAGAGGACATTCTTGCCCTCACTCCTGCCGTAGCAGGAGAGGTGGATGGTGATCTACTGTATCTATTAGACAATCTACCAGAAATATTTGAGGAATTAGCTGAATTGAAAGTACAACTTCAACTTATCTATGAGAGTGACATGAATGAATAATCTCAAACTACCAAGTAGGATGCTACTTGGGATGACTCGATTGTCTTGTATGGCTGACTATTGAGTCCAAGTGTAGAGCGGCCGAGTTCGAGGGTTGAGTGGCAGAGTGCATAACGATAGAGCGGTTGAGTGTAGAGCAGCTGAGGGGCAAAGCGGCTGAGCAACAAACCAACCGAGCGACAAAGCGGCAAAGCAGTCGAGCGACAGTGCAAAACTACAGAGTGCAAAGCAGTAGAGGGGCAGAGCAGTCGAGGCCTACTTTCTACCAGTTCTCTTAAAGTAGATTTGTCCTCCTCCAACTGTGCTTCGAGGTAATGATGGGCATCCGTTTCCCAGTATATAATGGCAAAACCACAAACACAACTAAGTACTAGTTGTTTGTGGCGAATCGAAAAAGTACCCCATTATTTTCATCGACAACCCAATGAACGAAAAATGCACAGCAAAGAGAAAGTTTGAGGTATGAATGTAGATGGAGAGTTTTCGCTTCTACGTTCTGTGTCACGTCTGCTAAAGATTATGATCTCTCTTTATATAGTAACACTATTATCCGAGAGATTACGAAATCATCATTAGCAATGATTAATACTTCTATTATTTTCTTAAGTAGCAAGTAAAAAGAATCTATATGGTAAAATATTAATTATTTTACTTAAATAAATTTTATCCCTATTGATTTGATATTCGATATCTATAACTCGCGGATGGACATAAGTCAATTGGTTCAATCACATGGCTCAGACAGTGTGACGGGGACTGGAATGGAAAATTGGCATCTTCTCCGTTTGAAATTTAGGTTGACTTTTGACTTGTATTTTTGGATGTCTAAGTGTGATTTGACCGTTTGATTCTTCAGAATATTTATGTTTATTGAAATTTAAATTCTGATCATTGAGTGCTTTACTATGATATTATTTGTTGATGGAGAGTGTTGTTGCATATATAAGTTTTTTTTAAGAAAAAAATAATGTCAACAGTACATCAATAAAAATGCATTCTTAACTTTATTAGTATTCTTTTAAATTAAGTTATTCAAGTTAATAGATCATATAATCGATCCTATAAAATTTTTTTTATCAATTATCAGGATGAATTTAAAAGTGTCAATAACTTGTCGCTCTACACTACTAAAGAAATTAATTCCATAATACACTAGAGCTAGGAATTGACCCGATTCTTAACTTAACTCTAATTAGTCATGTCCTATCCTAAGAACATTTTTTCAAGCCCAATTACTGCCAAATGTGAGTAGATGGTCAGGGCTATAAAAATATAAATTTGTATCTTTTTGAACATTCCATCTATTATCTATATGTTCATTCTCAAAAAGATACTTATTCCTAGCCCCCCAAGTGATAAACCACATAGAATCTAACTAAATATCTTGCTTTGGTTAGAGTTTAGATTCCTTTATAATGTTGCTTAATATTCTCGACATCCTTTTTGAATGAGCAGGTGCATTGAAGAGAAAAAATTGATACGAAATGGATGATGATAAAATATCAAAAACTGTCTCACGAGTAGTGAAGAACTCTTCGATGGTGAAAGATGTAACACAATTTAAGGTTAAATAAAAGTTCTATTATGATAGGAGAGGGTGCTTAAGGATGTTTTTGTACATTTGGAAAGGTTGAATAAGACATTTTTTGCAACTTAGGTCATTGCCACATCTAGTGCCATTGAGTAAAGGTGAAGATTAAAATAAACTCAAATTGCTTATGATTATAATAATTTTTAATATTTACCAGGAGACCAATGTAGTGATATACAGCGTCGAATTATTGTCAACTCTTTAGTCCCTCAAATTCTAAAATAATGTTAGTAGCCAGTGCATGTGTATGATTGGTTAGAATGTCAGAAACACAGTAGCAATAAAACAATAGAAGAAACACACAATCCTAATAGGAGAATTGGAATATAGGGTCAGACAAATAGAAGAATAATAAAAGGTTTGTTTGTCTATGGAATTCAATAATTTGTTTGTTAGCATTTTTATGATGCAAAAGATTAGGGAAATCCACAAAGCAGTATGACCCTTGGCTTCAACCAGTCCTTAAAACAGCCCAACTTCTTGTTACTATAATTGCTGATGTGATTAAGAAAGTGTCAGAATTCAGCGAAATCATAATGAAAAGTTTAGAGGGATTACTAATCCATTGTAACAAGTTATAGCTAGAAAGACATGCGAGATGAAAAGCAAAATCATAATAAATTTACAGGATTCTACTTAGAAGGATAATTCGGTCACAATATCATGATAAAAATATGGATTCTGGATATTGCTTTGGTAAAACGGGTGTTCAGAATTAAGTCTTGTACACAAATTGTTTATTCGAGATTTATACTTCGAACTATGTTGCTAAACTCTTCCTGTGAATGCTCATAAACTTGGCTACGAATTCTGCAACGACATGAAACAAGTATTGGTTGAGTGAAAATAAAGCTTAAAGATAGATTGGATCAACTTCAAAGCTTATTTATCAACAAAGTTATGCAGTAATTAGATATTGCTTCAAACGACAAACTTACCGTCTAATTTCATCAGTGCACTTGTTCCAGCAGGCAACCTCTTGTTCTACAAATTATGATAAAAAGTTACTGAGGCCTTGCTTTCTCTTCCACTAAAATCTTGCATAATATAATTAATGAGGAACTCACGTAGTACGCATGCCAATAAAAGATCTCCCTTTTCCTACTGCGTTCTACTCCCTTGAGCAATTCTTCCACAAGTTTCTGCATGCATGTTGAAAATGATCTTTAATTTTGCATTTCCAGGTCAAAATTATCACTACAGATGGACATAAACTTTGTAACCAACTTCTAACAAGGGTAAATACACTTACTTGGAGAATCAACTTCGGGTGAACAAATTCCACAAGCAACTTCTGAAACTTCCCTCGAGCCAAAACTAACCTATACAAATAATCTATTGATCATTAACAAATATAACATTGAGCACTAAAGGTAGTGGCATTGCTATAGTTAATAACCTTAATATAAGTTTTTCTAGATCATCAATTTGTGCTATAAAAAGACTTGGCAACATTGGTCCATATATTTTGGTTTGCAAGGCCATCTTTTTTTTCCACCTCTTCACATACCAAAAAATCATGGGGTTTAAAACTTGAAACTCTTAATACCATTACTAATACAAGATGTAATGGATAATACTGGGTTTGAAAACTTGAACTCTCAATATGGCTACTAATGGAAGAAGTATTGGGCATGCAATTGTTTCAAGTAATATCACTTTGAATTTATAGCTAGAAAGCTAGAAAGCAAAAATAAAGTAATATTTAAGTAAAAGTTCCATTATAGATACAGTTCAAGATATTAATTCAATTTTTTTAAAATAAAGAATCTTCATCTGTAGGCCGAGTTTACTAAGATGGGTAACAAGTAGTTTTTTGTATAATATTTAATCTCTTGTTGTAGTATTTTAGACTAGTTAAGTTCCTCTGCTAAATATGAAGTGGGGAGAAAGAAGAGCCTTTATGGTAAGAATATACATAGAAGAAAAAGAATCGAGTAATGCTCTCGCATTGTTTTCTTGGAGGAAAGAAACAGAGAGATTTTGTAAAATTAATTTTAGCATCAATTTAACAAATTAGTTTTTAATTTTAAAGAGACAACAACAACTGACTTTCAACCTTTCTACCCGATTTGAACAGAAGAGTTATAAGGGAAAGAATAAGAACCATTCTCTTCCTCAATTATCTTTTTTTCCCAAAGAAATGAAGGAAAAAATTTTCCCTCCTTACTTTTTCCTACTCTTATTTCTTTCTCTCACCTTGTCTCAAAGTAACACAACCTATGGGGCACAAAGAAAATCACAAATGACTCCAAAAGCTTCCCTCCATTTTAGTCATTTAGCCTTTAATTTATAATTAATGAAACTCCTAAAGTATGGCTTAGGAATGCTCTTGTTCAGTTCAAGGTGACAAAAGTGTTTTAGCTTGTTCAGCACTTCATGTTACCTCTCCATTTAAGAAGATACCTCCTTACTTTCTATGTCAATGCTAGTGATGATTCTATAGGAATCATGAAGTAAAAAAGCCTACCTTCAATGGCAAAGAGAGATACATTTAAGTATGTAGAGTAGATTACTTAGATGCATTTTCACATGTGACTAAGATTTCTTGATTATTCCTTACCTTGAGACTTTTATTTAAGTTTCATAGTCACATATCAAAAACGCTTTCCTCCATCGTGGTCTCACACGAGTACACACGCAGAGTGGCTTGTTGCTCAAGGGGAGAGTGGTTTAGTGTGCAAATACTTTGAAAGGTTTAAAGTAATCTTCTAAAGTACGGTTTAGAACTGCTCTTGTCAGTTCAAGTTGATCAAAAGTGTTTCAGTTCATTTAGCACTTCATGTTACCTCTCCATTTAAGAAGATATTCTCCTTACTTTCTATGTGGATGTCAGTGATGATTCTATATGAATCATAAGGTAAAAAACCTACTTCATTAGCATTCTCAAACCAAGGATATAAATTATTTAAGATATTTCCTTGGTAGATAGATGGCATTGTAATTTGCAACAAAAATACATAGTTGATATGCTTAAAGAAGCTATTATACTGGGGGTTAATCCAGTCGATTGCCAAGATTGAAGAAGCGATTTGTGTTATCCAAGAAAATATAGAAGCCTTGTTAGAGAACTCAACTAACTATAGTTAAAAGACTAGATATATCATTCCTAGTGAGTATGATCAGTTAGTTCCTTGAATCTAAATGTTATGATCATCTAGAGAGCACGGAGAATTCTATGCTATCTGAAAAAGGTACTAGGAAAAGACCTATCTAGATCACCGTTAGATTGCAAGCTATGTTGATGCTAACTGAATAACTTCCCCACGGACAGGAGATTTACATCAGGTTAGTATGTCTTTATGGGAGGTAATTTGATTTCTTAGAAAAGTAAGAAACAAAATATTGTAGCCAGATCAAGTAAAAAGATAGAGTTTATAGCTATGACACTAGCTATATGTGATTTATCTAGGTTAAGGAGTTAATGACTGAATTGAGATAATGCTCCTAATGAACCAATAATGTTGTATTGTGATACCCAAGTTGTGATGCATGCAGCACACCCCAAAATGTTAAGACAAAAATTGATACACAATGATGATTAACTATTGTTGAAAGATGAAGTTCTGTATAGGAAAGCGTTAAAAAAAATCAAATATATTGATAACAATATAACATTAATAATCATTTAACAAGTTTAAAATATGAAGAAGATTTGGCAATTATCAAGGTATGAAAGTAACTATATATATGTGCCTAACTCTTATGGAAAAATTGGCTCAAATGAATTTGCACAGAGTAAAAGCAAGAAATAATAGCAATAAACAAATAAATTAACACTGCATAACATTATTTCTCTAAAATCTCTAACTTTCATAGTTATGATTAAAAAAAAAACTATTAAGCCAGCATTATTGTTCAACCTTCTTGGTGATGGATCATCTAAAATCTCTGCTGCAATTTCAACTAAAATCTCCTCCCAGCTAGTATGTATTAGTTGCCTATCCATGAAGGGATAACTGTAATTATGATGCAAAATCAACATATCATTATAATGTTGTGTTTGAACAATTGTCTAAGCCATTGACAGAGTATATCCATACTTGTGTTCTTTACATGCTTCAAGGGCCATTATTGACTTCCTTATGTTGTGTTTGCATTTAGTTGCAATTCTGGCAGCAAATGTTGTTGACAACTCAAAGCTCTCCCTCACTGCAATCTGAGTTAAAACCTCCACTATCTGGGAAAAAAAGTTGAAATATAGTTTTAACCATTCATTAATATGCAATCCTCAAATGTGGTGCATCAAGAAAATGCTCAACATCAGTCTATTATTTCAATCATCTTAGAGAGGAGTGGAGGAGTATAAAAACTATTATTGCAGTCTCTCAGATAGACCATGGTATCTATAAATCTTAGTTAACAAGAGAACATCTCAAAAAAACAAAAAAACAAAAAGGGCAGCCCGATGCACGAAGCTCCTGCCATGCAGGATCCCAGAGAAGGATCTATTATACGCAACCTTACCCTGCTTTTTACAAGAGAACATCTCAAATTCAGTAGCAATGACAAAAAAAACATGGTGAATAGTTACTAAAGGCAAAAACAGGAAATTTGATGATCAAACTAAGAACCCTTGTTACATTTCAAAATAAATATTGAAAAAGAGCTCAGATGGAAATTAATTGGAAGTTTTGATATCTATCATCAAAGTAGGAAGAACAAGCTTACCTCATGCGTAACTGGGGCATCAATGCTAATAATTTTGCATCTGCTCTTAATGGAATCAGTAATAGCAAAGCCATCTTGACAACATATGAAGATCTTGCATACATGAGCATAACAATCCATTATCCATTTTACTAAGTGCTGAACATTTTCTGTTACTTTGTCGACCTCATAAAGAACAATCACTGTAAAAAAGAAAAGACATGCATTAATACCATATGAGTATGGTATGTATCAAAAGAAAGCATGAGGAAGTTATGGACCTTTAATGTCCATCTTAAAACTTGCATCGCTAATTTCGGGTATAAGCACGTGATTTTCAGCTATCTCCTTCACAACAGCCATTAAAGCATGGTTAGCATTCTTCCCTAGCAACCTCAAATTAAGTTCCAAATGATGAGCACTTGATGCTAATGGGACTGTAATTTGCAATGGATTTGACTCCTGCAAAGAGGATTAGTAGATTACTTATTTGAGGGAATAGCAAAACCCTTTTTGCATTATGATTAGAAAAGTTTATTCCTTCCTGTGCAAATACTCCTAGTTACGAAATTAATTTGGAAAAAAACAAAGGTAAACAAATGTGTTCATACAAGAACAAGGAAGCTGACTTTCATGGCTTCAGCAATGGTATGTCACTGAAACAGACAACCAAATGATCCTCTGGTAAGTATATATCATGCAGAATATTGGGACAAGCAGAAAAGTTCACAATAGTATCATAGGTGCATCAGGGTGGATCTTTTCATTAAGACAGTGTTCTTCTTGCAATATGTAGCAGGTGGTTTAGCAATGTAGAAGGTGATATGAAGCCTGTAGATTGTGGTGATTGAAGATTATTGGATGATTATGAACTTCAGAGGGATCTCAATTTTCATGAACTGAAACAACAAATATGCAGAAGAGGGCCATATGTTTAGTAGTTGTCAGGTCAAGGACTTCATTTCTTCAGTAAGTGTATTCTAGGACTGAGGACTTGTTCATCTCTTTTTTTTTTTTTTACTTGGAATGGCATTTTGAACCAATAAATTACTGAAAAGTTATGGTACTATCAGAAAAGTTACCTGGACTTTGTAATGTTTTAACTCAAAAGTGACCTACAAAATTGATAAAGATTAGTCAGCAAGCTCAGTACAAGTCCCAAATGAGAATTTTCTGGTTATATACACTTGCTACATACTCTTGAAGATGAATCACCAAACAGTTCGTGTAGCAAAGCCAAACACACAGATTTCTTTCCAGAGCCAGTTGGTCCTTTGAGAAGAATATGAGGAAAGTTGCTTGGAGAGACCTTACAAAAGGGCAAGAACTTAATTACATTAACATGGAAAGTGAAAACATATTATGAACTGGAACTGGTAAGATAAAAAGTGGAACATTTAAAATATTTCATATGATACTCTTACATGTGTTTAAAAAAGGACAGCTTTCTATTAATATTTTCCATCTTTAGAAAACAATACAGTAGTCCTGTATAAGAATGGTTCATAGATTCTCTACTAGTTAAAATGATCAAACAGACATTTATTTACTAGAAACCTAAAAAGGAAACTTCATAAGACTGATTCAAGTGATTGAAAAGTACTATGTTTAAACTTTGAAATGGAAAAAAAGGAATTTATGATGATGAGAATGAAGGATAGCACATGGATCAGCCAGAACATGATTTGTGTGTTTGTTAGCTCTTATGCAGTTCAAACTCAGTCAGTCTGTTAAGCAAGAAATAGTTGCGTGTATTTTTTTTTTTATGCTACTCGAAAAGGACAATCCGGTGCAGGAAGTTCCCGCTATGTAGGGTCCCGGGGAAGGATCCATTGTACACAGCCTTACCTGCTTTTTGCAAAAGGCTGTTTCCAGAATTCGAACCCATGACTTTTTGGTCACAAAGCAACAACACCGTTGCGCCAAGGCTCCCCTTCAACAACTTTTTTTATGCTACTCAATTCCAAATAATTTGCTTTATATAATTGCCCAAACAACTGTATGAAGGATTTCAGAGCTTTTTCATCAACCACTAATGAAGAGCACTTCAAGATCAAGAAAAGAAAAAGATGCAAATCAGATATAACGTACAAGTTGTTTAAGCTGCTGCACTTTCTGTCTATGACAGATGAACTCATCCAGTGATCTTGGACGATGCTTATCAGCCCAAAATTGCCTCAATTCTTCTACCACAATCGCCTTCTCAATGTAAGAAGCTTCATCAATTGTCCTATGTTTTGGTGACTTTGACTTCCCACATGAAGCTCCCTTAACACAGGAAAACCATAAATCTGTTTGGTTTTTCTGTCGGTTAATTGCAAACTTAATAAAACCTCCAGAAACTTTTCCACCATCATCACTAAACTTGGTACTTTCATTACTGACCCTGCTCTTGCTCAGCCGAGTATTAGAAGAGAAAAAATTAGTGCTCGTTCCACCATTACTACGCTGACTAATAGAACTGGAGTTATTGCTTGTTTGTGACACAACACCACGAACTGAAATGCTCTGAGAAGTTTGACCACAATAATTTGTCCCTCTAGAGTACTGATGGCTAGGTATATTACTTTCTGAAACCATCTGCGTTTTCTGACTAAAAGTTTGGTCTTTTTTGCCCACACCAGTATCAGAATTTTTCTGAGCCAAAGCTACTTGATCTAGTGAAAAGAAGATATCACCAGGTGAAATTGAGTCGATGCTCTTTAGATCATACGCATTGTATGAGGGAACTCGAGAGAGATTTTTATCAGCAATCACATCACTTCCTGTAGTAATTGGAGGATCTCTTGGGCATGCATGGCCTATCTGACCATGAATCTTGGTATTGACCAATGGTGAGCATCTTTGTCTTGTAGGTGCTGCTGGACCAGTGATAACCTGAAATTCTTCCATTCCCCTTGATTTTGGTGCAGATACTGACCTATTTGCATTGTAACTTGATCTGCCACTTGCCACTGAAAGTTCATGAAATTGTGTATGGGGATTAATATCACTCAACTTGTGAGACCTGGTTGGTGTTCTATGGCTCCTCTTTCCGACTGAGTGGTGAAGCCCATGATTTTGATGAATAGGTTCCTCATACCTGGACCTGTATGGAGAAATGTGTCTTTGATGATCTGAGGCCTTCAGGGGACTGGTATTCTTCCTTAAGCTGGAACCTACTGATGGAAAATTAAGTTCTTCGCCGCCTTTGAGTGGATTATAAGGAAACCTATTTTGTCTTCTAGGGGTTGAACTGGTTCTAGGAACATATGTCGTCCTATTATTGTTGTCTTCATCAAAATATTTCTGATTATAATGTAAGGGACTAACGGTTCTAGTGTGCTGATGATGTTGAGGAGCTATTTGCCTGCCTGAAGTCAAGAGCCCATCATGCCAGGGGCTTTCCTGCCATTCTGATTCAGTGTCGGATGGTTCATAACCACTTCTCACGAGTCCAAATGAAGACTGATGATGAGATTTGTTGATTCTTGAGACATTTTCCATTGCAAGCATCTGGGCAAACGTGAGCCTCTCTGTAATTTAAAACTCGAATGAGCTCTGTTCCAAGCACATATATCACCAAGTCAGTAACATGATTCCTTAAATAATCGCTCCTTATCAAATTTAAACTTGACGAAAGTTTAAATTATGCTAAAATTTGAAGAGAAAAAAATAGTTCAGTATGCCATGGATCATCTTGAGCATAGTCTCATGCTCTCATAGTTAAGTGGAATTTCACTATGGTCAGAGCATTGGTTTTTTCAATTAAATGAGCTAGTAAGTATTATCATCTATTTACCTTTGCTAAGTTACAATGACCAAAGGAGATACGTCTACAGTCACCAAAATAATCTCAGTTTGTCAGCTAACAAAAGAGCGTGGGGATTTCTTAAGCCTCTCCGTTATGTTACAAAGGGAAAAAAAAAAGTGTTTTACAACAAAACCTTGGAGCGTATTTTGAAAAAACAAAACCTTGGTATATTATTCAAAATCCAACCTATGATCATTCACGACAAAGTTTACACATCCATCGAAATTGCAATAAAAAATATATAGAATGTACGAACGCATCAATGGAGGAAAGGATCGCACCTCAACGACAGAAGACGCCTTGGTATCGTCTACCTTTTCGCCTGAGCGGTGTTTAGTGGCCGCAAACCCACGGCTTTGCCAGAAAAGCATACCCAAATACCGGCGGACGAGACGAGCACACGAGGGTGGGGGACTCGAGAAGGGATACGGAACAAGGTTTGCATTGCGGACCATCTCTGCAGACAGGGACGAACTATAAAAGATGGAGGGAGATCGGGTCGATGATGACGATAAAGATGAGACAAAAAATGATAAACAACAATTGAAACAAGGGAAGAAGATGCTTCGATTTCGTCCCCGCTCCCAAGCACATTCTGGTTCCAGTTTTTATTTTAAACGAATTGCTATCACAGCGTAGAGGGCACTCTTCCTGTAATCCCTAGGATTTGGTTCCGACGATATTTTCAATTTCAACCTTGTAAGTTCATCAAATTCTCAAAACTAAATTATTATTAAAACATTACCCAGGATAGTAAAAACGTGATTATGTTATGTCCCTATAAGTCTGTTTCCAAATTAGGAGATAAGAACATCTACATTAACTTAATAAAGTAGATAATTTACTTAGGGCTACAAATGGACTAGGTATTCATAATTAGTATTCGGTTTGATAAGTTTATTTATGTTCATTCAATATAGACAAGATTAATTAAATAAATAATCTTGAACAACTTGTTAAACTAAACAAATAAATTTGAACACAAAACAACGTTCATGAATAATGTTCAAGGAACATATTCATTAATAAAACTCTTTTCAATAAACTAAATAAATAATAAAATAAAATAAAATAAATTTAAATTTAAATTTTCAAGCTCAATAACTAATCAAACAACTAAAAGTTTCAAACAATCTTAAATTGAGAGCTCGATAATATCTAAACGAATCAAGCTCGAACCAAGCATGAATTGAGAGCTCGATGACATCTAAATGAACCAAGCTCTAGTCAAGCTTCAAACAAGTTCAAACTCATTAAAAATAAATCAAACTAAGCTTAAACAATCATTTCAAAAACTTGGTTCATTTTAAGTTCGACTCAGCTCGGTTACCTTATCAAACAAGTTTGAACACTCCAAAACTCAGCTCTGCTCGGCTCGACTTATTTACAGTTCTAAGTTTACCTTAAATTTTAGAGATATTATAGAAAAACTAATGTGGATATTCTAAATAATGGGGTCAACTTATAGTTGATCGTCAAATTAACTAAGGGTAAGAGGAATTTTTTTTCCAAAGATATACGTTCGTCGGAAATGGATCCCTTGCGCTAATAAGTGAAGTCTAATCATGCTCGGCTATATATATATATATATAAAACTGAAAATATAATTGCTATATTGACTGGTTGTAGAACGCGCTTCGCATTGCAAAACAAGTAACGTCAGTACCGAGCAAGGGAAGGGGTCTCCTGCGTTAGCTCTCCGACGTTCAAGTCAGTCACCAGAAATGTAAAAGAAAGCGGAGCAACAATAATGCAAGCATAAACAGTAATCACGCGTACCTCCGCCTGTGCTCGGACCCCCTTTATATAGAGTCTGGTGGGCAACGTGTGCATTCCTCAAGACGTGGACATATTCTCCAATGTATCCTATGAAAGAATCTGTCAAGAAAGTGCCTCTGACACCATACCTTAACAGGCATGCATATCCTTGACAAGACGGTAGAAGCTTTCACCGTACGATCCGCTTGTTAACCATGCCTCGTGTCAGCGGCATTGTCTCCCAAGAGGATATCGAGAGATATGACACTGGTCCCACTGCTTGGTCGAGCGGGGTAGCCGCTCAACCGGGACTCCTCTGCTCTGTCGGCCTCAACTACTCTTCCTTGCGATGACTAGGTGCAGTGGCTTGTCTCTCCCGATCAGGCGGTCTCCTCCGTATCCTGCCGTTCTGTATTGAGCGTCTGGGTGTCTTACCGTATTATCTAAGCTAGACGGTTGGCCCGCTCGGACACTGATTGCCCCGACCGGCCATTGTAGCCGTCCTCTACTCGACCACCGTAGGTAAGCCTTTTGAGACCTTGATGTTGACCACCTTGACTTTGACCTGCACCTCAACAGTTGACCCGTGCCGGGTGGGCCCCCCCTCTATCGTCGCATCACAAGCCTCCCCATCGAGTCTAGTCGAAGGAGGCTGCAAGTCCGACTGACTAGACCAATAGAGTCTTTGGTGGTTTCCACGCCCGATCGGACCATATACACTCCCCAATTTCTGATCGGAGCAAATGTCTACTCCGTTCGACTTTTTTTCGCTGGTTGGGTTTGTAGCTGCCGTTCGGATCATACCACCTAAGGTAGATGGTGTTTCGGTCGCTCGATAGTGTGATCACCCACTCTCTGTGCCGATGGGGACGACACTTGGCGAAAGTTTTCCTTTCCTTGCGCTCCCTCGGATAAGCGTCCTTTCATAATAGCCGACGTCGTCATTCAAATTTCTTGAAGATCATATAAATCTTTGATCATTATGGCTGAGCACGCGACCATACCGTTTAATTAAGCCTCATTAATGTCTCCCGCTAGCTGAATGCCACGTGTCCTACTTTCTGTCGTTGTACGTTTGACATGACAGACGGATATCCACTGACGATGTGACAGGCACATTTTCAAATTCTACGGTCGGATCTTCTCCGGTTTTTCGAACCTTGGATCGGATGGCTCAGGGTGATCGGCAGTGAGGTTTATAAACCTCGATTGTGTCGTCATCTTCTTCACTCCGTGTGCCTTCATCTTCGAGCCTTCTGTGACGCTTCACCCTTTCTTCTTCTCCGGCGATCTTTTCTGTAAGCTTCTTCACTTTTTCCTTATCTGAATTCGGTCGCTACTCCTTCTTGCATCTTTTATTCTCGATGGCGAGTTCTTCGCAACCCCCCATCCCTGGGCTCTGGTATACTTCCACCGAGTCTAGGTTCGACGGGGACGACATTGAAGGGATGAAATCCGCCTACCACTTCCCATCCGACTATAAAGTTGTCATTCTATCTATGTATGACCGGCCACATGAGCCACCAACGAGCTTTCTGTGTTTCTTTAAGGACCAGTTTACCACCGGCCTTCGGTTCCCCGTTCATCCGTTCTTTTCCACTGTTTGTAAATATTTCCATATTTCTCTTAACCAGTTAGTGCCAAAATCCTTTAGACTACTGTGCCGGGTCGTTGTGTTGTTCCGCTTGCACGACATTCACTTAACTCCTTAGGTTTTTTATTATTTTTATTATCCTAAATTGTCTGAGTCGGGGACCTTTTTGTTTTAAGCCCGAGTGGGCTCAGTCTTTTTTTGATAAAATGTCGTCCTCCAATAAGCGTTGGAGGGAACACTACTTCTATCTTCATTTTCTTTAGCGGCCAGACTTCCCGACCGATTGGCAGATGGAAGTGATGAATCCCCCATCGCTCGGGAAGTACAGAAGTTGATCGAACTTTCTCCAGGTAGCTTCATGTTTGGCCGGTTAGAAATATCATATTCACCGATTGTTGTTAGAGAGCATCCTTTACGTGTTCAGAGCATGAAGTCCAACAGTTATGTGCTAGAGGCTTGCATTTTTGGAGCATGAAATCCAACAGCTGCACACTCCGAGTGGCCAGTCAGTGACTTTTGAGGCGTGCTTGGAGCAGCTGAGTGCCGAGGCCACTCGACTAAAGGGTGATCTACAAAAGAGCGTCGAGCTGTTGGAGGAAGAGAAGGGCAAGAGCGCCGAGCAAGCTTCGCAACTAGTGAGGCTCAATAAGCAAGCCAGCTCCTTCAAGGCGAAGATCCTTTCGACCAATACCAGGAAGATTCTAGCCATTGAGGACCTAGAGATCAAGAACAAGGAGGCTTGGATCCTGGCTCAAAACCTGAAGGAGGCAGTTGCAGCTCTGAATGACGAGTGGGAGAACTGAACGACTGAGCGAGCAGAGATGCAAGTACAACTAGCCGCTAAGGATGCCGAGCTGGCTATTTTAAAGGTCGAGCTGGAGGCTTTCCAGACGGCCTTGGTGGAATATCAAGGCGGAGAGTCTAGCTGGTTCGAGACTCTGAAGCGGGATTACCTCCGTTCAGACCCTTTCAATGACCGACTCACCTACCGGGCGCTTCGCCTCTTCAATCTTACCATTGATGGAACGCTCGACCAGCTGAAGGGTGGCAGTTATATCCCAACCGCATTGACCAACAAAGTCATCAGTCAAGATAAGCTGACCGAGTCATTGTTCGATGATATGTTGTTTTACCTTGAATGACCCCGCCCCCTGTGAAGCTCGCCTTCTTTTGTACTTCCCCTTGCAAACTTGTAAAAATTTTCTAAGTCTTAATGCATAATCGCCCATTCGACGTATCTTTATTTATTTGATTCTGTATTTCGTCATGCATCACCATTCAGTATTTCTTTGCTTTGTTGGTTGTCACACTTGTTCAAGCAGGCATTGCCACTCGGATCAAGTAGGACTACGAACCACTTACCATTTTATGAAAATTTTCTACGTGTGGTGCTATGTCCTCCCGATCGTCCATATAACCGGTCGCTAGGATGTCTGAGCAATCAATTCAACGCTACCGAACAACTTTATTTTAGTGAAAACTGCTTCTTGGAGCAGCACGTTTCCTGGCCAGTCTTGCTCTCACCTTATATATTTGTCGATCCTCTTCATTTATCATAGATTTTATTTTTAGAGCGACTGCTCGGTCGTTATTCGTTGTCGACTCGAGTTTATAGCCTCCACTCGGTTGTTGACGAAGACTCGGATTTAAAGTCACCGCTCGACTGTTGATGAAGGTAGGGGTTTAAGGTCACCGCTCGACTGTTGATGAAGACAAGGGTTTAAAGTTGTCACTTGATCATTGACGATGACAGGGGTTTAAGGTTGCTGCTCAACCATTGACAACGACAGGGGTTTAAGGTCGCCGCTCGACCGTTGATGACGACAGGGGTTTAAGGTCGTCACTTTATCGTTGACAATGACAGGGGTTTAAGGTCATCGCTCAACCGTTGACGATGACAGGGGTTTAAGGTCGCCACTCGACTATTGACGAAGACAGGGGTTTAAGGTCGTCACTTGACCGTTGACAACGACAAAGGTTTAAGGTTGTCGCTCGACTGTTGGTGTAGACTAGAGTTCATATTCGCTGCTCGACTTTTAACTTGACCGATCAGCATAAGAGTCTGGGATACTTGTAAATTTTATTCATTGTTCACCTGCATTTACAGGACATACTCTGTTACAATATTAATCGTATTTAACAACACACCTCTCAACCTGCCCTATAGGGTTAGAGATGGTTTGCGCTCCGATGTCAATCAAGCTTTCTTCCTTCCTCTTCCTGCAGGTATTAGACTCCTGAGTGGAGCTTTTGCACGACCTTGTAAGGTCCCGCCCACGGGGCTTTGAGCTTGGTGACATTGTTTACCGACGTTATTCTTTTCCACACCAGATTGTCGACCTAGAAGGACCTCGGGATCATCCTCCGATTGTAGTTTTGCTTCATTCGTGCCTATACGCTGTGAGTCTGATGGTCTTATCTCGAGCTTCATCCACCAAATTGAGCTCCATGAGTCTCTGTTCGGCGTTCTCCTCGTCGTAGAGTTGCACCCGGTCAGATTCCCAACCTTGATGGGGACCACCACTTGCCGCCATACACTAGCTGGAATGGTGTGACGCCAGTCATCTCTTTTGGTGTTGTACGAAGAGCCCACAGGACACTGGGGAGTTTATCGACCCAATTGCCTCCTACGTGGTTGAGCCAAGCCCGTAAGCCTCTGAGGATCTCCCGGCTGGTGACTTCCGCCTAGCCGTTGCTCTAGGGGTAGGCTATTGAGGTGAAGGCTTGCTGAATGTCATAGCCTTCGCACCACTCCCTGAGCCTCCGTCTGTCGAACTGCCTCCCGTTGTCCGAGACGAGCTGACGAGGGATGCCAAATTGGCACAAGATGTTCTGCCAGATAAATTTGATGATCATATGTTCGGTTATCTTTGCTAACGGCTCAGCCTCCACCAATTTTGAAAAATAATCCACCATGAAAAGTAGGAATCTTCATTGACTAATCGCCATTGGAAACGGTCCAAAGATGTTCATGCCCCATTGGTTGAACGGGCAAGACACCGTGGATGTCTTCATCTCCTCGGTCGGTCGATGCTGGATATTGTGATATTTTTGGCATGATAGACAAGTGGCTACTGTCTAAATGGCATCATCTTAAAGCATGGGCCAGAAATATCTGACGAGGAGGATCTTTTGAGCCAACTATTGGGCGCTCAGATGACTTCCGCAGGAGCCTTAGTGTACCTCCTGAAGGATGCATTCCACGTCCTCCGGTCCAATACACTTGAACAGGGGTCTGGAGAAGGCTCTTTTATACTGATGATCCCCGATCAGGTTGAACCGTCCGACCCTCTTTTTCAGTAAGCGGGCTTCCTCCTGACCGGCAGGTGTGATACCCGATCGGAAGAACTCTATTAGAGTTGTCCTCCAGTCACTCAGGAAAGTTATTCCTTCTATCCTGTCAATGTGTGCCACCAATGAGACTTGTTTGATCAGTTGCTCTACCATGACCGACGACAATGAACTAACTAACTTAGCTAATTCATTCGCAGCTTGATTTTCTGATCGGGGAGTCTTCTGAATCACCACTTCTTGAAAACCGGCTTTCAACTTCTCAAAAGCTTGTACATACAACCTGAGTCGGGAGCTACTTATCTCAAATGCCCCTAATAGCTGCTGAGCAACCAACTGAGAGTTTGAGTGGATGAGGACTCTTATAGCTCTGACATGCCGAGCTGCTTGTAAGTCGGGTATCAAGGCTTCATATTCAGCTTCATTATCCGTCGCCCGATAATCCAGTAGAACAAACAGTTGTATCCTGTCCTCCCGCGGAAAAATCAAAAGAATATCGATTCCGCTGCCTTGCCGAGTGGAGGAGCCATCCACAAATACCTTCCACATTGTGTCAGAATCGACATTCTGGATCTCTGTGATGAAATCAGCTAAGGCCTAGGCCTTGATCGCCATTTGGATTTGATGCTGTAATCGAATTCGCTCAGCTCGGTTGTCTATTTGATTAGCCGCCTAGATGCTTCTGAGTTGAGAAGGACCCTTCCCAAGGCGTTGTTGGTCATCACAATAATACGATGCAAAAGAAAGTAAGGACGGAGTCTCCGAGCGGCGAGCACTAGTGCATAAGCCAACTTTCTAGACAGGTGTAGCGGGACTCTGCATCTTTTAATATATAACTTAGGAAATACACAGACTGTTGTTTATGACCATTTTGCCTTACCAATGCTGAGCCAACCGCATACTCAATGGACGACAAGTAGATCCAGAGTGATTCACCAGCGCTCAGCTTGGCCAAAATAGGCAAAGAGTTAAGGTACTCATTGAGCTCCTCCGGCGCCTTGTCGCACTCCGCGTCCTATTGAAATTTGGTCGCTCTGTGCAACACCTTGAAGAATGGATAACTCCAATCGGATGACTTAGAGATGAATCTTGACAGCGCAGTGATCCACCTGGTCAGCCGTTGGGCCTCCTTCAAGTTGCAGGGCAAGGGGCGTGTCCTGTAGCGCCTTCATCTTGTTCAAATTCACCTCGATGCCTTGTTCTGTGATGATGCATCCGAGGAAGTGACCACTCCTTGTACCAAACAAACACTTGTTCAGTTTCAGCTTTATTCTCTAGGCCCTCAAGATTCGGCAAGTTTCCTCGACGTCTGCACAAAGTTCAACAGCTGGGAGAGATTTTATTAATATGTCATCGACATATACCTCCATGTTGCGACCGATCTGCCGTAGGAACACCTTGTTCATTATCCTCTGGTAGGTGGGCGCCAGTGTTCTTCAATCCGAATGGCATGAGATTGTAGCAATAGGTTCCGTCGGCTGTTATAAAGTTGACCTTCTCTTGATCCTTTTGGGCGAGCGACACTTGGTGGTATCCTTGGTATGTGCCAAGCATGTAGATTAGCTCGCAGCCTGCCGTAGAATCCACCATCTGATCTATTCTAGGCAGCGGATAGAAATCCTTCGGGAACGCCTTATTCAAATCACAGAAGTCGATGCAGACCCATCACTTGTTGTCCGGCTTGGAGACCAGGAGACCAGCACGACATTTGCGAGTCAACTTGGGAATTGAACTTCCCGGATGTGACCGGCTTCTAGCAATTTTTCTATCTTCGCTTGGATGATCTGATTTTGCTCAGTGCTGAAGTCTCTCTTCTTCTGCTTCACAGGCCGAGAGTCTGGTTAGACATGAAACTCGTGTTGAGCCACGCTTGGCGAGATGCCTTGAAGCTCGTGCGTCTACCAAGCAAACACATCATGGTTTCGCCTAAGGCAAGTGACCAACTCTGCCTTCTTCTCGCTTTCCAAGTTGGCGATAATAAACGTAGTTGCCTCCGACCGGTAGGGGTGGATCTAGACCTTCTCATTTTCTTCATAGACTAGCGAAGGAGGTTCCTCCCTGATAGCATTCACCTACAGGCATGGATTCTTCCGAGTGGCCCTTGCTTCAGACTTGACCATCTCGACGTAGCATCGCTGAGCGGCCAGCTGGTCTCCCTTGGTTTTGCCCACCTCGTTGCCCACCGGAAACTTAATCTTCTGGTAAAATGTGGACACCACTGGTCGGAACTCATTGATGGTCGGTCAGCCCAGTATGACCTTGTAGGCAGACGGTGCATCCATCACAATGAAGTTTGTCGTCCTCATCCTCTTCAGCAGCTCCTCTTCGAGCGAAATAGCCAGTCGTGCTTGGCAGATCGACAATACTTCATTACCTGTGAAGCCGTAGAGTGGGGTCGTCATTGGCTGCAACTCGTTCCTGTCGATTTGCAGCTAGTCGAACGTCTTCTTGAATATAATATTCACTGACCTCCAGTATCAATAAGGCTCTAGTGAATAGTATAATTAGCGATTATTGCTCAGATAATCAGGACATCGTTGTGAGGGATCTCCACTCCTTCTAACTCTCGGGGGTTGAAGCTTATTTTAGATCCTTCTGTCTTCTCCTTGCTACATCCAACAACATGGATCTCTAGTTGCCTAACATGTGATTTCCTCACTCAGTTGGAATCACCTTTAGTCGACCTGCTGATGATCATTCCAATTTCTCCCCAAGCGGCGTTGCGTTTGTTCTCCTCCTCTCGAGCTGAGGCTCTGTTCTGCTCGGCAGGAGCTCGAGCGGGGCTCGTGTCGTTCCTTTGCTAGGACTGACGATGTCGGTGCTCGGACGCCCCTCTCTCTTCCTCCCTCCGGCCAGTTGACCGGCGTCTATGATGTCGATCGGGTGATGGTGGCCGACGATGATATCCTCATGGAGTCGGTTAGCTTGCAATCGATGTCAAATCATAGTAGTCGCGCGTGTTGTGCGTCACCGACTGATGGAAGGAGCAGAATAGTGGTGTTCGTGTCTTGCCTTTTGCAGCCTTTGGGAGACCGACTACTACATGCTGCATGGCATGTGTCCTGGTGTTGCTAGGCTCCTCCTGATCGGGGCTCCTTTGGGGGTTGATGACTACTCGATGGTCGCCGCTTAGGCACTACTGGGGGCTCGGCAGACACCTCCTTTCTTCTAGCCGCTTGGCCTTCTTCCACATTTATGTACTCCGTGACCCTCCTGAGCAGATGGTCAAAGTCCCTTAGCGGCTTTCTAATGAGTGATCGGAAGAACTCCCCTTCGGTAAGGCCCTAGGCGAAGGCATTTACCAATACTTCTACAGAGATCGAGGGAATGTCCATGACCACCTGGTTGAAGCGTTGGATATAGGCCCTCAGTGTCTCACTGGGCCCTTGCTTCAAGGAGAACAAATTGATGCTTGTCTTCTGGAAGCGGCGACTACTGCAAAGTGGTGTAGAAACATCGCTCGGAAGTCCTTGAAGTTGTGGATTGATCTGCTCGGCATTCTCTTGAACCAACGTTGTGCTGATCCGGAGAGGGTGGTGAGGAAGACCCGACACTTCACCCCGTCAGTGTACCGATGAAGTGTGGTCGTGTTGTTAAACTTGGCCAAGTGGTCGTTCAGATCGGTAGTTTCGTTGAATTCCTCGATCGCCAGCGGAGTGTAGTGCCTCGGAAGAGGGTCGTCCAAAATCCCCTGCGAGAATTGTTGATTGATCCGCTCGGGCGAATCATCTGTTGGAGTGTATACTGAAAGCCTAAGCTTTGTAAACATTCATTATGAATAAAGAATCACATTTGGTCTAATTATCTACATTTGTTTGTAGTTGTTCATTTAATTTATATTGTAGATAACATAGTATGTGGTGTCACATACAGAAAATGATGTTATCAGTACCTTATAAATTATAAACAGTAGCTCACGACCAGAATGGAAAGGAACAAACCATTAGAAGGTCGTAGTGTGATTAGGTATTAGTTTATCTTGACTATATAATTACACTAGTACACTCAGAGTGTATTGAGTAGGACCATTTGAGGTCGTTCCTTTTATACTGACTTTATAAAGGAACAAAGACCTCAGTTATTATGGAAGTGTGTGCTCTTAATCCTAATATAATAACAAGCACATATGTTTGATATTTATTTCTTTAATTTATCAATGGGTGAGATTTAGTTCGATGAATCAATAAACCCGATAAATTGGGAAATGGTATCACTCATAGTGTGTGTTGTTGATTATAGAAGGAAACTGTGTCCTAGTGATACTAGGTTGATAATGTCCTCAAGAGGAGCTCATAAAGATTGTCATGTTAAACCTGCAGGTGGACTTAGTCCGACATGATAATAAGGTTGAGTGGTACTACTCTTGGACTTAGATATTAATTAAATGAGTTGTCGAGAACTCACTTAATTAGTGGACATTCGATATCTTAAACACAGGAGACTAACACTCATAATAAGAAGGAGCCCAAAATGTAATTTGGGATTGGTGCGGTAGTTCAATGATAGTTCTCTAGTGGAATGAATTATCATTGATAAAATTAAGTTGTGTGTTCGAAGGGATGCTTAATTTTATCGGAGACCAAAACCAATTCCTCCTCTCGGTCCCTATCGTAGCCTCTTATTTATAGAGTACTATACCACATATACCCACCTTCTATACCCACCAAAAGGGGGCCGGCCAAGCTAGCTTGGGAACCAAGCTAGGGCCGGCCTAGGGTTTAAGGTGGCCGGCCCTAGCTTGAACCCAAGCTAGTAGGGCCGGCCATAATTAATTAAAAAGAAAATTTAATTTTAATGTTTATTATTATGTGGAAGATTTAATTTAAAAGAGAATTAAAATTAAAATATCTCTCTTGTAAAAGATTTACAAAAGATTAAAGAAAGAGATTAGATCTCTTTCCTTATTTGTAGATTGGAGAGATGTTTTATTTTCTCTTTAAAATTATTCACATGTTAATAAAATTAAAATTATAGAAATTTCCTTTTATTAACCATGAAGAGATTTTTAAAGAGAAATTTTATTTTTAAAATTTCCGGAAACAAATAAGGAAAGTTTTAATTGTTGATTGAAACTTGTCCAATTTGCTTCCTCTTGATGTGGCCGGCCATTAGAGTTTATTTGGGAAATTTTATTTTATTTTTCTCAAATAAATCATGTCAAGGAAATTAAGGAAATTTTATTGTAAATAAATTTCCTAATTTGCCTAGGCCAAGGAATATAAAAGAAGGGGTAGGGGTGCCTTCATGAGATACAACCTCTATTGTTTTCTCTCCCTCTTTTGTTCCTTGGTGTGGCTGGCCATCCTCTCCCTCTCTTCCTCTTGTGGTGGCCGAATACTTCTCTTTCATTGGAGTTCTTGTGGTGGCCGGATACTACTTGGAGAAGAAGAAGAAGAAGGAGAAAGCTAGCATCTCTTGGAGCTTGGTTAGTATTTTGATTTTCTTCTTTGGTAAAGTTCTTCCTTTGTGGCGAACCTTGCTTGGAGGAGAAGAAGGTGGTTGGTGGTTTCTCATCTTGGTAGATCGTTGCCCACACAACGTCCGAGGGTTAGAAGAGGAATACGGTAGAAGATCAAGAGGTTTTTCTACAAGGTATAACTAGTAATTTCTATTTCCGCATCATGCTAGTTATTTATGGAAATAATACCAAATACAAGAGGCTTACGTTCTAGTATTTCGAATATGTTTTTTCGAAGTTGTGTTCTTTTGTTTCTTTCTTTTCCTTGTGATTTGATTGTTCTCTTTGGTTAACCTAAAGTTATTTTAGGAAATTAAATATTAGCTTTCTATTAAAGGTTTTGTCTAGTCGGTGGTGGTTGCTCCCATATCCAAGAAGGCCATGTGCCTCGCCACGTCAGTACTGGGAACCTTTTATGGAAATTAATATTTAATGGAATTAATAACTTAAGGAGACTTGGGTCGAACGTGTTAAGTTCCGCAGGAGATCCAAGTCAAAACCTAAAAGAACAAATAGATTAAGTTTTGGATCAAACGTGTTAAGTTCCGCAGGAGATCCAAAATTTAATTTAAAAGAACACATGGTAGCTAGGAAAAGGTTCAGATCTTTGTACAAAATTTTTGTACAGTGGAACCTATAGGCTTTCCGAGTAGCAACCAACATCATCGTCCCTTGGTGCCTTCCCTTTTCACACGTCTGGAACGGGTGATTCATCTGAGGAAGACCTCTGGTCCTTGTCCGCTCAGCCCCGTTCCTCTGATGGAGTCTGGAACAACGCTCGATGAAAAGGGATCGGTGCATTGGGTACCTCCCCATATGTGCCAGTCGACTTCTTGTTTTATCCTCGAATGGATACATGATTCGCTCGATCTCCATATCTTGCTTGATGTCTCGTCGCTGATGCCGCGAGCTCATGCGCTTAGCGCTCGACCATCGTTTGTTATTGTTGTTGCTCCACTATCCTTGCCGCTTGGACTTGTATAAACATATCGAGCTCCTCCTTTGTCAGCATCACCGTGGTGAGTCATTCAGCATCTTCCATCTTCTCGTTTCGGATGCAGGCTACGTTCCCACAAACGGTGCCAAAATGATCCTGCCCGAAAACGGGAGAATGGAAAGCTGGGGATGCGACTACTGTTGGTTGCTACTCGGAAAGCCTAGAGGTTCCACTGTACAAAAATTTTGTACAAAGGTCTGAACCTTTTCCTAGCTACCATGTGTTCTTTTAAATTAAATTTTGGATCACCTGCAGAACTTAACACATTTGATCCAAAACTTAATCTATTTGTTCTTTTAGGTTTTGACTTGGATCTCCTGCGGAACTTAACACGTTCGACCCAAATCACCTTAAGTTATTAATTCCATTAAATATTAATTTCCATAATTGGTTCCCAGTACTGACGTGGCGAGGCACATGGCCTTCTTGGATATGGGAGCAACCACCACCGACTATACAAAACCTTTTATAGAAATCTAATATTTAATTTCCTAAAATAACTTTAGGTTAACTGAAAAGAACAATCAAATCACAAGGAAAAATAAAACAAAAAAAAACACAACTTCGAAAAACATATTCGAAATACTAGAACGTAAGCCTCTTGTATTTGGTATTATTTCCATAAATAACTAGTATGATGCGGAAAAGGAAAAACTACTAGTTATACCTTCTAGAAAGACCTCTTGATCTTCTACCGTATTCCTCTTCTAACCTCAGACGTTGTGTGGGCAACGATCTTCCGAGATGAGAAACCACCAACCACCTTCTTCTCCTCCTAGCTAGGTTCGGCCACAACAAAGAAGCTTCACCAAGGAAGAAGATCAAAACACCAACCAAGCTCCAAGAGATGCTAGCTTTCTCTCATTCTTCTTCTTCTTCTCCAAGTAGTATCCGGCCTCCACAAAAACTCCAAGCAATAGGGATGTTTCGGCCACCACAAGAGGAAGAGAGGGAGAGGATGATGATGGCCGGCCACAACAAGGAACAAAAGGGAAAAAGAAATAATAGAGGTTGTATCTCATGAAGGCACCCCCACCCCTTCTTTTATATTCCTTGGCCTAGGCAAATTAGGAAATTTAATTACAATAAAATTTCCTTAATTTCCTTGACATGATTTAATTGAGAAAAATAAAATAAAATTTCCAATTAAAACAATATTGGTCGGCCACATCAAAAGAAATAAATTAGACAAGTTTTAATCAACAAATTAAAACTTCCTAATTTGTTTCCGAAAATTTAAAAATAAAATTTCTCTTCAAAAATCTCTTCATGGTTGATAAAAAGAAATTTCTATAATTTTAATTTAACAATATGTGAATAATTTTTAAAGAGAAAATAAAATATCTCACCAATCTACAAATAAGGAAAGAGATCTAATCTCTTTCTTTAATCTTTTGTAGATCTTTTACAAGAGAGATATTTTAATTTTAATTCTCTTTAATAAATTATATCTTCCACATAATAAAAATTAAAATTAAAATTCTTTTTAATTTAATATGGCCGGCCCCTCTAGCTTGGGTTCAAGCTAGGGTCGGCCACCCTAAACCCATGCTTAGGCCGGCCCTAGCTTGGTTCCCAAGCTAGCTTGGCCGGCCCCCTTAGGTGGGTATAGAAAGTGGGTATAGGTGGGTATAGTACTCTATAAATAAGAGGCTACGATAGGGACAGAGAGGAGGAATCGGTTTTGGTCTCCCGATAAAATTAAGCATCCCGTGTTCCGAACACACAACTTAATTTTATCAATAATAATTCATTCCACTAGAGAACTATTGTTCAACAATCCCAAATTACGTTTTGGGCTCCTTCTTATGAGTGTGTTAGTCTTCGTGTTTAAGATATCGAATGTCCACTAATTAAGTGAGTTCTTGACAACTCATTTAATTAATATCTAAGTCAAGAGTAGTACCACTCAACCTTATCGTCATGTCGGACTCACCTGGGGTTTAACATGACAATCCTTATGAGCTCCTCTTGAGGACATTATCAACCTAGTATCTCTAGGACACAGTTTCCTTCTATAATCAACAACACACACTATAAGTGATATCATTTCCCAACTTATCGGGTTTATTGATTCATCGAACTAAATCTCACCCATTGATAAATTAAAGAAATAAATATCAAATATATGTGCTTGTTATTATATTAGGATTAAGAGCACACACTTCCATAATAACCGAGGTCTTTGTTCCTTTAAAAAGTCAGTATAAAAGAAACGACCTCAAATGATCCTACTCAATACACTCTGAGTGTACTAGTGTAATTATATAGTCAAGATAAACTAATACCTAATTACACTACGACCTTCTAATGGTTTGTTTCTTTCCATTTTGGTCGTGAGCTACTGTTTATAATTTATAAGGTACTGATAACATCATCTTCTGCATGTGACACCACATACTATGTTATCTACAATATAAATTAATTGAACAACTACAAACAAATGTAGATAATTTGACCAAATGTGATTTCTTTATTCATAATGAATGTTTACAAAGCTTAGGCTTTCAGTATACACTCTAACAATCTTCCACTTATACTAATGACTAAGCTGTCATATCTTCTACCATACATCTGATTCCCATTCCCTCCACATGCCGATCGAAAGCTTTCGCCGGAAGGGCCTTAGTGAAAGGATCTGCCAGGTTATCCGCTAATGCAATCTTGGCGATGACAACTTCTTCTCGCTTCACGATATCTCGTATCAGGTGGTACTTGCGCTCTATATGTTTACTTGCCTTATGAGCTCGTGGTTCCTTTGAGTTTGCAACTGCACCGCTATTATCACAATAAATTGTGATGATTTTGGGCAAACCAGGAATCACATCTAAGTCCATTAGAAAGTTCCTGAGCCATACTGCTTCTTTAGCTGCCTTAGAGGCTGCTACATACTCAGCTTCCATGGTTGAGTCTGATACGCATTTCTGCTTAACACTCCTCCATGAAATGGCTCCACCTCCTAAAGTAAACACATAGCCTGATGTAGACTTACTATTGTCCCTATCTGATTGGAAATTTGAATCCGTGTAACCCACAGGGAGCAAATCGTCTGCTTGGTAAACTAGCATATAATCTCTAGTCCTTCTCAGGTACTTTAATATATGCTTTACCGCAGTCCAATGTCCTTATCTACTGACCATGCCCACGGCAAAGCAGATATCAGGTCTCGTACATAGCATTGTATACATAAGGCTTCCTACAGCCGAGGCATAAGGAACTGTTTTCATGTCTTCTATCTCCTTTGATGTCTTAGGAGACATCTCTTTAGATAGAGCTATTCCATGTCTAAAAGGTAAGAAACCTTTCTTGGAATTCTGCATGCTAAAACGAGCAAGGATTGTATCTATATATGAAGCTTGGGACAAACACAACATTCTTTTCTTGCGATCCCTTATTACTTTGATCCCAAGAATGTGTGCACACTCTCCTAAATCCTTCATATCAAATTGTTTGGACAACCATACCCTTACGTCTGATAATACCTTGACATTGTTTCCAATTAACAAAATATCATCTACGTATAGTACAAGAAATATCACCACGTTTCCGTTACACTTCTTATATACACAAGACTCATCCGGACTTTGAATAAATCCATATCACTGGATTACTTCATTAAACCGGATGTTCCAAGATCTTGAAGCTTGCTTCAGTCCATAAATGGACCGATTGAGCTTGCACACTAGATGCTCTTTGCCTTTTTCAATGAACCCTTCTGGTTGCCTCATATGGATGTTTTCCTCAAGACTTCCATTAAGGAAAGCTGTCTTGACATCCATTTGCCAAATCTCATAATCCATATGAGCAGCAATGGATAAGAGTATCCAGATAGACTTAAGCATGACTACCGGTGAAAAGGTTTCCTCATAATCGATTCCCTCTTTCTGAGTGTACCTTTTCGCAACAAGCCTAGCTTTGAAGGTTTCTACCTTCCCGTCTGTCCCTCTTTTTCTTTTGTAGATCCACTTGCATCCAACGACTTTTACACCATCAGGTGATTCTACAAGCTCCCAGACCTTATTAGAGTACATAGACTCTATTTCAGAATTCATCGCCTTTTGCCAAGATGCTGCATCTATATCTTGGAGTGCTTCGTCATATGTCCGGGGATCAGGTTCATGTTTACAGGGATCAAGTCGAAGACTCTCCCAAAACATGAATCTCTCGGGTTGTCTTACAACCCTCCCACTACGACGAAGTCTCGTGGTTGTGTATCATGTGTGACACGTGTTGCAGTCTCTTGTGGTACTTCATCTTGTACTGTTGGTACTAAAGTAGACGTGCCCTCTCTTAGTTCTTCTAAAACAACTTTACTACTGGGCTTGTGATCCATTATATAGTCTTCTTCTAAAAACTGGGTATTGGTGCTAACAATGACCTTCTGGTCTTTAGGACTATAAAATAAACCTCCTTTCGTTCCTTTGGGATATCCCACAAACACGCGAACTTCTGTACGAGATTCTAACTTATCAGCATCTGGTTTCAGCACATGTGCTGGACTACCCCAAATCTGAATATGTCTTAGACTGGGTTTTCGCTCATTCCATAATTCTATGGGAGTAGAAGAAACTGATTTAGAAGGTACTAAGTTCAGAACGTACACTACTGTTTCCAGAGCATATCCCTAAAACGAATTTGGTAATTCTGAATAACTCATCATCGATCTAACCATCTCCATAAGAGTCCTATTACTTCGTTCTGCTACACCATTCTGTTGGGGTGTTCCAGGTGCAGACAATTGGGATTGAATCCCGACCTCTGATAAGTAATTCCTAAACTCTCATAAGAGGTATTCGCCACCACGATCAGATCGTAGTGTCTTGATACTTTTACCTAATCGTTTTTCCACATCAGCCTTGTATTCTTTGAACTTATCAAAGCACTCGGACTTGCGGCGCATTAGGTAAATGAATCCATATCTTGAATAATCATCTATAAAAGAGACAAAATATTCAAAACCACCTCTTGCCTGGACAGACATAGGACCACACAAATCAGAATGAACCAATTCTAACACTTCTTTGGCTCTATACCCCTTGGCCTTGAACGACCTTTTGGTCATTTTTCCTTCCAAGCAAGATTCACAAGTTGGAAAATTTTCCAACTCTAATGAACTCAAAAGTCCATCGGCTATAAGCCTCTGAATCCTACTTAAGTTAATATGACCAAGCCTTAGATGCCAAAGAAATGCTTGGTTCATTTCCGAAGGTTTTTTTCTTTTATTAGAGTTAGAAGATGAGTTATAAATTTTCATATTTTGCTTTGTAGAAGAAATTGAATTTAAAATATACAAATTGCCAACTAATGCACCAGAACAGATAATCACTTTATTTCTTTTAATAACTACATCGTTACTGAAAGAAACTGAATATCCATCTAAAAACAGTTTAGAAACTGAAATTAAATTCTTTCTAAAACTGGGTACATAAAGACAATTTCTTAAAATCAAATTTCTATTTCTACTAAAAGATAAGTAGGCGTCTCCCACTTCAACAAGTTGCCACCTTAGTAGCATTGCCCATGTAGACGGTAATCTCTCCTTCGGATAGTCATCGGGTTTCCTGGAACCACAGGAATTGCAGACATGATCGGTGGCTCCGTATCTACACACGGTAGATAATAACACCGCTAAACATGTTTCAACAACTAGAGCATGAGATATACCTTTGTTTTGGTTCTTGCGAGGACAGTCCGCCTTCCAATGTCCTGCCTGCTTGCAGATGAAGCACTTGCCCTTCGGCTTCTTCACTCCAGTTTTAAATCCCGTACTCTGAGATTTATTCACTTTCTTTGCTGAACCAGCTTATTTCTTCTTCTTCTTTCCTCTCGGTTTAGAAGTAGAACCATGTTCAGCATAGTGAATTTGAGCATTGTGACGAAACAATCCTTTTGCTGCCTGAAGTTCTGTCAGTAGTTCCGCCAATGAATATACCCTTTTATTCATATTGTAATTCAGGCGAAATTGCTCAAAACTTCTAGGTAGTGTTTGGAGGATCATATCGATCTGGGTTTCCCCATCAATTTCTCCTCCAAGGATCTGTATCTCGTTCAGATAAGCCATCATCTTTAGGATATGATCCCTCACAAGAGTACCCTCTTGCATGGTAGCTGTCATTATCTTTCTCATGGCTTCTTGTCTAGAAGCCCTATCCTGATGACCAAAGAGTTCCTTGAGATTGTTCATAATATCATAAGCTGTTGGTAAATCTTGATGCTGATGTTGCAATACATTTGACATTGAAGCCAAAATGTAACACCGCGCCATCTCATCTGCTTTTACCCATTTCCTATGATATTCAATCTCCTCTTGGGTAGATTCACCAGTAGGTGCTTCAGGGCAAGGCTTAGTCAGTATAAATTTATAGCTTTCAGCAGTAAGAACAATGTCCAGGTTTCTTTTCCAATCTATGTAATTTGGTCCAGTAAGTCTATTCTGTTGAAGTATGATGGACAGTGGGTTGAAAGTCATCCTAAGAATCACAAATAACTTTTGGTCAGAACTCTAAATTTAGAATAATATTGATTCCTCAAACAATACTATTTTAAATTAACCAACACCTCAAAACACCGTGAATTTTGTATGCCACGTTAGTATGGACGTATACAAATTCAACATTTGTAAAAGGAGGGGTTTAACCCATTAATTTTATTATCTTGTCAACCTAACTTTTTGACAAATAAAATTAATAGTTGGTGTCTTTTGGTCACACAAATAATAGCAGTGACTCCGATGGGGAGGATACTATTAGATGTGTCTAAGTGTATACCATTAATTGACACTAAGTCCATTAATAAGATTATGCCCCTTCCGTTGGGGAAGATCACACGCTCTTAATTAACTTCCTATAGTCATCCAAAAATGGAAGTATGTTCTAGTAATCCACAAACAAGCTCATCCGTTATGGAGGAAGGCACTCAGAGCCAACGCGCAAGCTTGTTTGCATCACTTACAAACCAGTAATGGAGACCATGTGATTTATTTAAAAATTCCTCTCCCACTTAGTTATTTATAAATGAGGAATTTTAACTATGCTAGCCTACTAGTCGTGTATACTAACATGCACACACAACACAATATAAAAGCAATAAATAGAAAATCTAATTTTCAACTATTATGACTTTTATCTATAGTTGTCCTCCGTGTGTTGTCATCCCAAGCTGCTTCCATATTTGGCCACCGCCACCGGGTCTAGCTGTCGCATCCATCTTGCTCCTAGTTCCGCTACGCCTCTGGTCCTTAGAAGGTTCCACGCTTTGCAAGATTTGATCCGCGACATAAATAGAATTTTACATTTTGATCCTATATTCCATAAAAGGAATGTACATGTATCTAGATCAAAAATAAAATCCTAATAAAACTAAATACACTCTGCTGTATTTTAATACAATCATACACACATATAAATGCCCTTGACATGTCCAGGTCCAATCACACATAAAACTATAAGCCATAATAGTTGGATCTGCATCCACAAATTTAGCACATCCTACTATTATCCCGCCTAAATTATGTATGACATGTGCATAATTAAACTAATACCAAATACGGAGAGAAAACCCTAGCTCTGATACCAATTGTTGGTTGCTACTCGGAAAGCCTAAGAGGTTCCACTGTACAAAAATTTTGTACAAAGGTCTGAACCTTTTCCTAGCTACCATGTGTTCTTTTAAATTAAATTTTGGATCGCCTGCAGAACTTAACACGTTTGATCCAAAACTTAATCTATTTGTTCTTTTAGGTTTTGACTTGGATCTCCTGCGGAACTTAACACGTTCGACCCAAATCACCTTAAGTTATTAATTCCATTAAATATTAATTTCCATAATTGGTTCCCAGTACTGACGTGGCGAGGCATATGGTCTTCTTGGATATGGGAGCAACCACCACCGACTAGACAAAACCTTTTATAGAAATCTAATATTTAATTTCCTAAAATAACTTTAGGTTAACCGAAAAGAACAATCAAATCACAAGGAAAAAAAAAACATAACTTCGAAAAACATATTCGAAATACTAGAACGTAAGCCTCTTGTATTTGGTATTATTTCCATAAATAACTAGTATGATGCGGAAAAGGAAAAACTACTAGTTATACCTTCTAGAAAGACCTCTTGATCTTCTACCGTATTCCTCTTCTAACCTCGGACGTTGTGTGGGCAACGATCTTCCGAGATGAGAAACCACCAACCACCTTCTTCTTCTCCTAGCTAGGTTCGGCCACAACAAGGAAGCTTCACCAAGGAAGAAGATCAAAACACCAACCAAGCTCCAAGAGATGCTAGCTTTCTCTCCTTCTTCTTCTTCTTCTTCTCCAAGTAGTATCCGGCCTCCACAAAAACTCCAAGCAATAGGGATGTTTCAGCCACCACAAGAGGAAGAGAGGGAGAGGATGATGATGGCCGGCCACAACAAGGAACAAAAGGGAAAAAGAAATAATAGAGGTTGTATCTCATGAAGGTACCCCCACCCCTTCTTTTATATTCCTTGGCCTAGGCAAATTAGGAAATTTAATTACAATAAAATTTCCTTAATTTCCTTGACATGATTTAATTGAGAAAAATAAAATAAAATTTCAAATTAAAACAATATTGGCCGGCCACATCAAAAGAAATAAATTAGGCAAGTTTTAATCAACAAATTAAAACTTCCTAATTTGTTTCCGGAAATTTTAAAAATAAAATTTCTCTTCAAAAATCTCTTCATGGTTGATAAAAAGAAATTTCTATAATTTTAATTTAACAATATGTGAATAATTTTTAAAGAGAAAATAAAATATCTCACCAATCTACAAATAAGGAAAGAGATCTAATCTCTTTCTTTAATCTTTTACAAGAGAGATATTTTAATTTTAATTCTCTTTAATAAATTATATCTTCCATAATAAAATTAAAATTAAAATCCTTTTAATTTAATATGGCCGGCCCTCTAGCTTGGGTTCGAGCTAGGGCCGACCAATTGTCTTGGTAGGCCCTAGCTTGGTTCCCAAGCTAGCTTGGCAGACCCTATTGAGTGGGTATAGAAAGTGGGTATAGGTGGGTATAGTACTCTATAAATGAGGCTACGATAGGGACCGAGAGGAGGAATTGGTTTTGGTCTCGATAAAATTAAGCATCCGTGTTCGCCCCGAACACACAACATTTTATCAATAATAATCATTCCACTAGAGAACTATTATTGAACTACCGCCAATCCCAAATTACATTTTGGGCTCCTTCTTATTATGAGTGTGTTAGTCTCCTGTGTTTAAGATATCGAATGTCCACTAATTAAGTGAGTTCTGACAACTCATTTAATTAATATCTAAGTCAAGAGTAGTACCACTCAACCTGTCGGACTAAGTCCACCTGCGAGGTTTAACATGACAATCCTTATGAGCTCCTCTTGAGGACATTATCAACCTAGTATCTCTAGGACACAGTTTCCTTCTATAATCAACAACACACACTATAAGTGATATCATTTCCCAACTTATCGGGTTTATTGATTCATCGAACTAAATCTCACCCATTGATAAATTAAAGAAATAAATGGCAAATATATGTGCTTGTTATTATATTAGGATTAAAGGCCATAATAACCGAGGTCTTTGTTCCTTTATAAAGTCAGTATAAAAGAAACGACATCAAATGGTCCTACTCAATACACTCTGAGTATACTAGTGTAATTATATAGTCAAGATAAGCTAATACCTAATTATACTACGACCTTCTAATGGTTTGTTCCTTTCCATTTTGGTCGTGAGCTATTGTTTATAATTTATAAGGTACTGATAACATCATCTTCTGCATATGACACCACATACTATGTTATCTACAATATAAATTAATTGAACAACTACAAACAAATGTAGATAATTTGACCAAATGTGATTCTTTATTCATAATGAATGTTTACAAAGCTTAGGCTTTCAGTATACACTCCAACAGCTACTGTGCTGACTAGCTGTAGAACACGCTTTGCTCTACAAAACAAGTCACATCAACACCGAACCAAGGAAGAGATCTCTGGTGTTAGCCCTCAGACGTTCAAGTCAGTCACCTAAAATGTAGAGGAAAGCGGAGCAACAGTAACGCAAGCGTAAATAGTAATCATGCGTACCTCTGTCAATGTTTGGACCCCCCCCCCATTTATATAGAGCCCTGGCGGGCAAGATGCACACTCCTCGAGATGTGGACACGTTCTCCAATGTGTCCTATGAAATGACCTATCAAAGAAAGTGCTTCTGACGTCATACCTTAACAGGGCATGTATATCCCTGACAAGACAATAGAAGCTTCCATCGTACGATCCGTCTGTTAAACATGCCTCGTGTCAGCGACACTGTCTCCCAAAAGGATATTGAGAGATATGACACTGATCCCGCTACTTGGCCAAGCTGGTTAGCTGCTCGACCGGGACTCCTCCGCTTTGTCGGCTTCAGCTGCTCTTTCTTGCGGTGACTAGACGCAGTAGCTTGTCTCTCCCAATCGGACAAGCTCTTCGACCTCCTCTGTGTCGTGTCGTTTCGCACTGAGCGTCTGGTTATCTTACCGTATTATACGAGCTAGACGATTGGCCCGCTCGGACACTGATTGTCTGACCGGCCGTTGTAGTCTCTTGCCGATCGAACATTGATTGCCTCAACCGGCCGCTGTAGCCGTCCTCCGCTCGATCACCGTAGACGAGCCTTTTGATATTTTGATATTGATCATCTTAATTTTGACTTCTATTTTGACAATTCACTCGTGTCGGATGAGCTTCTCTATCGCCACATCAATTTTTAAATACTTTTTCATCCATCGTAAACGAGAATGAACTATGAATGGTAAGGAGGAAACAAATTCTCGATTAAATCTAAATAATTGATTGAATTTAAAAACAAGTTTGATTTAGTTAATTTAGGAATTTAATCATTTTTTTAAAATGATTATTTTTATTGGATCTCGATTTTAAAATTTTAAATACGATTAAACTGATTAAATACAATTAATATCTGTCGATTATTATATTATGAGCAATTAACTGTTATAAACTACCAGCATGGTCACTGAGCAACAACAGCATGATTTCTATTACATACAAACACAAACCCAAGTTGTTAGACGAACTACTTGCTCACACTTCTCTACTTGCACAGCAGATACGTTCTTCCCAGCCAAACCAACTAAACTACTGAAAAGCTTCTTAAACTGTGTCTCCATACAACTTAATAGCCTCATTTGGTCCTCTGAAGCCACTGCGCTGCATACTTGCAAGACGGTCCTTCCATGGCCGTGACTGGAGCCTCATTAAGGAACGCCGAAGCACTCCGCGTCCACCTTCGAAGAAGAAGAAGAAGAAGAAAATGAAGTTCTTGTGAATTTCCCAAGCTGTAAACTACATAAAGAGGAAGGTAATTAAAGTCATACCAGCAGAGAGGTCGATAACTACTTGATTCTCCCTTCCCCTGCACTCGCAACAGGTCAGCTAACGTCCCTAGATGCTGATTGTCGTTGGAAACATCATCACCAATCAGTCGTTCTTCCTCGTTCTTGCTCGTTGATCTCCAGTAGGCATTAATTTCCCCTCTGGTGAGCGACTTATTCCTCTGAAACTTAGCTGCGCTAACACAGATGACAAAGTGTTTGTAAAAATGCCGGACAGGCGGTATGAATGTAAAATAAGTCCGGCATACCATGCTCAGGATCTCGGAATGGAGAACTCCATCCTGCCATTAGAGAGCCCATGGTTCTGTAGTTTGCCTGTGGGCAGTGAGCAGTGCATGAGGAACTTATAGCTGAGATTGGGAGGTTTGGTTGTCGTTCTTATCTGACGATGGAAGAGCTTTTTTAATTACTTCAGCAATGGAGGAGCGAGGTGGCGCGCGTTTGGTGTTTGACCTGATGCTTCATTTGTTGCTTCTGGTGGCTCGCAGCCACGCTACCTCTCGTAATTTGTGGCACTATTCAGTGGTTTTGCTGCTCTGAAATCGGGAAAGACAACGTGCTGAGTAGGTGGGGTCGAGGTTGACCACGAGAAGTTTTCGAACAGGAGAGGCTAGTGTCATGATAAGCCTGCATGCCAAGATAGAAGAGCTACGTATATAGGTGGAAATTCTTTATATATTATTAGTTTTTTCTATATAAATATCAAAGTATTTTTAAAATAGGATCAATCAATCGGTTAGATTGTAGTTTTTCTTGAATGAGGCCCACCATCTCATCGTTTATAGGGTGAAAACTTCTCCCGTAGAGATTATATAAGGAATATTTTCTTTATTTTCTGATCGATAGCGATTCTATAAAATGTTAAAAAAGAATATTGAGTTGTTGGATTGAGAAATTACTAATCATAACATTTTAATGATGGCTTGGCCGAATTTTATCTGTTGTCGAGTCAGACATTGCTCTTGGACAGGTTGGATCAGCTGAGGAAGATTGACCATCTTGGGGACTCAACATCCGATTAGACAAGAGTCTGATCGGACCGTATGTCTAGAAACTTCAATTAGGTTGAGAAGACTCGGTTCTCCATTGAGTCAGGAGGAGTTAGTTCTCTATCAAGCTAGGAGGAGTCAGGCATCAATCGAGCCAGGAGGACTGGGGATTCAATTAGGTTGGGTGTGTTGGAACCCCAAGGTTATTTTTTGTGTGATCAACAAAGTTAGGTTATATCCTGTTATGTTTTGATCCCTATATCTAAGTGTGCAGGAGCTTAGGAGCACAGGAAGTCGAACGAAAGACGCAACTAGCGAGAAGAACGGCACGGGAGAGAGCCGACGGGCTCGGTGCGTCTGAGAGACGAGGTGTTGCAGAAGAGTACACCCGTGGACGAGAAGGACACGTGCAGCGGTCCAAGGGACGAGAAATCGAGGAGGAAGGCTGCTCGAGGTGAAGGTCGAAATTGGGTTCGGGTGAACCTTATTTCGATTGGCCGAAATCACCCAAGCAGAAGAGTGAGAGGAAGAGAAAGAAAAGTTGAAGCCTTCTGCTGGAAGGCGCCTTCACTGTGCATGGAAGACGCCTTCAAGCCTTCATGGAAGGCACCTTCAACTCATCATGGAAGGCGCCTTTGACCAGGCTAGTTCGAGTCGTTGCAGTGGATAAAACTTTATCCACCGGCGCCTTGCTGGAGGCGCCTTCCAACCCTATGGAAGGTGCATATAGCCTGCGGATAAATTTTTCCAAGGACTATAAAAAGACCCCTAGACCTAGGAAAGAAGTAAACACTTGAGTATTCATTTCCTAGCAATAGTCTGAGCTGTTAGTGTGTGTAAGAGGCTTCTCCATCTTCATCGAAGGAGATTCTTAGTGAGCTTTCATCTACATTGGATTGACAACCGCCCACGGTATAACTAAGTAAATTCCGAGTCTCTTTCTTTTAGTTTCGCATTGTTTATTTTTATGTTATTGCTGCTAATCTAAGTTGAAAGAGAAGAAAAGTGTTTTATTTTAGTGTTTCAGGCAACTCAACCCTCTTCAGCCGGCCTACCCGGACCAACAAGTGGTATTAGAGCCTAACAGCTTCAAGAGGACTAACCGCCGAATAAAGCACACGAGATGGTCGGACCGAGCATCTGCTCACCAAAGTTCGAGGGGGAGTTCGCGAGCTGGAAAAAGATAATGGAGGTATTTTTCAAAACAGACTTTGATTTAATATTAATAATGAAATTTGGTTTTGAAGCACCCAAGGACAAGGAAAAGTTTCAATGGACAAAGAAGGAACAAGCCGACTTTGTGGCAAATGGCAAAGCAGAGTTTCATCTGCTGAGCATTTTACCGTCACAAGAAATCAACCGGATCGGAGCCTACGAGTCCGCAAAAGAACTCTGGGAGAAATTCCTGGAACTACACGAAGGAACCTCGGAGGCGAAACTTGCGAGACGGGACTTACTTCGCAACCAGCTCACCAACCTTCGATTTGAAGAAGACGAAATCATTGCACACCTTCACTCGAGGGTTAAGGAGCTCATCACCGAACTTTCAAATCTCGGAGAAAAGATAAGCAACTGAGATTCGCTAAGGTAAGCTCTTAATGCATTCCTTGGAAATACGAAATGGACATTATTAGTAGATGCCTACTATATCTCTAAGGATTTAGAATTTGTTACCTTAGAAGAGTTATTTTCAACTTTTAAAGTCCATGAATCGAGATGTGCATATACGAAGAAGGAGCCGAAGCACAACATTGCTCTTAAGGCAAATATGGATGAACAAGATTAAGAGTCCTCTCTTGACGATGACGAAACGGTAATGATGGTAAGACAATTTAAAAAATTACTTAAATTTAGAAAATCTAACCATCCGTAGGGTAGAAAGAGAAAAATAATCAAATGCTACCACTGCAATGAAGAAGGGCACGTTAAGACAACTGTTGGTTGCTACTCGAAAAACCTAGAGGTTCCACTGTACAAAAATTTTGTACAAAGGTCTGAACCTTTTCCTAGCTACCATGTGTTCTTTTAAATTAAATTTTGGATCGCCTGCGGAACTTAACACGTTTGATCCAAAACTTAATCTATTTGTTCTTTTAGGTTTTGACTTGGATCTCCTGTGGAACTTAACACGTTCGACCCAAATCACCTTAAGTTATTAATTCCATTAAATATTAATTTCCATAATCGGTTCCCAGTACTGACGTGGCGAGGTACATGGCCTTCTTGGATATGAGAGCAACCACTACCGACTAGACAAAACCTTTTATAGAAATCTAATATTTAATTTCCTAAAATAACTTTAGGTTAACCGAAGAGAACAATCAAATCACAAGGAAAAGAAAAAACAAAAGAACACAACATCGAAAAACATATTCGAAATTCTAGAACGTAAGCCTCTTGTATTTGGTATTATTTCCAAAAATAACTAGTATGATGCGGAAAGGAAAAATACTAGTTATACCTTTTAGAAAGACCTCTTGATCTTCTATCGTATTCCTTTTCTAACCTCGGACGTTGTGTGGGCAACGATCTTCCGAGATGAGAACCACCAAGCACCTTCTTCTTCCTTGCAAGTTTCGCCCATCAAAACATCTTCTAGGATGAAGAGGTTCGGCCACCACCACCATGCTCCAATGGATGCTAGAAACAAAGCTTTCTTTCTCTCCTTCTTCTTCTTCTTCTTCTTCTCTAAACTTGATCCGGCCACCATATGAGTCTCCACAAGAGAGATGAGGTTCGGCCATCAAAGAGAAGAAAGGAGGAGAGGATGGCCGGCCACCCCAAGGAAGAAAAAGAGAGAGGAAAAATAATAGAGTTATTCACCATGAAGGCACCTCTACCCTCTCTTTTATAATCCTTAGCCTTGGCAAATAAGGAAATTTAAATAAAAATTTCCTTAATTCTTTTGCCATTGATAAGGAAAATTTATTTAATTAAAAATAATTTTATCTCATCAACAATGTGGCCGGCCACTTTAAACCAAGCAAAGGAAATTTAATTCAATCAAGAATTAAAACTTTCCTAATTTGTTTCCAGAAATTTTATAAAAAATTTCTCTAATAATTTTTCCCTTCATGATGATTAATAAAAAGGAAATTTTATAAATTAAAATATTTCTTTTAAATATGTGGATAAAAAGAAAGTTATCTTTAAAAAATTAAAATCTCTTCCAATCTACAAATAAGGAAAGATATCTAATCTTTTCTTAATCTTTGTAGAAGCTTTATAAAAGAGATATTTAATTTTTAAACTCTCTTTTAAATCATGAACATGATTAAAGGAAAGTTTTACCAAAATTAAAATCAACCTTTTAATCTACAAATAAGGAAAGAGATTTAACTCTTCTCTTAATCTTTTGTAGAATCTTATAAAAGAAAAATTTAAATTTTAAACTCTCTATTAAATCATGTTATCCACATAAGAAAATTTTAAAAATAAAATTCCTTTTTATTTTAATAGGACGACCACCTAAGCTTGAGTTCAAGCTAGGGCCGACCACATGAATTCACCCATGAACATAACCATGGCCGGCCCAGCTTGGCCGGCCCCTATAGGATGGGTAAGAAGGTGGGTATAGGTGGGTATAATACTCTATAATCAAGAGGCTATGATAGGGACCGAGAGGAGGAATGGTTTTGGTCTCGATAAAATTAAGCATCCGTGTTCGCCCCGAACACAACTTAATTTTATCAATAATAATTCATTCCACTAGAGAATTATTATTGAACTACTGATCAATCCCAAATTACATTTTGGGCTCCTTCTTATTATGAGTGTGTTAGTCTCCCTGTGTTTAAGATAACAAATATCCACTGATTAAGTAAGTTACCGACAACTCACTTAATATCTAGCTCCAAGAGTAGTACCACTCAACTTCATCGTCATGTCGGACTAAGTCCACCTGCGGGGTTTAACATGACAATCCTTATGAGCTCCTCTTGGGGACATTCTCAACCTAGATCACTAGGACACGGTTCCTTCTATAATCAACAACACACTATAAGTGATATCATTTCCCAACTTATCGGGCTTATTGATTCATCGAACTAAATCTCACCCATTGATAAATTAAAGAAATAAATATCAAATATATGTGCTTGTTATTATATTAGAGAGCACACACTTCCATAATAACTGAGGTCTTTGTTTCTTTATAAAGTCAGTATAAAAGAAACGACCTCTAATGGTCCTACTCAATACACTCTAAGTGTACTAGTATAATTATATAGTTAAGATAAACTAATACCTAATTATACTACGACCTTCCAATGGTTTGTTCCTTTCCATTATGGTCGTGAGCTACTGTTTATAATTTATAAGGTACTGATAACATGATCCTCTGTGTGTGACACCACACACCATGTTATCTACAATATAAATTAATTGAACAACTACATTTATCATAAATGTAAACATTTGACCAATGTGATTCTTATTCCTAGATAAATGTTTATACCAAAAGCTAGGCTTTTAGTATATACTCTAACAATCCGCAGGGTAGAAAGAGAAAAATAATCAAATGCTACCACTGCAATGAAGAAGGGCACGTTAAGACAACTGCCCTAAGTTAAAGATCAACGAGAAGGACAAAGGAAAGAACAAGAAGCTCGTCCAAAAGAACAAATACAAGACCCTAAAGGTGACGTGGGACAAAACTTCGTCCGAATCAGAGGTCAAAGCTTTCTCCGGACTTGCGTTATTGGTAAGTCATCAAGAAGAAGAACACAAAGCAAACTCGTTCGAAATAAGCATCGATGAAGGGAGAGCATTAACAGAAGAAAGCATCAGTTCAGGGGGAGCTACAGACAACGAGATCGACAAGGTAAGTCAGGTACGATCTCTTCCACCTGATAAGTTGTTTAAATTTGTTAAATTATTAACTAAAGTCTGTTGCAAACTTGAAAAAGAAAATAAAGAATTAAAAATAATTTTAGCCAAATCTTGTTTGTTAGAAGATTTTGAAAAATTAAAAATTGAAAATGATAAATTGAGGACACAAGTAAAAAAACTTAGAAAATCATACATGTTTAACTGTTCAAGCTCAAAATTTTAAAAGACTAAGCTGATATCTTAGATTTCACAAGGGTCAAATTAGAAAAAATTTCTAAAAGTTATGTTCCCCCAAATTCTTGATTAATCCTATAGGAAGAAACCTATACTGGGTTCCAAAAATTTGTTTAAATTAAAGTAAAATTGGACTTAGGGCTTTTAGAGAGTAGATTAAATGTTTGATTTCCTTAAGAGGTTTTGTCTAGAAAGTGGTTGTTACTCTAATAACCAAGAAGATCTAGTGCTTCGCCACAGCCTAGAAGTCGATTAATGAAATAAAATATTTAATTGACTAATTGATAAAATATTTAATTCTAATTAATGCTTTAAATAGTTACTCAAACTTTTTAAAGATTTTTTTTACTTAGAATTTAAAAAAAAACTTAAAGTTTCTAAAAATATTGAAATTGTATTTTTTTTTCAAAAACTTCAAAATTATTTTCAAAATTTTATCGAAAACTTGATAATTTTTTTTTTTCTGAAAAAGTTACCCTTAGATTTTTTTTTTTACCCCAATTTTTTATGTAATCAAACGGAGAGAAGGGAAGATTACGTCTAGAGAGAGGTAGTAGTTCAATTCAAAATTTAAATTAAATTTAAATTAAATTTAAATTTGAAAATCTTGTTATACTTTATTGCATAATTGTAATTTTATTATCTTTACTTGGTATTATAATTTTATTATCTTTACTTTATGGTTAGTTACCCTAACTTAACTCAGATTGCTCACATCAAAAAAGAGGAAGATTGTTAGAACTCCAAGGTTATTTTTTGTGTGATCAACCAAGTTAGGTTAGATCTTGTTATGTTTTGATCCCTGTGTTTAAGTGTGCAGGAGCTTAGGAGCACAGGAAGTCGCGGAAGGCGCAGCTAGCGAGAAGGACGACACGGAAGAGAGTCGACGAGCTCGATGTGTCTGAGGGACGAGGTGCTACAGAAGAGTACACCGGTAGACGAGAAGAACACGCGTAGCGGTTCATGGGATGAGAAGTCGGGGAGGAAGGTTGCTCGAGGAGAAGGCCAAAATTGGAGTCGGGGTGAGCCTTAATTTGGTTGACTGAAATCACCCAAACGGAAGAGCGAGAGGAAGAGGAAAAGAAGCTGAAGCCTTCTACTGGAAGGCGCCTTCACTGTGCATGGAAGGCGCCTTCAAGCCTTCATGGAAGGTGCCTTCCTTACTCATAGAAGGCGCCTTCAACTCATCATGGAAGGCACTTTCCATGGCTATGGAAGGCGCCTTCGACCAGGCTGGTTCGAATCGTTGTAGTGGATAAAAATTTATCCACCGGTGCCTCGCTGGAGGTGCTTTCTAGCCCTATGGAAGGCACCTTCAACCTGCGGATAAATTTTTGCAGGGGCTATAAAAAGATCCCTGGACCTAGGAAAGAAGTAACAACTTGAGTATTCATTTCCTAGCAATAGTCTAAGCTGTTAGTGTGTGTAAGAGACTTCTCCACCTTCACCGAAGGAGATTCTTAGTGAGCTTTCATCCGCCTTGGATTAACAACCACTCTGGTTGTAACCAAATAAATTCTGAGTCTCTTTCTTTTAGTTTCGTATTGTTTATTTTTATGCTATTGCTGTTAATCTAAGTTGAAAGAGGAGAAAGATGTTTTATTTTAGTTTTTCAGGCAACTCACCCCTCTCCAGCCGGCCTACCCGGACCAATAGGGAGGACTCAGAATTAGATCAGATAAAAGATCCGATCGGTTGGAGTGCTCGATTGGTCGTGCTAGCCCCGAGTGCCGACCCCTCTTTGACTTTGACTGCCACATCAGTTGGCCTTCTTGACTTTGGCCCCAACATCGGGGGCCCTACCTTATTCATTGTATCATAAGCATCTCCTTCAAGTCTAATCGAAGGAGGTTGCAAGCTCGACTGACTAGACCCATGTGTTCCTCCCTGATCAAATGCTCGACCCAAACTGACATCATTATTCCACCGCCGTACTTGCCCCTTGACAATACAGTAAATCACTCACAATTAATGCTGAGTGTGGTAAGTACATCTTTTAACCATAATAATGATTATCCATTCTCATCCCTAATAAATATGGGCTTTACTTTTACGCCACATGGCATATGTATGTAAAAAGAATATATGAAAAGACAGGTTACAATTAGGATATGATGTAATAGGCAGTCATTCGAATTCAACGGTCATAATTCTCCCTCTCTCTCCTACTCCCATGATCATGTTGGTGCAATATCCCTCAGGTCAAGGTTGACCTGGTTGACCAAGCTTGAGTCTTGGTTTGAGTTTCAATGTTTGATAATACAAGACTTCGATGATATGGACAAGTGCAGGTGCAGTTGTTTAGTTGGGGAGATTGTTTGGTGCAATTCCCCTCTGATCAGGGTCTGATCAGGTTGACTGAAGAAGACTCAAGTAGGTCAAGGTTGACCAGATACTTGACTGGGAAGTCCTAACTGGGATGTTAGGCAGAAGGAAAATCCTAGTGAGTGAAGCCAGGTGAAAGACCTAGTGAGTGAAGCTAGGCAGAAGGAAAATCCTAGTGAGTAAGGCTAGGTGAAAGTCCTGGTGAGTGAAGCCAGGCAGAAGAAAATCCTGGTGAGTGAAGCCAGGTGAAAGACCTGGTGAGTGAAGACAGGCAGAAGAGAAGTCCTAGTGAGTGAAGCTAGGCAGAAGGGAAGTCCTAGTGAATGAAGCCAGGCACGGGGAAATCCAGATGGGTCAAGGTTGACCTGACATCTGGTGAAAGTCCAAGTAGGTCAAAGAAATTGACCGGATACTTGGCACGAGGAAGAAAAGTCCAAGTAAGTCAAAGGGATTGACCGGATACTTGGCAAGAATGGAAAAGTCCAAGTGGGTCAAAGGGATTGACCGGACACTTGGTGAGGAAGTCCTAGCAGGTCAAGAGTGACCGGATGCTAGGCATGATGAACCAACAGGTCATGGATTGACCGGATGTTGGTTTGGGGGCTTGGGACTTGGTTTTGGGCAAAAACCAGTAGCTGGATCGATCAGTCGATCGATTGGCTGGAGCCCAATCGATCGACCGATCGATTGGCTGGAGCCCAATCGATCGACCGATCGATTGGGGAGTCCCTACGAGAAGCCTTTGCCCCAATCGATCAGTGGATCGATTGGGACGCAGTCGCGAGCGCATAGAAGCCTGCTGGATCGATCAGTGGATCGATCCAGAGGTCCCAATCGATCAGTGGATCGATTGGGAATCTGCGATTTATCGCGATAAGCCCTGGATCGATCCACTGATCGATCCAGGCATTTCCCGCAAAGCACAGAGTCACTCTGGATCGATCCACTGATCGATCCAAAGCCTCCCCAATCGATTGGGAGCAATCCAATCGATCGGGATCCGACCGTTGGCGTCGTATTTAGCTGCAGGCGCTCGATTCCTTCGGTAGAGACAACGCAGAACTTCACTGATTCATCTCAGATCTTCACTGTGCTCCCAGAGCTCCTCCATAAAGTTCAGATCGCCAGTTCTTGAAGGTTCTTGGAGGTTTTCCAAGTCAAGAGGCGGATCTACAGTTGAGGAAGAAAGCTAGGGTTAGGGTTTTCTATACTCATTGTAAGCTTTTGCTTGTATTTGTGTATCCTTTCCCTTTCTTCTTGTAGTGTGAACTTGTAGGGCTTCTCCGCCTTCGGTAGTTACCGAAAAGGAGTGTTTATTAGTGGAGGTGTGTGAGTGTGTGGATCCTTGGACTAGTCACCTCCATTGGAGGTGGATACCAAGTAAATCTACTTGTTAGCATTGTTGTATTTGTTTCTTGTATATTTCCGCTGCACATCTTTGAAGAAACAAGCAACGCCAACCACGAGCACACGACGAGCTATTCACCCCCCCCCCCCTCTAGCTACATATTCGGTCCCAACAAGTGGTATCAGAGCGAGGTCGCTCTTCACCGGAATCATCGCCAGAAGGGGCAAACATAACAAGAAGAGCTAGAGGGTGAAGAAGTTGGAGCAAAATCATCAAAATCAAAGAATTCAAGAAGCTCAACTTCAAGATGCAATTCCAATATGGACTTGGATTTGACACAAGGGTGGCTCCACCGTACACATCTACAAGTTTTGATTTTTGAAAATCAAGGATCGAAAACTTCTTAATGGTGGAGATAGAGCAATGGTTTGCTCTTATGGAAGGCTTCGAAGCTCCCAAGAATTCAAAGGGTAAAATTCTCAAGAGGAGCAAATGGAGTCAAGATCAAATCCAAAGATGTGAGGCCAATGACAAAGTGACCAAACTTTTGGTCAATCTATTGCCTAGCCGTATTTTGGAGCAAATTGGGGAGTTCAAGGATGCCAAGGAGCTTTGGAGCAAATTGACATCAATTCATGAGATCCCCTCCACTGTACCGAATCAAGAAAAATCCAAAGAGGGCGACTCATTGGAGCAAGACCAAGAGGAGGACTCCGAAGTTGAGAGATGCTCAACTTCCAAAGAAGAAGTCCAAGAAGAAGCTTCATCTTCGAGGGAATACAATGAAGGGAACAAGGAGGGAGCATACTCCTTGTTCCATGTACAAGATGATGAAGCCTCCACCTCTAGTATTGAGGGGGAGTGTAGATCATTGACCCCGGAGTAAGAAGAAGCCTCCACATCCAGGTCAAGAGGAGAAGAGGATGAAGTAGCTTCCACCTCCACAAGTGAAGTCAAATCTAATGGAGGAGCATCACTATCGGATCAAGAGGAAGCCTCTACATCCACATCACATGGAGGACCAAGTGCCACCCATACACAAGAAGGTATAAATAGTTTAATTAATAATAAAAATCATATTATATGTTTTGAGTGTAGGGAGAATGAGCACTACAAGAGCAAATGTCCCAACTTGGCCAAAAAGAATGGCCAAGTAGCACCCAAGGGCAAGGAGAAGTCCAAGGAGACCATCCCCACAACAAAGAAGAGCAAGGAGCACATTGTGTGCTTCTTGTGCCAACAAAGAGGACATTACCGAAGTCAATGCCCTAAGGGGAAGAAGGTGGTCAAGGCTCAAGGAGGAAGATCAACTCAAGGGGGAGCCTCCAAGGTAAAAAGAAAAGTAACTTTTATTGAGCCTACTCCTTTAAATTATGGTAAAAAGCATGCTAGTTCTAACTTATATCATTTTAATGCTATTTACCATAAGAATAGGAAGCATGGAGACATTAATGAAAATCATATGGCTCTACATGCTAAAACCACTACACCTAGGGCTAGGAATGTAGATAAAAATCTAGGCAAGAACACTAAGGTCAATAACTATAAGTCTAGAAATAAAAATGCTCAAGGATTAAATAGAAAACCTAAATCTAAGGATTTATGGGAAGAAAATCAAGTCTTGAGGTCAAGACTTGATAAAATGGAAAAGACCCTAAAAAGGATGAAAAATATCCTAATAGGGCAAAATGAGCAAAACTTAGGTCTAGAAGTATCAAAGTCATCCAATGGTCATAAGGGTTTGGGATACAAACCTAAAACCAAGAAGGATGTAATCTCTTACCATAGGGTTCCATATAGCTATGGAACCAACCCTAAATCTAGAGGTCAAGTCAAGGATACAAGGGAAGTTATCCCTAAAAGTATCTTTGCAACAACAAACATGACTAAGACTTCTAAGAAGTATAAGAAAGTCACTAAGAAGGTCACAAGGGAAGCAATCCCTAGAGTTGACCTAGAAAAAGTGACCAAGGCTTCTAAGAAGCCAAACAAAGTCACTTGGAAGGTATCTAGGGAAGTTATCCCTAGTGAATACCTAGAGCATACAAGGAGCACCAATAGGTGTTGGGTTCCTAGGAGCATTTTCTCTACCCCATAGATGAGTTAGAGAGTGTCAACTCTAAGAAGAAGGGTAGTTAACCCAACTTTGGAAAAATTGACACTCAAGGAGTATTTTCAAGGTTATTATTAACCTTTGAAAATGAAGTAGATTTATCATTTACTCTTTGGAAGAGTAAAATGTGCCTAATTCAGGAGATATTGATTTTAATCTTAATTGGCACAATTTGAGAGAACATAAGAAATACCAAGTTGAGACTTTGGTATTTTCTTAGTAATTTAAGGCAAATCTAAGCCTTAATTTAAAGTGATGCTCTTGTGAAAAAATGAAATATGTCAACACTTGAGGAATATGCTTAATTTCAATTGACATAAATTAATCAAGAGAATTAGAAATTCCAATTTAGGTTTTGGCACCTTCTTGAAGCACTTTGGCAATCTAGGGTTTAAGTTTTATGATTAGCTAAGATTAAGGATACTTAGATAGGTAATCTAGGTATTTTATTTATGCTAAACCTTGCCATGATTGTTTGCCCATTATATGTCATGACATCATATTTTATTTTTGCACTCATGCCTTATTATAAAAATACAAAAATACCATGTCATGACATACATACATCATGTAGTTATAGGAAATTTTCTTTCGAAAATTATTTCTTTTTGATGTATGCCATAACATTATCATGCATTATGTTTATTTCCTTAAAATTAAGGACAAATGACATTTATCAACAGGTTGTATAAACAAGTGACATCCTAGGTGGATGTTCAATATCCACAAAATGCCTAGATAGATATGCATGATCCCTAGATTAGGGAAAAATCAAATTTTACATCTCACAAAGACCTATAAGATGACTTGTATGTGTTTTGTGCACAGTAGATACAAGTGAGAAGTTAGGATGATGAACAAAACTCAACATGCTGATTTAGTGCATCTCCTTGAGTTTTAAGTTCATCAAAACACATAGTTATGTGTTTTCCCATCATTGGGAAAGCTAATGTATAAGTCATGTGCATTAAGCCCAAGGAACATGGTGGGATATTGGTTTTTAAAATGTTTTTAAAATGATTTTGGAAAACCTTGGTGAATGCTATCTTTTGATAGTAATCATCATTGAATAGTTAGACACAAACTTGAAGAAAACGCTAAAGCTTTTGCAAGTTTTCAAGTTTATGTCAATCTTTGAAAATATGATGTATTTTCATAGAAAACTATTTTTCCATGATAAAGTATACCCTAAATAATGTCTACCCAAATTTTCACAATTTTTGGATTTTTGTAGAATTTTCTAGGGGTTTCTGAAGTTGACTGAAATGGAATTTCAGCAATTATCAGAACTCCAATCGATCACCCGATCGATTGGAATGCCTCAATCGATCGGGCGATCAATTAAGAAGGCAAATCCCACGAGCAGAAGCTCGCTGGATCGATCCACCAATCGATCCACACTACCTGAATCGATCAGTGGATCTATTCAAGCTGGTTCAATCGATTGGAACCCAACTCCAATCGATCAAAGATGCTGATTTTGGCTGGGAAAGCTTATTTTCAGCATTTTGAACCTATTTTAGTCTAGGTAACAATTCCTAACTCCTCAAAATATATTTGTATACATAAAAAGAGTGTTTTCATGTTGAAAACAATGATGGATTGGTTAAGGAAGACTAAATTGAAGTTTAGGTTGAGGTTTGATTCAAATTTTGAACTTTTGAACCTCAAAACTTCTAACTTTGGGTTTCCTAAGGTTTAGGGATTCCAAGTCATTGTTGGTGAAATGACAGAAGGTACGACCATGTCTTCAGGGGGAGGTACTCTTTAAAGACATGAAAACTATTTTTCATGAACCTTGGAAGGTGGTTAACCTTCTTTTAAGAACATGCTCAAGGTTGAGCATTGGATTACAATGGAGAGTGAATATCTTCATTATTTAAGTTGTAAATGCTCAAGGTTGGGCATTTGTCTACATTGGGGGAGAATGTAGGATTGATAATGAAGGGTATTAGACCTTCATTATCGTGTTGATCACAACGAGTGAAGTTGTGAACAACGATGAGCAGCTCTTCAGGGGGAGAGTCTCAAAGGGGAGAGTTTTCAATAAGTAAATTTATTGATGTGTGTCAATAGGGGGAGAATGTAGGGTTTAAGTTAGGTCTTCATTATCTAAGAGGGAGGTTGCCTTCTTAGTGAGAGAATGTAGGGTTTAACTTACGCCTTCATTACCTAGTGGCATGAAGGAAGTTGAGGCTATGGGAATTAGCCTAACTTAAATGAGGTATTGTCAAATATCAAAAAGAGGGAGATTGTGTAGGATCGAAAAGAATTTAGATATCTCCACAATGACATGATATTGTCCACTTTGGGTCTAAGCCCTCATGGTTTTTCTCTTGGGCTCTACCCAAAGGGCCTCATGCCAATGGAGATATCTTTTTCTTATAATCCATGATCTTTTCCATGTGTTTTCAATATGGGACTATGTTTGCAACCTTGCAACCCCAACAATCCCCCCCTCAAACAAAGGACCATGGGCTTCCCACGTCCGATCCTCGACCCACCAGGTCTTCCTGCCCCTCGGTCTACTCGACCTACTAGGACTTCCTGCCCCTCGGTCTACCCGACCTACTAGGACTTCCTTCCCCTCGGTCTACCCGACCTACTAGGACTTCCTTGCCTAGCCGCAACTAGGACTTCCTGCCCCTCGGTCCACCCAACCTACTAGGACTTCCTGCCTGGTGTCTGGTCCTCTTGATCCGAACATAGGAGCCCCCACTTTCTTTGTTCGAGGTCAATATTGTACTCACATGGTTCAATCAGACCATAGCGCTTGTGCACAGTCGACGGTTAAACCTTCTGGCAGTCCGGGCTCTGATACCAATTGTAGGATCGAAAAGAATTTAGATATCTCCACAATGACATGATATTGTCCACTTTGGGCCTAAGCCCTCATGGTTTTGCTCTTGGGCTCTACCCAAAAGGCCTCATGCCAATGGAGATATCTTTTTCTTATAATCCATGATCTTTTCCATGTGTTTTCAATATGGGACTATGTTTGCAACCTTCCAACCCCAACAGATTGTTGGTGCAATATCCCTCAGGTCAAGGTTGACCTGGTTGACCAAGCTTGAGTCTTGGTTTGGGTTTCAATGTTTGACAATACAAGACTTCGATGATATGGACAAGTGCAGGTGCAGTTGTTCAGTTAGGGAGATTGTTTGGTGCAATTCCCCTCTGATCAGGGTCTGATCAGGTTGGTTGAAGAAGAGTCAAGTAGGTCAAGATTGATCAGATACTTGACTGGGAAGTCCTAACTGGGATGTTAGGCAGAAGGAAAATCCTAGTGAGTGAAGCCAGGTGAAAGACCTAGTGAGTGAAGCTAGGCAGAAGGAAAATCCTAGTGAGTAAAGCTAGGTGAAAGTCCTGGTGAGTGAAGCCAGGCAGAAGAAAATCCTGGTGAGTGAAGCCAGGTGAAAGACCTAGTGAGTGAAGACAGGCAGAAGAGAAGTCCTAGTGAGTGAAGCTAGGCAGAAGGGAAGTCCTAGTGAATGAAGCCAGGCACGGGGAAATCCAGATGGGTCAAGGTTGACCTGACATCTGGTGAAAGTCCAAGTAGATCAAAGAAATTGACCGGATACTTGGCACGAGGAAGAAAAGTCCAAGTAAGTCAAAGGGATTCACCGGATACTTGGCAAGAATGGAAAAGTCCAAGTGGGTCAAAGGGATTGACCGGACACTTGGTGAGGGAGTCCTAGCAGGTCAAGAGTGACCGGATGCTAGGCATGATGAACCAACAGGTCATGGATTGACCGGATGTTGGTTTGGGGGCTTGGGACTTGGTTTTGGGCAAAAACCAGTAGCTGGATCGATCAGCCGATCGATTGGCTGGAGCCCAATCGATCGGCCGATCGATTGGGGAGTCCCTGTGAGAAGCCTTTGTCCCAATCGATCAGTGGATCGATTGGGAGGCAGTCGCGAGCGCACAGAAGCCTGCTGGATCGATCAGTGGATCTATCCAGAGGTCCCAATCGATCAGTGGATCGATTGGGAAGCTGCGATTTGTCGCGATAAGCCCTGGATCGATCCACTGATCGATCCAGGCATTTCCCGCAAAGCAAAGAGGCGCTCTGGATCAATCCACTGATCGATCCAAAGTCTCCCCGATCGATTGGGAGCAATCCAATCGATCAGGATCCGACCGTTGGCGTCGTATTTAGCTGCAGGCGCTCGATTCCTTCGGTAGAGACAACGCAGAACTTCACCAATTCATCTTAGATCTTCACTGTGCTCCCAGAGCTCCTCCACAAAGTTCAGATCGCCAGTTCTTGAAGGTTCTTGGAGGTTTTTCAAGCCAAGAGGCGGATCTACAGCTGAGGAAGAAAGCTAGGGTTAGGGTTTTCTATACTCATTGTAAGCTTTTGCTTGTATTTGTGTATCCTTTCCCTTTCTTCTTGTAGTGTGAACTTGTAGGGCTTCTCCGCCTTCGGTAGTTACTGAAAAAGAGTGTTTATTAGTGGAGGTGTGTGTGAGTGTGTGGATCCTTAGACTAGTCACCTCCTTTGGAGGTGGATACCACGTAAATCTACTTGTTAGCGTTGTTGTATTTGTTTCTTGTATATTTTCGCTGCACATCTTTGAAGAAACAAGTAATGACAACCACGAGCACGCGACGAGCTATTCACCCCCCCCTCTAGCTACATATTCGGTCCCAACAGATCAGACAATCCCTGTAAGGTTTTATTAGGGGTTTTAAGATTTGTAACGCTGGATGCAAATCCTATTTTTTTTCTCATTCTCGACTTCGTCTTCTTCCTCGACTTTCATTGTTGTTGCCTTCACGTCTTTTAGGTTTTCATCTTCTCTTGTAAGTTCCACTCTCCCTCACCTCCTTTGCTCCCCCTTCACCTCCATCATGGCCAATGTTCCTCTTGCTACCATCCTCGGACTGTTGTACACTTCCACCGCCTCGGATTTTAACGGCGGGGAAGTGGACCAAATTCATCTTGCCTACGACCTCCCCAACGACCACCACATCATCATACCCTCAGTCCACGATCATCCTAACCTTCCTCTGATGGGCTACATTTCCCTTTTCAAAGACCAATTTTTGGTCGACCTTTTTCGGTTGCCCCCTTCTTCTCCGATGTTTGTAGATATTTTTATATTCCCCTCTAACAACTAGCTCTCAACTCCATTAGATTACTATGTGGGGTCATTATCCTTTTTCATTTGTATCGTGCCCCCTTACATTCCCACGTCTTCCATTATTTTTATTACCCTAAGAAGTTCGACTTGGGCATTTTTCTCCTCCAACCCGAACGGGCTCTGTCTTCTTTGATAAAATATCCTTTCCAACAAAAATTAGAAATCTCACTACTTTTATCTCCGTTTCATTCCTTCTCCATCTTCTCTGATTGTCTGGTAGATAGAACTGTCCCTTGTGCCCGCACTAGGTGATTTTTGCTAGGAATCACTGCGTCCAATCTCCTGTCTGGCCTGAAATTCAATATCCACAAGCTACTCTTAGAAGGTGTCTTGTACACTTTGGGACTTAGCCCCATTCGAGTCAAACTGCCATACAATTTTGGTAAGAAATTCAACACCCTTCTAATGTTATATCTAACTGATTTCCCTTTCTTGTCTTGCAGCCAAAACCATGTGGAAAGCTTACGCGACTGAGTCTACCAAATTGGACGATAAAGAAATGAACTAGCATGTTGAAGCCGAGCTAGTCAGCCGCGAGTTTTTGTCGATCGGCTCGAATGGAGGACAGACTGGCAAGGAGGATGCTAGTAGGGTCGCAGGCAGCGATGCAACATCTAACACTAAAGAGTTGTCACCTCCTTGGTCCTCCATGGTGTCTGTCTCAATTCCTTCCCATTTTTCCACCTCCAATGAAAATGCCTGCTCCCCCTGAACATAATGTCAATCCTCAGGACCTCACCCCCTTCAATTAGACATTGACAAATCTTCCAACGCTGATCGACCCCATGCAGCGTTGTCAATCTCCTCTCTATCTCCTCCACCGACAGAGCCAATCGAGCCTCACGAGAAGATCCCCTACTCCAAAATCAAATCTACCCCTAAATCAAAATCCAAGTCAATCTCGCAAGGGTCTGAGCCTGTTAAAGTCAATGTTATACTCAGGTTGCTTTCTCACAAATGGATCTACACCGATCCTTCTGAACCACCCCTCCCTCCCAGCACATGAAAAGATGAAAGGCCCCTTGGCCCAGACCTGACCAACTACGTGGCACGCACAGCCGAGCGCTCTTCAGAGGAGTTGGCCAATTGCTTCTTCCAGGATGTCACCGGGGTAAGCTCTTTCTATTAGTAAATTTTTTTTCTTTTTTTTTTACTTTGCCTTAACCTTCTCTTTTGTTCAATTTTGAGGTGGCTAGGTTAGTCCTATTCCAAAAAGTGGCGGAGATGAGTCACGCCTATCGGACCCAGGGCACCCACTTGACAGAGGCTGGGACTTCCTCTACCTCCCTTGATCAACTTTGCATAGAGCTGACCCATGGATCTGGAGGTACAGAGCGTACTACTACTAAGGGTCAAGAAGGTCCTCACTAAAGAAAAGAAGAGAGGACTCAAGCAGGATGCCAAATGGAGAAGCTCCAGAGACAAGTACATACCACCAAGTCCCGCCTTAAGTTCGAGACTACCCGCAAAATAAAGGTCATATCCGATCTGGATGAGAAGACTGTTGAGGCCAGGGCAGAGTATTACTAAGAGCTGAGAAGGTCCAAGGCGAACTACTACTAAGGGCCAAGAAGGTCCTCACTGAGGAGAAGGAGAGAGGGCTCGCAGGTGGCAAAAATGGAGAAGCTCTAGAAAAACAAGTACAGACCGCCAAGTCTCGCCTTAAGTTTGAGACTGCCCGTAAAATAAGGGCCATATCTGATTTGGACAAGAAGAATGTCGAGGTTAGGGCACTTGCCGAGAAGCTAGAAAAAATAATGACCACTCACGCTTCTAAACTGGTCGACAAGGCAGCCAAACTGACTACAAAGGAGTTGCAATAGCAAGGACGTTAAGCTAGAGACATTGAAGGCCGAGTTGGCCAACTATAAGTCAAGAGAAGTCGATCGGCTCAAAGCCCATAGAGTAGGCTATCTCCGTTCCCATGAATTTAATCTCCTCCTCAACCAACAGACTTCAAACATATTCACCTTCGGCGTAGAAGGCGAATTAAAGTAGCTCAGAGAGGCTGTCCACCTTACAGTGAACCTCCCAGTCAACTTCATCAGCTGAAAAAAGATCTTAGAAGATATTCTGGATGATGTCTTCCCAGACTTTAATTAAGGCTCTGCTTAGTGCTTTTTTAGAAGAACTTTTCCTCTCGGGGGTGTATCCCCCAAGCATTGTAAACATATATGCTATTTTTTCATAAATATTCTTTTACTACCTTTTAACCCCTACATTCGTTCTTTTATGTTATGTCAAGTTGTGTGTATGAATTTGTGCTAGTAGGGCTCAGACAAATGTCACATGATTAAGCATCGTCCCCACCGATCAACAAACTTTTGCTTTAGCTAGCAAGTGCAACCCTTGGCTTGGCGGCCTTTTGAGCGGCAAGACTTTTATGAGGGCTTATCTTGAAAACACTGAATAAGTGAACGAAAAGCAGCTAACACTTGGTCGCCTCCACTTCATCATAAATGTGAGGTGCTCGACCCCTTAGGCAATTTTCAAGGAGCAAGAGACAATAGGATTTTGGGATAAACCCTTAGCCACAACTCGACTTCCCTCCCACTGAGTGAGTGGCAATGCATTGTTAAGCATACAATTGAGCAATGGAGAAACTATGCTAGTAATCTACCTCTTTAATGGGCGAGCTTCTGGTGTAGTTGAAACTCTGATCAGATGGTCGAAGGGCATAGAGAAATCATCTTATAACTCAGAACAGAGCCATGAAAGTCTAGTAATTTAACCTCCGACCGGATGGTCGAAGGGCATGGGGAAACCTGCTTATAACTTGACACTAAGGCAGAAGAGTTTGGAATTGAACCTCCGATCGGATGGTCGAAAGGCATGGGAAAATCCACTTATAACTCTGCACTAAGGCTCGAAAGTCTAGAATTGAACCTCCGACCAGATAGTCGAAGGGCACAGGAAAACCTTCTTATAACTCAGCACGAAGGCACCAGCATCTAGAATTAAATCACAGACTGGATGGTCGAAGGGCACGAGGAAACTCACTAAGGGGGCGTTTGGTTTAGGGTAATAGGAGTGGGGAATGAGAATGAGAATCATTTATTCCCATTGTTAATGTTTGGATTATAGGAATAGGAATACAAATAAGGGAATGAATCCTTGAAATTGGGTAATGACTCATTCCCATGTACCTCCCCTTCAATGAGCCATTACCCTATTTTCATCAATCAAAATATTCCCTTATTCCAAAAATACCCTTGACTTAAAACTAAAATTTTCTCCATTAATATCAAATATCAAAATATATTTATTTATTTTTTCTTTCATATCACTTATCTCTCCTTATTCTCTCTCATTATATTTTCTCTCTCATCATTTTATCACACACTTTCTCTCTCCTTAATCTCTCCTATCACACTCTCTTTCCTCTTTTTTTCTCATTACACTTTCTCTCTCATCATACTTTCTCTCTCCTCAGTCTCTTCCATCGCACTCTCTTCCTTCTTTTGTTCCTCATCACACTTTCTCTCTCATCATACTTTCTCTCTCCTCAATCTCTCCCATCACACTCTCTTTTCTCTTTTTTCTCATCGCACTTTCTCTCTCATCATACTTTCTCTCTCCTCAATCTCTCTTATCACACTTCCTCCTTTTTTCCTCAACACACTTTCTCTCTCATTACACTTTCTTTCTCATCATACTTTCTCTCTTCTCAATCTCTCTTATCACACTTCTTTTTTCCTTAACACACTTTCTCTCTCATCATACTTTCTCTCTCCTCAATCTCTCCCATCATATTCACTGTTCTTTTTTCTCTCACCATACTTTCTCTCTCCTCAATCTCTCTCATCACACTCTCTCTCTTCATTTTTTTCTCACTATATATTCTCTCTCTTCATCCTCTCCTATCATACTTTCTCTCACATCATATTTTCTCTCATCATGCTCTCTCCAATCACACTCTCTTTTTTCATTTTCTCTCATCACACTTTCTCTCTCTTCATTCTTTCTTATCACACTTTCTCTCTCATAATACTTTCTCTCTCATCATTCTCTTTCATCATATTTTTCTCTCACATTCATCTTTCTCTCACATCTAATTTTTTCTCTTATTTTCCTTTAAGGGTAAAAAAGGAAACTTTGATTTATTCCGATAGAAGATATACAACTAACCAAACATTGCTTTTAAGAGTGATATCCATGCTCATACCCATTCTCATTCCACAATACAATGATTCCCATTCCGATTCCTATTCCTAGGAAAGAACTAAACGCCCCCTTATAACTCCATGTTAAGGCTCAAGAGTCTAGAATTGAATCTCCAACCAGATGGTCAAAGGCACAGGGAAAGCCGCTTATAACTCAGCATGGAGGCATGATAGTTTGGAATTAAACCTTCGACCAAATGGTCAAAGGGCATGGGGAAACCCACTTATAACTCAGCACAAAGGCACGAGAGTCTAGAATTAAATCTCTAACCGGATAGTCAAAGGACATGGGGAACCCCGCTTACAACTCGGCACGGAGGCATGAGAGTTTGAAATTGAACCTCCACGGATGGTCGAAGGGCACGGGGCAACCCGCTTATAAATCAGCATAGAGGCACGAGAGTCTGGAATTAAACCTCCAATCGGATGGTGGAAGGGTACGAGGAAACCCGCTTATAACTTGGTGCTAAGGCACGAAAGTATGGAATTGAACCTCCGACCGGATGGTCGAAGGGCACGGGGAAATCTGCTTATAATTCGACACTAAAGCTTGAGAGTCTAGAATTAAACCTCTGATCGAATGGTTGAAGGGCACGAGGAAATCCACTTATAACTCAACGCTAAGGCACGAGAGTCTAGAATTGAATCTTTGACTGGATAGTTGAAAGGAACGAGGAAACCCACTTATAACTTGGCACTAAGGCTCAAGTGTCAGGAATTAAACATCTAATCGGATGGTCGAAGGGTAGGAGGAACATGCGTATATCTTTGCACTAAGGCGCAAGAGTCTGGAATTGAACCTCTGACCGGATGGTCGAAGGGCACGAGGAAACTCGCTAATAACTCAGTACTAAGGCTCTCGAGTCTGGAATTAAACCTCTGCCCAGATGGTCGAAGGGTATGGAGAAATCTGCTTATAACTCGACATGGAGACACGAGAGTCTAGAATTAAAACTCCTACCAGATGGTCGAAGGGCACGGGGAAACCCGCTTATAATTCTATACGAAAGCATGAGAGTCTAGAATTAAACTTCTGACCGGATGGTCGAAGGACACGGGAAAACTAGCTTATAACTTGATGCTAAGACTCAAGAGTCTGGAATTTTTATCTTTTGAACTGAGTTTACCTGCATTTTCATTAAGCGTGAATACTCAAAAGGGATATATAAACACGTTACAAGCACACGCTTGGGCCAGATAGGGTTGCAAATAATTTGTGCTCCACGACCTATCTAAATTCTTTCTTTCGACATCTTAGAGATAGTATGAACACGAGACGAGCTTTTGTACCACCTTGTAAGGTCCACCACATTGTGGCTCTAGCTTACAAATGTCTCCCACTGGCTTGATCCACTTCCAAACTAGGTCACCCATCTGAAAACATCTTAGAATGACCCTCCCTCCTATTGTAGTTTTGCTTCATCTGTTGATTGCACGTCATCAGCCGAGTGGCTGCTTTGTCTCTAACCTCGTCCACCAGATCGAGCTCCATAAGGTGTTGACTAAAATTATCTTCGTCATACAATTACCTCTAATCAGACTCCCAGCTGTAGGTCCAGGTAGGCCACAGCTAGAGGAGGGGTGAATAACCCTGAAAAGAAGGTTAGAATTTCTCTTGCTTTTTGAACTAGTAAGGATAGACAATTAATTAAAATAAATAAACAACATAAAAGAAAATAGACACAGTAGTTTACTCGATTACAACCTAGGTGGTTGTTAATTCAAGGCAATGAAAAACTCAATAAAAACTCCTTCGTTGAAGATGAAGAAGTCTCTTACTAAGTTTGACAACTTAGAAAGAAATATAGAATGTGAATACAATTGTTGTACTTAATTCCTAGCTTCAGGAGGCTTTTTATAGCCTCCTTAGAGAATGTTACTATTGGTTCATGTCGATTGGAGGCGCCTCCAAGAGGAGAAAAGATTATCATCTTCTCAATGATAGCTTAATGACTACTGTTCATTGGAGACGCCTCTATGGAAGCTCTAGGGTGCCTCCAAGAGAGGCGTGAGGGTGTCTCCAGCCTCCATCAGGGTGCCTCCATCAAGAGGCGCAGGGGCGCTCCAACCATCTTAGAGGCGTGAGGGTGCCTCCAACCATCTTAGAGGTGCATGGAGTCCTTTGTTTGGCAGCATCAATAGATGATCATCCGAGACGCCTCAAACAACTGAGTCAACCTTTGAGTTGGCCTTTTTCACACTCCCGCTCGATTGGGTGATGTTCCGATTGACTAGAGTTAAGCTCACCTAAACCCAACTCCTTTCTTCTCCTCGAGTAGGCTTCCTCCCGACTTCTCATCCCTCGAACGCTTCATGCAAGTCCTTTTCGTCCACCGATATACTCTTCCGCAGCTTTTCATCCCTTGGATATACCGAGCTCATCAACTCGTTTCTCATGTCATCCTTCTCGCTTGTCACATCTTTTACTCGACTTCTTATGTTTTTATTTTCCTGCACACTTAGACACAAGACATCAAAAGATACAGAACCTAACTTAACTCGGTTAATCATATCAAAACCAATCTGGAGTACTTACAATCTCCATTTTTTGTATGTGCATCAACCGGAGTTAAGATTATGATTAAACAAACAACTAAAAAATAATTATAACTTAAATATGACAATTAAATAAATTTATTTTAATTACAAATAAATATGGTAATTTAAAATTTAAAATAAATCTCTCCTAAACTTAATATTTAATTAGAATCCGCTTTGGATGACATCAAAAATAATTAAGAAAAATAGAAAATAGTAGCATAAAAATACACACAAAAAAAATTGAGGGTATGGTTGCAAAATACCTAAATTCCTGTATTTTTATCGAAATTAATGTTTAAAAAGAATATTTTTTATCAATTAATCCACAGTAATGAAAAAATGATTTAATAATTATTTTAAAATTTCAAAAAATATTTAAAATTTTTGTTAATAACAATCATAAGCATTTAAAACATGATAAACATTTTCATTCACAAAATATTTTTATGTTAACCGTAATAAATATATTTGAACAACAATAATCAATTTCAAAATTAAATGATGAAAAATAGATTTTATCATCTAAAAATATTGTTGATTTTTCTAAACATTCAAAATATAACGATCTTCAGTCAAAAAATTAGATTTTTCAAAATTAATCTCTAAAAAATTTTAAAATTTAAAATTTAGATTTTCAATAAAAAATTCATAAAATATTATTTTACCAGTAAAAAAATTTTGAATTTTTTTTACTAATAGATAATCTATTTGTGCTTTACAAGAAAAAAATTCAATAGAAAACATGAAGAGAATATTTATGAAATAATTAATTTGTCTAATAAAATTAAATTAATATTTAAACATGTAAATAAAATCAATTTAATAGTTTAGGGTAGATTTTGGATCCCAAAATAAATTTCTACCTACTATATTTATTAAGTATTTTTTAGGAATATAATTTTAGCTACTTTTATAATTTGGCTCCTATGATTCTTAATATACAAATTTAGCCCTCTATTATTTCTAAAATTTAAAATTGGAGAAAAATTTGAACATGCATCATTATTTTTCAATAATTCTATTTGCTCTTTTAGTTTTGCATTTTCATTTTTAATTTTATCAAAATTTGCTATTAAGGTGGCAAGGTTTTTCTTTGTTGCTAAATATTTTGTCCTAATTTTATAAAGTGATATATTTGGCATTTTTATAGCTTCATATAACTGATCGGAGGGTAGTAATTGTACTTCACTTACCATGTCAAACTCGTAGGTAGATGCTCCCCTTCATCATTGCTTGCTTTCGAAGTAGTTTTGTTGTCTTCTTCTTGGTAACTCGTCGTTAATGCTAGTCCGGCGTATTGCTCCGTCTCAAATTCGGATGATAACATTTCATCCTAAGTTGCCTTAAGGTTCTTGTGTCTTGACCTCTATCTTTCTCCTTTCCTTTGATTTTCAGTTTTGGCCAGTTATCCTTGATATGTCCTTCTTCTTAACAACTATAGCATTGAATTATATTTTTGCTTCAGATTAGCTTCATTGCTTCTTTCTTATCAAATTTGTTAATTTTTAAAAATTTACTAAACTTTCTTACCATGTAAGCTTCTTCGTTTTCGTCAAGCGATGATTCTAAGTCTAGATTGATCTTCTTAGCTTTGAATGCTAGGTTCTGACTTGGCTCATTTTTCTTTCTTATACTTGTACATCGAATTTCATATAATTATAAGGTTGAAAATGAATTTTCTAAGGTACTTACCTTAAGATCCTTAGAAATGTAATAAGAATCTATTATTGATGTCTAGTCCGGGGTCCTCAGGAATGCATAAAGTACATATCTTAACGTGTTTTGATTTGTTACCATTTCTCTGAGGTTGGTGTTTTCGGTGATTAGTTCCTTGAGTTTGCATGTAGTTGAGCAACTGTTTTCCCTTCTTCAAGCCGGAGGTTGCTGAGTTGGTTCTGGAGAAAATCTCTCTTGGCTAGTTTTGTTTATGATATTCCTTCATATAGCTTTAGGAATTTTTTCCAGAGTTCTTTCACTGAGTAGTAGGCACCGATTCGGTTGACTTCTTGAAGTGGTAGCATACTCAAAAGGTGGAACTTGACCTTACCGTTTGCCATGAACTCAATTTGCTGCTTTGTTCCACAGATGCTCTTCCTTTTCATCTCTGTTCTCATCGCTAAGCACTTCAAAACCATATTTTATAGTTAGTACTAAAATGTCGAAATCAGTTTTAAAGTATACCTCTATTTTTCGTTTCCATAGTGTGAACTCCCCCTTGAACTTTGATGGAAATATGCTAAATCCGGTCATTTTCTCATCGCTTCAGTTAGCTGTTAGTCCTTCTAAAGTGAACCTTACTCTGATACCAATTGTAGGTCCATGTAGGCCGACGGAGGGGTGTGAATATCCATGAAAAGAAAGTTAGAATTTCTCTTATTTTTTGAACTAGCAAGGATAGACAATTCATTAAAATAAATAAATAACATAAAGAAAAGAGATAGAGTAGTTTATTTAGTTACAACCTAGGTGGTTGTTAATTCAAAACGAAGAAAAACTCAATAAAAATTCTTTCATTGAAGGTGGAGAAGCTTCTTGTTGGGACTGATGTGCCCGCTAGAGGGGGGTGAATAACATTTCGTCACGCTCGCTCGTCGGTTGCGTCTTGATGATGATATGCAGCGGAAATAAAATACAAGACTTACACAACGCTAACAAGTAGATTTACTTGGTATCTACCTCAAGAAGAGGTGACTAATCCAAGAATCCACATACGACACGCTATCTCCACTAAGAACAACTCCTTCTTGGTCACAGCCGGAAGCGGAGAAGCCTCGTACAAACTCACACACAACAACACAACTCACACAAGAAGAAAATACAAGATATAAATGAAATACACCCTTCTTCTTGCTTACTTGTTGCTTGTTGTTGTCTCTTGAACCTTGGGAATGCACCCAAGCGCCTTCAAGAACTGGCGGTGAAGATCGAAAGAAGCTCGCGTGAAAATCGCTGAAGATCGCAGGAGAAGAACGCAAAGTTCTAACGAAGAAAACGCTCCATCCAGGCTATATATAGTGCCTCCAATCGATTGAAATCAACCCCAATCGATTGCCACGTCAGCACCGCTCCATCGCAGCCGTCCATCACCTGCATCCCGCGCAACGGTCACTTCCCAATCGATCAACCAGTCGATTGGGACAGTCTGAATCGATCCACCGATCGATTCAGATGCTTTCTATGTTCTCACGATCGCGCGAGAACTCCCAGCTCCAATCGATCGGCCAATCGATTGGAGATTCCCAATCGATTGCCCGATCGATTGGGAAGGCCTTTATGCTCGTGACTCATGCTGCCAATCGATCGACCAATCGATTGAGCCATTTCTTCCTTCACAGCACACTCCAATCAATCGGCTGATCGATTGGAGCCTGGTTCAATCGATTTCCCAATCGATTGACCATCCTGGACTTGACTCAAACTCAAGTCCAAAGTCTCCAACCCACTCCCGGTCAATCGTGACCTGTTGGGTCACCATGCCTAGCATTTGGTCACACTCGACCAACCTCGAACTAGCCTTCTAGCCTCCTCCATCAGCCTCGCGTCCCTCGGATATCTCCCCATCCTTCACGCCTTGCCTTCAGGAGTTTCCTTCGGCCTCATCCTAGTTGTCGGGTCTTCCTTGCCAAGTCATACCAGGACTTACCTTGCCAAGACCACATGCTTGGATTTACACCCTTTGCCAAGATCACACTTGGACTTTCCAATTGCCTGGCTCCTCACCAGGACTTTCTCCTTTGTCAAGATCACACTTGGACTTTCCAATTGTCTAGCTCCTCACCAGAACTTTTCCTTTGCCAAGATCACACTTGGACTTTCTCCTGCCTAGCTCCACATTAGAACTTTCCCCTTGCCTGGCTCCTCACCAGGACTTTCCCATTCAAGTCTCCTTTCAACCTTGACCTACTTGACTTGTATTCTCATCAACCTGGTCAACCCTTTGACCATCTCCATAACCGAACGATTGCTCTAGCAATCTCCTTATATTGTCAAACATCAAAACTCAAATCCTGACTCCAACTTGACTCAACTAAAGCTTAGTCAAACTGGTCCACACACGACACACTATCTCCACTAAGAACAACTCCTTCTCGGTCGCAACCGGAGGCGGAGAAGCCTCGTACAAACTCACACATAACAACACAACTCACACAAGAAGAAAATACAAGATATAAATGAAATACACCCTTCTTCTTGCTTACTTGTTGCTTGTTGTTGCCTCTTGAATCTTGGGAATGCATCCAAGCGCCTTCAAGAACTGGCGGTGAAGATTGGAAGAAGCTCGCGTGAAAATCACTGAAGATCGTAGGAGAAGAACACAAAGTTATAGCGAAGAAAACGCTCCGCCTAGGCTATATATAGTGCATCCAATCGATTGAAATCAACCCCAATCGATTACCACGTCAGCACTGCTCCATCGTAGTCGTCCATCACCTGCATCCCGCACAACGGTCACTTCCCAATCGATCGACCAGTCGATTGGGACAGTCTGAATCGATCCACCGATCAATTCAAATGCTTTCTGTGTTCTCGCGATCGCGCGAGAACTCTTAGCTCCAATCAATCGGCCGATCGATTGGAGATTCCCAATCGATTGCCCGATCGATTGGGAAGGCCTCTATGCTCGCGACTCATGCTCCCAATCGATCAACCAATCGATTGAGTCATTTCTTCCTTCGCAGCACACTCCAATTGATCGGCTGATTAATTGGACCCTGGTTCAATTGATTTCCCAATCGATTGACCATCCTGGACTTGACTTAAACTCAAGTCCAAAGTCTCCAACCCACTCCCGGTCAACCGTGACCTGTTGGGTCTCCATGCCTAGCATTTGGCCACACCCGACCAACCTCGAACTAGCCTTCTAGCCTCCTCCATCAGTCTCGCGTCCCTCGGATATCTCCCCATCCTTCACGTCTTTCCTTCAGGAGCTTCCTTCGACCTCATCCTAGTTGTCGGGTCTTCCTTGCCAAGTCATACCAGGACTTACCTTGCCAAGACCACATGCTTGGATTTACACCCTTTGCCAAGATCACACTTGGACTTTCCAATTGCCTGGCTCCTCACCAGGACTTTCTCCTTTGTCAAGATCACACTTGGACTTTCCAATTGTCTAGCTCCTCACCAGAACTTTTCCTTTGCCAAGATCACACTTGGACTTTCTCCTGCCTAGCTCCACACTAGGACTTTCCCGTTGCCTGGCTCCTCACCAGGACTTTTCTCATTCAAGTCTCCTGTCAACCTTGATCTACTTGACTTGTATTCTCATCAACCTGGTCAACCCTTTGACCATCTCCAGAACTGGGTGATTGCTCCAGCAATCTCCTTATATTGTCAAACATCAAAACTCAAATCCTGACTCAAACTTGACTCAACTCAAGTTTAGTCAAACTGGTCAAACTTGACCTAGGAAAATTGCCCCAACAATCTCCCCTTTTTGATGTTTGACAATACCTCTAAGTTAGGCTAAATCTCATAGCCTTAACTTCTTCTTTATACCAAGGCCAAATCTCATAGCCTTAACTTCTTCTTTATCACATAGCTAAATCTCATAGACTTAACCTCTTCTTTATACCAAGGCTAAATCCCATAGCCTTAACCTCTTCTTTATCACAAGGCTAAATCTCATAGCCTTAACCCTTTCATAACAAGGCATGAATGAAGGTTTCCTTCATTCTCTCCCTTTCCTAGAGGGCAAACTCCCCCTACTTGAGATGAAGGCCTAACTTAACCTTCCATTCTCCCCCTTTGTCACACATCAAACCAAGAAAACACATTCTTCTCCATAAGAGTTAACTCTATGTTGTTTACAACCTCATATGTTGTTAACAACCCCATAATGAAGATCTCATATTCTTCATTGCCGCCTAAGCTCCCCCTTGAGCTCTACTTCACTTCACAATGCTCATCCTAGAGCATGCATCAACTTCTCAATGAAACTCCCATTCATTGTATTCAATGCTCCCCCTTGAACAGTAATCTTCTTCACAATGCTCATCCGAGAGCATTTTCCACTTTACCAATGAAGGTCCGATCCCCTTCATTAATTCAATGCTCCCCCTTAAGCAATAACCTACTCCATAATGCTCATCTGAGAGCATTTATCATCCAAACAATGAAGATAACCAATCTTTCATTGTTCCCCAATACTCGACCTTGAGTATTATCGATCACAAAGGTTTAACCCCCTTCCAAGGTCCTTGAAAGTAAATTTTCATGCATTCAAGAAGTAACTCCCCCTAAAAATATGATCAAACTTCTGTCATTGCACCAACAATAACTTGGAGTTCCTAAACAATTAGAAAAACCAAAACTTAAAGTTTTAAGGTTCAAAATTCAATAATGAAACTAAACCCCAACCTAAACTTCACCTAAGCCTACCTTAACCAATCCATACTTGCTTTCATCATGAAAACTCCCCCTAAATATATACAAGTGTATTCTAAAGGGTTAGGAATGGTTAATGACCCTTGAAAATCAAAACTTGAAGTTTTGAAGTTTCAAAATTCAAAATTTAAACTAAACTCTATCCTAAACTTCACTTTGATTTATCTTAACCAATCCATACTTGTTTTCATCAAGAAAACTCCCCCTAAATATATACAAATGTATTCCAAGGGATTTGGAATGGTTATTGAAACTTGAAGTGGCTTAAAGTGCTGAAATCAGGCTTTTCAGGCCAAAATCAGACTTCCCAATCGATTGAAGTTGGGACTCAATCGATTGAAATCACTTCAATCGATCCATTGATCGATTCCGCAAGCTACTGCTCGCAGAAATTTCCTCTGAATCGATCGGCTGATCAATCTAGACTGGGTCAATCGATCAGCTAATCGATCCACTGACTCTCTGTTCATGGGAATTGGCTTCCCAATCGATCGACTGATCGATTAAAACCATCCCAATCGATTAGCTGATCGATTGGGTTTCTAATTTTCTAAAATTTAGTTTCAGCGAAATTCAGAAACTCCCCAAAAATTCTATAAAATTACAAAAATCATGAAAATTCATATAGATACTCTTTAGGATATACTCTATCAAGGAAAAATAGTTTTCTATGAAAATACTTCCTATTTTCAAAGATCGACATAAATTTGAAAACTCTTGAAAACTTCAATGTTTTCTCCTAGTTTGTGTCTAACTTTTCAATGATTAATACTATCAAAAAATAGTCTTCACCAAGGTTTTCAAAAGCATTTTAAAAATATTTTAAAAACCAATATCCAACCATGTTCTTTGGGCTCAATGCACATGACTTGTACATTAGCTTTCCCAATGATTGAAAAACACATAACTATGTGTTTTGATGAACCTAAAACTCAACAAGATACACTAAATCAACATCTTGAGTTTTGTTCACCATCCTAGCATCTCAGTTGTATCTAATGTGTACTAAAATATATACAAGGCACCTTATGATTCTTTGTGAGATGTATATTTGTTTTTCCCTAAACTAAGGGATCATGCATAACTATCTAGGCATTATGAAACTTGTGATCATCCACCTAAGATGTCACTTGGTGTCATCCCACTTGTTGAGATATTTACCATTCATGATAAATGTCTTTTATCCTTAATTATAAGGAAATTAACATAATGCATGATGTTACAAGGCATACATCAAAATAAGCAATTTTCAACAGAAAAAAAAACAAGCTATAGCTACATGATGTGTGTATGACATGACATGGTATTTTTATGTTTTTCATACTAAAAATGAATGCAACACATGATGTCATGACATGTGATAAGCAATCAATCATGGCACTTTAGCATATATAAAATATACCTAGATAGACTATCTAAGTATCCTTAATCTCTTAGCTAAGCCTTTAAATTCTAATCCTAGATTGCCTATTGAAGAAATGCCACAACCCAACTTGGCATGTCTTTTACCCTTTCCTATTTGTGCCAATTGAAATTAAAAATTAAATCCTCAAATTTTACTTGGCACATTTTACTCTTTTTAAGAGTGACAATTTGGATTAAGGTTTACATTTCCCTTAATTCCATAAGAAAATATCAAATTCTCAATTTGACATTTCTTTTACTTCTCTCAAGTGTGTCAATTTAAATTAGATTCAACTCCTCAAATTTTGACACATTTTACTCTTTCAAAGAGTAACACTAATAATCATTCTCATTTTCAAAGGTTAGTAAAACCTTGAAAATGCTCTCCAAGTGCTAACTTTACCAAGGTTTGGTTAACTACCTTTCCAATTGAAGTTGACACTCTCTAAACGCATCTAGGGTGTAGAGAATATGCTCCTAGGAACTCAAAACCTATTAGTACTCCTTGGATGCTCTAGGTAGTCACTAGGGATGACTTCCCAAGATACCTTCCTAAGGACCTTTATAGGCTTCTTAGAAGCCTTAGTCACCTCTACTAGGTTACTCCTAGGGATAACTTCCCTTGTAGCCTTCTTTGTGACTTTGTTAGACTTCTTGGAAGTCTTAGTCACATTGATCTTGTCAAAAGAACCTTTAAGGATTCCTTCCCTAGTATCCTTGACTTAACTTCTACACCTAGGGTTGGTCTCATAGTTATATGGAATCATATGAAAAGAAGTCACATCCTTTTTGACTTTAGGTTTGTATCCCAAACCCCTATAGTCATTGGATGACTCTTGTCTAGCTTTTCCTAGGTTATGCTCATTTTGACCCTTAAGAATATTTTCCATTCTTTCTAGGGTTCTTTCTAAGTTATCAAGTCTTAACCTCAAGACTTGGTTCTCTGTCATTAAATCCATAGATTTGGATTTTTCTTGACCCCTATGAGCATTTCTATATTTTGGCATATATCTATAATTCTTAGAGTTATTGCCTAAGATACTATCTACCTTCCTAAACTTAGGTGTAGTATTTTTAGCATGAGGAGGAATGTATTTTCCCTTAACGCTATCATGCTTCCTATTCTCATGATAAATAGTATTAAGATGATAAGAATTATTTTTAGCATGCTTTTTATCATGTGTCAAAGGAATGGATTCATTAAATGATACCTTGATTTTTACCTTGGAAGCTCCCCCTAGACTTGTGCTTCCTCCTTTGACTTTGGTTGTTTTCTTCCCCTTTGGATATTGGCTTCAATAATGTCCATTTTGATTGCATAAGAAACACACAATGTGTTCCTTGCTCTTCTTTGTTGTGAGGATTGTCTCCTTGGGCTTTTCCTTGCCCTTGGGTACTATTTGACTCTTCTTCTTGGCCAATTTGGGATATTTGCTCTTGTAGTGCTCATATTCCCTACACTCAAAGCAAATGATATGGTTTTTGTTATTTACAATTGAAGTTTCTATACCTTTGCTTGTAGGGATGATGCTTGATTCTCCCTTTGATGTAGCTTGAATTGTGGAGGTTGCATCATCTTCTTCTTCTTCTCCTCTTGAGGATGTGAGTGCTTCCACCTCTTCAACCCTTAAGGATGTGGATGATCTCTCATCTTCTTCCTTCTCCTCCTCTTCCTTCTTCTCCTCAAATGTTGATCTTATGTCAACATCGGATTCATCCTTCTCTTCTTGGACCAATGAGTCATTCTCCTTAGGCTCATCCACTCCTTGAAATTGAGTGAGGTTCTCATGATAGGCAATGACCTTTTTCCAAAGATCACTTGCACTTGTGCATTCACCTACACTCAAAATTATGTTAGAAGGTAATAGATTTAACAAAAATTTTGTTACCTCCTTATTCGCCTCCGCTTGCTCCCTTTGTTCCTCAGTCCAATGTCGAGGTCGAAGGCGCTTCCCCTTTTTGTCCTTTGGAGGCTCAAATGGATCTTCCAATGCAACCCATTGGTTCCAATCCATTTGGAACCAAGTTTCCAACCTCGTCATCCAATAGTTGAAATCTTCTTTGTTATACGGAGGTGGAATTTGGATATCCCATCCGAGAGGTCCTTCAGACTCCATCTTCTTCTTCCTCTATCTTCTTGCTCTCTTGGCGGTTAGTCTGTAGAAGAGCAACCTCACTCTGATACCAATTGTTGGGACCGATGTGTCTGCTAGAGGGGGGTGAATAACATTTCGTCACGCTCGCTCATCGGTTGCATCTTGATGATGATATGAAGTGGAAATAAAATACAAGACTCACACAACGCTAACAAGTAGATTTACTTGGTATCCACCTCAAGAAGAGGTGACTAATCCAAGGATCCACATACGACACGCTATCTCCACTAAGAACAACTCCTTCTTGGTCGCAGCCGGAAGCGGAGAAGCCTCGTACAAACTCACACACAACAACACAACTCACACAAGAAGAAAATACAAGATATAAATGAAATACAACCTTCTTCTTGCTTACTTGTTGCTTGTTGTTGCCTCTTGAACCTTGGGAATGCACCCAAGTGCCTTCAAGAACTGGCAGTGAAGATCGGAAGAAGCTCATGTGAAAATCGCTGAAGATCGTAGGAGAAGAACGCAAAGTTCTAGCGAAGAAAACGCTCCACCCAGGCTATATACAGTGCCTCCAATCGATTGAAATCAACCCCAATCGATTGCCACGTCAGCACCGCTCCATCGCAGCCGTCCATCACCTGCATCCCGCGCAACGGTCACTTCCCAATCGATCGACCAGTCGATTGGGACAGTCTGAATCGATCCACCGATCGATTCAGATGCTTTCTATGTTCTCACGATCGCGCGAGAACTCCCAGCTCCAATCGATCGGCCAATCGATTGGAGATTCCCAATCGATTGCCCGATCGATTGGGAAGGCCTCTATGCTCGCGACTCATGCTCTCAATCGATCGACCAATCGATTGAGCCATTTCTTCCTTCGCAGCACACTCCAATCAATCGGCTGATCGATTGGAGCCTGGTTCAATCGATTTCCCAATCGATTGACCATCCTGGACTTGACTTAAACTCAAGTCCAAAGCCTCCAACCCACTCCCGGTCAACCATGACCTGTTGGGTCTCCACGCCTAGCATTTGGCCACACCCGACCAACCTCGAATTAGCCTTCTAGCCTCCTCCATCAGCCTCGCGCCCCTCGGATATCTCCTCATCCTTCATGCCTTGCCTTCAGGAGTTTCCTTCGGCCTCATCCTAGTTGTTGGGTCTTCCTTGCCAAGTCATACCAAGACTTACCTTGCCAAGACCACATGCTTGGACTTACACTCTTTGCCAAGATCACATTTGGACTTTCCAATTGTCTGGCTCCTCACCAGGACTTTCTCCTTTACCAAGATCACACTTGGACTTTCCAATTGTCTGGCTCCTCACCAGAACTTTTCCTTTGCCAAGATCACACTTGGACTTTCTCCTGCCTAACTCCACATTAGAACTTTCCCGTTGCCTGGCTCCTCACCAGGACATTCCCAGTCAAGTCTCCTGTCAATCTTGACTTACTTGACTTGTATTCTCATCAACCTAGTCAACCATTTGACCATCTCCATAACCGGACGATTGCTCCAGCAATCTCCTTATATTGTCAAACATCAAAACTCAAATCCTGACTCCAACTTGACTCAACTCAAGTTTAGTCAAACTGGTCAAACTTGACCTAAGGAAATTGCCCTAACATTTCTTACAATTTTGGCAGCTAAAAAAAAAAATAGAATGTGAATACAATTGTTGTACTTAATTCCTAGCTCCATGGAACATTTTATAGCCTCCTGAGAGAATGTTATCGTTGGTTCACGTCGGTTTGAGATGTCTCCAAAGGGATCCAGGTTCCCTCTTAGAGGATAAAAGATTATCTTCTTCTCAATGGTAGACTAATAGCTACTGTGCATTAGAAGTGCTTCTAAGGAAGCTCTAAGGCGCCTTCAAGAGAGACGCGAGGGTGCCTCTATCAGGACGCCTCTATCAAGAGGTGCGAGGGCACCTCCAACCATCTTGGAGGCGCTTCGAGTCCTTAGCTTGGTAGCTTCAACAGATGGTCATCCAAGGCACCTCTAAATATTTTTGAGGCACCTCGGGTCTTCAAGTCAACCTTTAAGTTGACCTCTTTTGCACTCCCGCTCGCTTGAGTGATGTTTTGGTCGACCGGAGTTAAGCTCACCCGAATCCAACTCCATCATTCTCCTTGAGCAGGTTTCCTCCCGGCTTCTCTTCCCTCGAACGCTCTGTGCACATCCTTTTCATCTACCGGTGTGCTCTTCCACAGCTTTTCATCTCTTGGATGCATCGAGCTCGTTGACTCTTTTTCCATGTCATCCTTCTTACTTGCCGCATCTTCCGCTTGACTTCTTATGTTCCTAAGTTCCTGCACACTTAGACATAAGACATCAAAAGACATACGATATAACTTAACTCGATTGATCACATCAAAACCAACCTGGGGTACTTACAACAATCAACTTCAATCAGGACAACTGATTCTCCACCGTAAATGAGATGAAAAGGGGGCATACCTATGCCCTCCCGAGGGGTAGTACGATATGCCCATAATACACTAGACGGTTCATCAACCCAACTCCCTCCGACATGATCTAGCTTAGTTTTGAGACCTTTGATGATCTCCCTATTGGTAACTTTTGCTTGGCCATTGATTTGAGGATACATCACTGAAGTAAAAGCTTGAAAGATACCATAACTCGAGCACCAATCCCGAATTTTACGATCCTAGAACTACCTTTTATTGTCTGAGACGAGCTTATGAGAAATTTCGTACTGGCATATGATATTATACCATAGAAACTTGATGATCATCTGCTCAGTTATCTTTGCTAGAGCCTCAGCTTCTGTCCACTTGAAAAAATAATCAACGACCACTAATAAGAATTTTTCCTAAGCCGGTGTCATCAGGAAGGGGCCCACAATATATATTCCCCACTGGTTAAAAGGGCACAAAATAATTGAAATTTTCAAAAGCTCTGTGAGGTGGTGTAGGATGTTCTAGTACTTTTGACACGATAGACAAGTAGCTATCAATTTGGGCGAGTCGACTTGCAAAGTGGGTCATAAATATCCGGCTAACAGAATCCTTCTGGTGAGTGATCGACCGCCTGTATGACTCTTACAAGAGCCTTGATAAACTTCTTGTAGAATGTACTGTATATCTTTCGGACCAATACACTTAAGCAAGGGCAAGAGAAACCCCTCTTGTATAAGTGATTTCCTATCCATGTGAACTGAATGGACTTTTTCTTGATCATACATGCTTGTTTTGAGTTAGCTGGTAAACTCTCTTGTTGGAGTAACGAAATCAACGATGCTCTCCAGTCACTTTGCAATTCCAACTCGGCTTGCCACTTAATGTGAGCTATTAACAGTGTTTGCTCCATAGGTTTGTCTAGTGTCCAGGGGACCAAGATCCTGGACAACTTGCCCAACTCATTTGCTTTTTGATTTTTGCTCGAGGGATCTTTTGCAAGGTCGCCTCCTGGAACCCTTCCTTTAATTTCCCAAAGCCTTCTGTGTATAATTTCAACTGCTCGTTGTTGATCTCAAATTTTCCTACCAACTTTTGAGCCGCCAACTGGGAATCCAAATGAATTAAGATTCGGGCGCCCCCCACATGCTTCACATCTTACAGTCTGACTATTAATGCTTCATACTCTATTTCATTATTTGCGGCTCGGTAATCAAGTCGAATGGATAACTGCAATCTATCTTCTTGAGGTGACACCATGAGGATTCTAACCCCATTGCCCTGCTTGGTGGACGATCCATCCATGTAGATCTTCCATGTTTCCTCCGACTCTAGATTTTGTATCTCCTCCACGAAGTCTGTCAATGCTTGAGCTTTGATCGTCGTTCAGGGTTGATACTGCATATCATACTCACTTGGTTGTGTAGTCCACTTGATTAGCCTCCTGAGGCCTCTGGTTCACGAGTACTCTTCCCAGAGTGCTATTAGTTAATATTATAATAGGGTGAGAAAGAAAGTAAGGGCATAATCTCCAAGCATCTAAGACTAACTCAAATGCAAATTTTTTGAGAGCGGTGTAACGGCATTCGACATCTTTCAATAAATGATTTAAGAAGTACACTGGTTGCTACTCATTGCCCTCCTACCTCACTAAGACCGATCTGACTACTCATTCAGTAGTGGACAAGTATACCCACAATGACTCACTACAACGGGTTTTGTGAGTACAAGCAAAGTAGACAAATAATCCTTGAGCTCATCCAACGCTCTATCACACTCGACATTTCATTAGAACTTGACGGCTTGGCGAAGTATTTTGAAGAATAGTAGGCTCTGATTGGATGATCTCGAGATGAAATGAGACAGAGCTATAATTCGTCATGTTGCGTGTGGGAGCCATGTCCCGAAGAGCTTACACTTTGTTTGGGTTGGCCTTGATCCCCTACCCTATCACTATGTACCTAAGGAAATAGCCGCTCTTGGCTCCAAATAAGCACTTGTTGGAGTTGAGTTTGAGTTCATACTCCCTTAATGTTCAGCGCATCATCTATGTCTGCGCAAAAATCAATCACTTGGAGGGACTTGATCAGAATGTCGTCCATGTATACCTCCATATTTCTTCCGATCTACTTTCGAAATATTTTGTTCATAAGTCATTGATAAGTAGCGCCTGCATTTTTTAGTCCGAATGACATAATATTATAACAATAAGTTCCTTCTGCAGTGATGAAACTACCTTCTCTTGGTTTTCTTTGGCCAAAGGTACTTGATAGTAATCCTGATACGTGTCCAGGATGCATATCAACTCATAGCCAGAGGTTGGGTCCACCACTTGATCAATGCACAGTAAGGGGTAATAATCCTTTGGACATGCCTTATTCAGGTCTTGAAATTCACACAAACATGCTATTTGTTACCTAGTTTGGACACCAGCACCATGTTAGTCAACCAGCTTGGGAATTGTACTATTGGTCCCTTGGCAACCAGCTAAAGGGGGTGAATAGCCTGAAATAAAAATCAAACATTTCTCATATTTTCAAGCTAAATTAGAAACACTTGCATAAAAAGAAAATTAATTAAAAAAAGAAAAAGGTAGATTGTTTACTTAGTTACAATGTAGGTGGTTGTTAATCCAAGGTAAGTAAAGTTCACTAAAAGTCTCTTTCAGGCAGAGAAGCCTCTTACAGTAGTTAAAGCACTCAATTACAAAGCTAAACAAAAAGAGAATTGATTACAAGTGTTGTATTTAACTTCTAGGACTAGGACTGCATTTATAGCCCTTATCGGGGTGCCTAGAAGGGTTCCAGGGATTTGGACATTGATAGAATTTTATCCGCATCGCATTGGATCATGACAATGCGTGTTTTAATAAACTTTCAATTCCAAGCGCCCGGAAGGGTTTCGAGTACCCAAACGGTGATGTTCCAGCTCCCCCGGGGTGAGGCACCCCTGAGGGCGCCCAGGTGATTTGGGTGCCCGGACCAAGTCAACTTCCTTGTTGACTTCTCAATCTGGACCTTCCGCTTTGGTCCCGCTCGCTTGGGTCCAGGTCTTCCACTCTGGCTCCACTTGCTTGGGTGATTTCGGCTATCCAGAATAGGACTCACCTGAACCCATTTTCCTGCCTTCAAATAGTCTTCCGCTCTGGCTTCTCGTCCCTCAGAAGCGCGCAGCGGTTCCTTTTCATCTGCCAGCAGCGTACTCTTCCGCAGCACCTCATCCCTCAAACATAATGAGCTCGTCGACTCTCTCCTGTGTCGTCCTGCTCACTAGCTGCGTCTTTCACTCGACTTCCTGTGCTCCTAAGTTCCTACACACTTAAACACAGGGCATCAAAACACAATAGGACCTAACTCTAACTTGGTTGATCACATCAAAACCTTCACGAGATTACCTACAATCTCCTCCTTTTTTATGTGAACAGCCAAAGTTAAGTTAGGGTAAAAAGAACACAAACACCTAATAACTAGGTAGTAAATTTTGTAATGTGCAAAAATTAAATGAATACCCTCCCCCTAGACTTAACCTCCACTTCTCCCCCTTTGATCACATACAAAATGGGATACTTTGAAATAAGCTCAAAACAAAGTCTAAGAGAAAAATACTATTATAACGATTATATAGGAAATCATGAAAGTTTAAATTTCGAGAAAATCTGGACTTTAATAAGTTATAAATGAATTTTTTTTAAAAATAATTTGAAAAATATTTTTAAGTGTTGAAAAATTCTGAAAATTTTAATAGGGGTTGAACAAACATATATAAAGCCGATATAAAATTTTACACAAAGGAGTGAACCTAAGCAGAAAATAAATTCCCAAAAAAACTTAAATTTTAAAAACTACCTTTTTGAGTAATTAATAAATATTTTTAGATTGGGCAAATTAAAAAAATTATAATAGTTAACTATTTAACAGTTAGTCAATTAAATATTCATTTCAATAATTGACTTCCAAGTTGTGTCGAGGTACTAGACCTTCTTGGATATTGGAACAACAACTTCTAGACAAAGTCTTTTAAAGAAATTAAATATTTAATTTTCTTTCTGTAAATTTTAACTTAAAAAAAATTATTTTATTTTAAGTAGGATTTGGGGATTCAATATAGGTTTCTTCCTACTTGATTGATCAAGTATCTTTTAGAAACATATTTTGGTGATAACTTTCTAATTTGACTCTTATAGTATCTAAAATACCAATTTAATCTTTAATAATATCTAGAATATGAGTATGTAGAATTTTTTTTATTTTTCTATTTGTTCATTTAAATTAGCATTTTCAATTTCCAATTTATCAAGCTTCTCTATTAAGCTAGATTTTGCTAAGATTTTTTTTATTTTTAAGTTTTCTTTTTTCAAATTTTTATTTTGATTTTTAATTTGCACATTAATTTAGTCATAGATTTAATGGCAAAGTAAAGTTAATCAGGAGGTAAGAGGCATACATCACTTACCATGTCAAATCTGAAGCTTGATTCTCCCCCTGCTTCGCTGCATTCATCTGATGTTGCTCCCCCTTCATCGATGCTAACTTCTGAGGAGCTTTATTTTTTGTGAATAGCCATCAGCGTTAGTCCGGCGTATGCTTCTATTTCTGACTCAGATGACGAGCTTTCATCCCAAGTAGTCTTAAGATTCTTGTGCTTGTTTTGCTTGGGGCCCTTATCTTTTTTCCTTTTTAAGCTTCAAGTAGTCCTCCTTTATGTGTCCTTCTTTTTGACACTGGCAGCATCGAACCTTCCTTCTATTTCTTTGATTTTTTTGTTCTGCAATTCTTTAAATTTATTAGACTTAATTTTTTTTTAAAACTTTCTTACCATGTACGCTTCTTGGTCTCCTTTCATATCTGGGTCTGACTCGGATTGGTCCTTCTTAGTAGCTCTTAGTGCCATATTCTAGCTTGACTCTACTGTTGTACCTGTACATCGAGTCTCATGTAATTCTAAAGTTGAAAATAATTCCTCTAGGATACTTACCTCTAGGTCCTTCGAGTTGTAGTAGGCGTCTACAATCGAAGTCCATTCAAGGGTTCTGGGAAAGGCATTTAGTGCATAGCATACTGAGTCCTGGTTGGTTATTATTTCATTGAGGTTGTCCAGTCCAGTGATCAACTCCTTGATCTTCATGTGAAGTTGGGTTACCTTCTCACCTTTTTTCAGATGGATGTTCGTTAACTTGTTCCGAAGAATGTCTCATCGTGTGAGCTTCCCATCGAATGTTCCTTCATGGAGTTCCAGAAACTTCTCCCAGAGGTCTTTTGCCGATGTGTAGCTTCTGATGTGATTTACTTCTTGAGGTGGTAATATACTTAATAAGTGATATTCCGCTCTGTTGTTGGCTATGAAATCACTTTGCTCCTTCTTCGTCCAAAGATATTCTTCTTTTTCTATGCCTTGATTATCTTTGGAAACTACAAAATCATACTTGATTATTAAAAGAATTTCAAAGTCAGTTTTTAGGAATATCTCCATTTGGCATTTCTAGTGCGCGAATTCCCCCTCGAACTTTGGTGGGATGAGGTTTGGTTTGGCCATTGGTTTCTTCACTTCAGTCGGCGGTTAGTCTTTTTGAAGCGTCCTTGCTCTGATACTACTTGTTGGTCCCTTGGCGGCCAACTAGAGGGGGTGAATAGCCTGAAATAAAAATAAAATATTTCTTATCTTTTCAAGCTAAATTAAGAAACACTTGCATAAAAAAAAACTTAATCAAAGAAAGAAAGAGGCAGATCGTTTACTTGGTTACAATCTAGATGGTTGTTAATCTAAGCCAAGTAAAGCTCACTAAAAGTTTCTTTCAGGTAGAGAAGCCTCTTACAGTAGTTAAAAGACTCAATTACAAAGCTAAACAAAAAGAGAATTGATTACAAGTATTATATATAGCTTATAGGATCAAGGCTATATTTATAGCCCTGATCAGGGCGCTTGGACGTGGATAGAATTTTATCTGCGTTGCACCAGATTGTGACAATACATGTTTCAATAAACTTTCAATTCTGGGGGCACGGAAGGGTTGCGGGCGCCCAAACGGTTCTGTTAGCTCCTTCGGGATGAGGTGCCCCGGGGCGCCTAGGTGATCCAGACGCCCGAACCAAGTCAACTTCCCTGTTGACTTCTCGGTCTGGGCCTTCCGCTCCGATTCTGCTTGCTTGGGTTTGGGTTTTCCGCTCTGGCTCCGCTCTTTTGGGTGATTTTGGCCATCCAGAATAGGGCTCACCTGAACCCATTTTTCGGCCTTCGAGCAGTCTTCTGCTCTGGCTTCTCGTCCCTCAGAATCGTCGCACGCTTCCTTCTTGTCTGCTAGCGTACTCTTCTACAGCACCTTGTCCTTTGGACGCACTGAGCCCGTCGACTCTCTCTCGTGTCGTCTTTCTCGTTAGTTGCGTCTTTCGCTCGACTTCTTGTGCTCCTAAGTTTATACACACTTAGACACAGAGCATCAAAACACAACATGAACTAACTCTAACTTAGTTGATCACATCAAAACCTCCATGGGGTACTTATATGTACTTCCCGGATGTGTCCTGCCTCGAGCAATTTATCCATCTCCGCTCTGATAATCTTGTTCTGCTCGGCTCCAAAATCTCTCTTTCTTTGCTTGACTGCTCAAGCATCAGGGAAAACATGGAGTACGTGTTCCATAATGGCTGGTAATATGCTTGTGATTTCCTGGGGCGTCCAAGAGAACACATTATTGTTACATGTTAAACACGTGACTAGCTTTGCCTTGAATTTTGGGGTCAGGTCGACCGCTATCTGAGTGGTAGCTCCAGATCGGCTCGAATGGATTTGCACTTCTTCTTTTTCTTCATAAATCAACGTTAGAGGCACTTCATGTATTGCATTAATCTCCGTTCGCTGGATCTTGCGAGCTACATGAGCTTCGGTCTTGATAACATCCACATAGCACTTGCGTGCTATCAGTTGGTCCCTCTTCACCTCCCCCACCAAGTCATCGATGGGGAACTTGATGACTGCTCAGAACTCGTTCAATGTTGGTCAGCCTAAAATCACATTATAGGCTGAAGGCGCATCCACCACTATAAAGGTCGACCGCTGAGTCCTCATCATGGGATCCTCCCCCAAAGAGATAGCCAATCTGATATGTCTAATTGGCTGCATTTTATTGTCATTGAATTCATACAAAGGTGTTATATATCATGGGTTGTAGTTCACTCCTCTCTATCTACAGCTACTCAAATGTATTATTGAAGATGACGTTAACAGAACTTCCTGTGTCACAAAAGTTTGATGGATATTATAATTAGCTATAATGGCTTTGATGATCAAGGCGTCATCATGGGGTACTTCCACCCCTTTGAAATCCTTAAGATTGAAATTGATTTCGGGCCCTCGTGCTTGCTCTTGTTTGCATCTGATGGTGTGTGTCTCTAGTCAGCAAGCGTGTGATTTTCTGGCCTGGTTGGAATCTCCATTGATTGACTCGCCCGCTATTATGCCTATGTCACCCCGAGCGACATTGTCGTGATTTTCTTTCTGTCGGGTCAGTTGACATGGAGGCTCGGCAAGGGCTTATGTTAGGGCTCAATTGTCTCATTGTTGACGTTCTTGTCAATTCCGATCGACATTCCCAAGGCCCCACTCTGGGGTCAGTTTGGTCATTAATAGTGCTGATTATCTAGAGACGGCGATCACTGGTGGAACCCTTGATTGGCTACTTGGCACATCTCCTGGTTGTATCTATAACACTCCTAAGTGCTATGAGTTCCCGTTCGGTGGTAAGTGCAGAACAGCTGGACCCATTAGCAAGGCTTGGGGAACTGAGTCTGAGCCACTTCCACATGTTGGATCGTGCTTGGCCTCTCCTCATGAGGATGTGGTGGATGGCCCGATCATGATCCTTTGTGTGGTAGAGGAGGGAGAGGAGCTTGGCGCTCTAAGGCATTGAAAGGAGCAAGCACAACTACTTCCTTCTTTTTAGCGGACTAAGCTCCTCCACGTTAATGTACTTGGCCGCTCTTCCTAGCAGGTGATGGAAATCCCTAGGGGGTTCCTTTATCAGGAATCAGAAGAAGTCCCCATTTGTGAGCCCCTGGGAGAAGGTACTTACCAATATCTCTGGAGTAGCTAAGGGAACATCCATGGCTACATAGTTGAATTGCTTGATGTATGTCTTCAACACCTCCTTGGATCCTTGCTTGAGGGCGAATAAACTTAGTGTGGTTTTATAGTACCGATGATTGCTGGCGAACTCCTGGAGGAATGCCTTTTGAAAATCCTTGAAGCTGCATATGAGGTCAGTCGGGAGTCCGTTGAACCATCTTTGTGTGAAGCCTGAGAGAGTAGTCAAGAACACATGACACCATTCGTGTATTAATGGAGGATGGCCATATTTTTGAACTTGAGTAGGTGATCCTCTGGTTTGGTCGCACCTCCATACTCTCCAATTGCAAGGGGTGGAAAATAGCATTGGATTGATCGCACGTGAGAGTGGGGGTGAATCATGTAGTTTTCAAAAACTCGTCTTTTCATTTTTACGATCAAAGTAAGAACGCAGCGGAAAACTAAAAGAAGCGAGAACACAAGAAGACACGAACGGTTTACTTAGTTCAGAACCTTCGGCGACTCCTACTCCAAGATCCAAATCCCACGGACCTATCATCGGATAATCTACTAAAGGTCTCTTCTGATACCTCCAAAAGAGGGAATCGAGTACAAAGAAAGTTAGACAAGTGCAACACACTGCACTTATCCTTTTGCAATAATTAATTACAAAATAAAATTACCGACACTTAAAGATTAAAGTGAGAGTGCTCGTGTCGATGTCAGCCTGTTGGCCGCGATCAAAAGTCCTCGGAGCTGTTAGCGGGCGCAACAGCTTTGCAATAGAGTCGTAGCAGGAGCCCGGAGCAGTTAGAACTTCAAATGAACGCGTAGTAGCTCGTATAAGTGTTGTTCTTTAATGTCTTCTCAAGATAGCCTTATAAAAAGCATGGAAGGTGCCTCCAATGAGGAAAAATCGATCCCAAATAGCTCAACACTTATCCGCAACTTCGGCAAAAATCTATCCTACCGAAGGAGCCTTCCATAGCCATGGAAGGCGCCTTCACTGCTTGAAGGCGCCTTCGACACTGTTCATCCGAAGGTAAATCAACTCCTTTTGTCCTGCAAAACCACGTTAGTCCAAATAGCCTGGAAAACAAGTATTAGGGCAAATAATAAATGATAATAAAGGATAGTAATTAGTTCTTGTCTTCCCAGGACTAGGAAATAGTCAAGCTCTCAACTTAGGGATCCCAAATGGACCTAAACTGGACCGATGTCTACCGTCCCTTCAACCGGGACATGTCCTCACTTGGTCACTCTCCTCCAGTGACTTACCTTAACTTACCAGTTTGTCAGACATTCGGTCAGCCCGTCGACCTGTTTGGACTTCATGTCATCCATCCGGTCAGCCCGTTGACCTAGCTGGACTCCCTCAGACCTATCAACTCATTCACACAGGGTTAGTACAATAGAAAAAATAGTAAAGTAAAATAGTGTCATAATATTTCACGATTCGCTGGTCCAGTCGACCATGCGCGGTCAATCGAAAAATAGTCGGTCACACATTACCTAGGGTTACCTCCCTAGGGTTGCCTAGCTTCACTCACTAGGACTTCCATTGCCTGGCTTCACTCACCAGGACTTTCTCCACCTAGCTTCACTCACTAGGACCCGACTTTACTCACCAGGACTTCCATCACCTAGCTTCACTCACTAGGGCTTGACTTTACTCACCAGAATTTCCATCACCTAGCTTCACTCACTATGGCTTAGCTTCACTCACCAGAACTTCTACTTGCTTAATCTCTAGTTAAGTCTTCTCACTTGCTAGTCATCTAGTCATGCCTAGACCACTCTCTTCCAAACATCAAATCCTGTTTAGATTAATCCTTGGTCAAATTGACCAGACTTAGCTGCATTGTCAAACATCAAAACTCTAGAGGTCAATTGCACCAACAAATAGAGTGATAGATTATCCTCCAATATTTTCAAGGAGAATATCATACTCAATCATTTGGGGGAGCCACTAGGGACTAGAGTCTTCCCTTTCCACGAACTCCGAGCAAGTGTGTCTTCCGAGGATGATCCTTAGAGCCTCTCAAGGTGGCCCATGTCATCGAGAGGCATGCAAAACAATGTCTTGTGGTATGTGATTGGAGTGGGGACACAAGAGGAAAACCAATCGGTTGTACAAGTACTTGATTGAAACCGACCGAAGGAGGGACCGAGGGAAACTCCATCGGCCCTTATGCCCTGGTCCTTCGCTCGGTGTGAGGTCCTGTCACCAAGAATGTTGGGTCGTTCGGTAAAGGATGTCTAATAGCTTGTTGTTGTTGTGCTATCTTTTGTGCCTTGACGACCATGAGCAACTCTAGGTCTTCTTGTGATATGATAACTATTGTGAACCGCCGAGTTTCTTCCATCTTCGTGTTTCAGAAATAGGCAAAGTTCCCACAAATGGTTCTAAATTTGATCATGACTGAAATCGAGGAAGATGATGTGCTGTCTAGGTGGCGTCAAGGTTGACCGCGAGAAGACTTCAAGTAGGAGGGACCTAGTGCCACGATCAAGTCTACATGTCAAAGAGAATAGCTAGAAGAAGAAAATGTCAGTGACCAGGCCAAGGAGGGGTCTCCAGCGTAGGCACTCCTACGTTCAAGTCAGACAAAGGGTGGAGGAAAAAAATGAAAAACATGGATGATGAATCGTGAACTCTGATAGTGAAGCTTACCTACACCTGTAAGTGGATACACCTTATATATTGTTGTTTTTTATCTCTACATGAATATCAATGCATTTCTAAAATAGAATCAACCAATCTGACACACGGCAATCTTTTCTAAATAGGCCCACCACCTCTGCATTTACAGGGTGGAAGCTTCCATCGTACGGGTCACACAGGAAATATTTCCTTGATTATCTGACAACGATTACACAAAATACCAAAAGGGAATATTGGGTCGTTGGGTTGAGAAGCTACTAATCATATCACTTCAACGGTAGGATGGCCGAGTCTTATTTGTTGTCCAGTCGAACATTGCTCTTGAACAGGTTGGGTTAGCGAGGAAGATTGACCATCTCGGGGATTCGGCATTCGATCAGACAAGAGTCTAGTCAAGCCGTATGTCTAGAAGATCCAATCAAGCCAAGAGTAGTTGATTCTCCATTGTGCTAGGAGGAATCAATTTTCCATCGAACTAGGAGAATTCAGGCTTCAATCGAGCCAGAAGGACTCGGGCTTCAATCAGGTCGGAAGGACTCAGAATCCGATTGGATAAAAAATCTAATCAACTGAAGTGCTCGACCGATCATGATCCTTGTTTGATTTTGACCATCACATTAACTATTTTTCCTTCGGTCCCAACTTCAGCTCAACCTGTCGTATCAAAGGAACTAACAGCTTAGCTCAGGGTCTGGTTGCCTAGTACATATCCTTAGAGCTGTTTGCGATAAGCTAGTTGGGTAATAATATATTATATGATAAACCAAAAAAAATAGTCCGAAGCGTGAAAGAATATATATACAATTAAAATTTAGAAATCATAATTATCAATAAAGTTCTTATATTAAACTAATTTGTAAATAAACAAACAAACTCTCAACAAGACCAAACGTAATATCAAGGTCGTTAAAATTTCAAACAATCAAATAAATTCAAATTCAGATCTTAATAGCATCTAAACGAATGAAATTCAAATTCAAACAAAAAAAAAACTAAGCTTGAACAACTGCAGGATGATTTAATTCAACTCAAATATCAAATCAAATAAGTTCAGTTTGAATCCTCTCACACATTCTAAATTAACTTTATGCCAACTGATGCAGCGATAAAGGAAGGCCCGTCTGACACGGGTCAACTATCGAGGTGGAGATCAAAGTTAAGATGATCAACGTCAGGGTGTCCAAAGACTCACCTACAAGGTCTGAGTGGAGATCGACTACAATGACCGGTCAGGACAATTAATGTCTAATCGACAAGAGACTTGTCTGAGTTGACCACCCGTTCAACTCAGAATAATACGGTAAGACAGTCAGACGCTCAGTGTGGAATGGTAGAACGTCGAGGAAACCGAATAGCTTGCCTGATCAGGAGGGGCAAGCTACTACATCCAGTCATAGCAATTAAGAGTAGTTGAGGCCGACAGAGCGAAGGAGTCCTGGCCGAGCGGCTACCCCACTCGGCCAAGTAGCAGGATCATTGTTATATCTCTCAATATCCTTTTGGAAGATAGTGTCGCCGATACGAGGCATGGTCAATAGGCGGATCATACGGCGGAAGCTTCCACTGTCTTGTCAAGGATATGCACGCCCTGTTAAGGTATGGTGTTAGAGGTACTTTCCTGACAGGTCCTTTCATAAGACACATTGGAGAACATGTCCAGGCCTTGAGAAGTGTGCACGTCATCCACCAGGGCTCTATATAAAGGGGGGTCCAAGCACTGACGGAAGTACGTGTTATTCATTGTTTGCGTTGAAATTACTGTTGCTCTACTTTCCTTTATAGTTCCAGTGACTGACTTGAGCATCGGAGGACCAACCCCAGAGACCCCTTCCCTAACTCGGCACTAACATTACTTGTTTTACAAAGCAAGACGTAGTCTACATCCAGTCAATATAGCAGTCACATCTCAACTTTCCACCTTTCCATTTTCGGGGATATCACCAACCAATACTTTAAGTCATCAGGGAAAAACATACATTACAGATATTAACTCTAGCTATAGTTTTATTTAATGATTTGGTATTTCCAAAAGAGAGTTTTCAAATGCGTTTCTGCTCACTGAATGTTACAGTCATAAGCTGCTATAGCGATCATGAACAAATTAATTTAACCTTCTTTGACACCGTCACGATTCATGAAGATCTATGGTGCAGCGGGATTATGCTCTTCAAGTGATTAATGCGACATTGATTTTTCTTCGGTGAGACTATAAACCTTAAAAAGTTGGTTGCTTAGATGGTGCTCCACTATAAAAATAACTAGGTTTAGCGATAGAAATCTAAATCCGTCGCTAATTAGCGAGGGAAGCATAATTAGTCGTTGTTTTGTCGTTAATCTAGCAATAGAATATAAATTTCTTAGCTAATTTAGCGATGGATTTAGATTTTCATCACCAATTAGCAACGGTGTTTCTGTCAATAGTTTGGAGATCAAAATTAGGGTTTCGGCCCTAATTTTGATTCCCGGACACAACACTCTTCTCCTCTCTAGGTGACTTTGCTCACGGCCCTAATCTCCAACTAACTCCCCTACTCTCTGATCTCTCTGGCACACAACCTTTTCTCCTCTCTATTGGTACGTTCCTCTCCCCTTCCCTCTTCTTTTCCCTTTCCTATCGCAAGCTCAGGTTCGCGAGCTTGGCCGGTTGCAAGCTCACAGTCACGAGCTTGGTCGGTCGCAAGCTCACGACCGCAAACTTGGCCGACCATGAGCTTAGCCCTCCCGCAAGATTGGGTCGTGAGCTTGGCCGTCCGTGAGTTTGCTACCATGAGCTTGGATGTCAACGAGCTCATGGCCACAAGCTTAGTCGACCGTGTGCTCGAGGCAGGGAGCTTGGCCGACCGCATGCTCGAGGTAGCAAGCTTGGCCAGCCGTGAGCTCGCAGCAGTAAGCTTTGTCGACCTTGAGCTTGGCCGGCCACGACCTTGGTCGGCTGTGAGCGCGCAACCATGAGCTTGGCCGGTCGTGAGTGTGTAGAGTTGAGCTTGGTCGGCCACAACCTTGCGGTGGTTACAGTCAGCAAGCTTGTTCAGTCATGAAATTGGCCGGCCACAAACTCTACTGCAAGTTCCCCCGACCGCGAGCTTAGCCGTCTGAGAGATCTATCGCGAGCTCGCGTAGTCATGAGCTTGGTCGGCTGCAAGACTTCAATGCTATGCCTTAGTCATGCCCACGAGCTTAGCCGACCATGGTCTCAACTAACCCTGGATGCGAGCTCAGCCGCGACCTCAGCTAATCCTAGTCACGATCTTAGCCAAACATGAGCTTGCGTTGTTGTATCTCTTTTTGTATTTAAGGTATTGTATAATTTGATTGATGGCAACTAATTTTTTTATTGTTGTTGTGATTTTCAAGTATACTATATTTTCTGATCTAAACGAGTTCAGCAGTCGAGGTGATATCATTTCTGATCTTTCTCTTTTAATGTTACTGTGCTTCTTTTGAGATTTAAACTCAATGTTTACTTTAAGTTTAAGTGTTATTGATAATATTAAGTTTAAGTGCTTAAGATTAAGTTTAAACTATATGTATGTTTAGTTTTACACTTTTAATAATCTTGCAAATTTATTTTCATGAGGTCACAATATATGTAAATAATGCTTAGATGTATAATAGATTAGAAAATGGATTTATCACACGAGAATATTTTCATAGAATTGAAGAGTTTGTGAACTTTACTAAGAGTCATCCTGAGTATATAAATAGTGATGAATTATGTTATCTGTGTAATCATTACAAATGCAAAAATATAACTTTCCAAATATACCATGAAAGTACATCTAAGTAGAAATGAATTTGTTCCAAATCACTACAACTGGTCTTATGTGTTTGAGTCAATTGGACCTTATGTTGTTTTATCATTCGCCCCTTCATTTTCATGAGAGGAATCATGATAATGCAATACAATCAATGATTTATCATGCTATGAATGTGATTGATCATTCGAATATAGATGAAATACCAACACTTAAAGTTCAGAAACTATATGACATATTAAAAGTTAGTGAAAGAGAAGAGTGAGAAGACATTCTTTTTAGTCATTTCCAACTATCAGATACTACAAGGCTATTGAATATCAGGGCAGAACATTATTTCTCAGAATGATGTTATAATAACATTTATCAATTGATGTCAGAGTTGTTTCCTGTTGATAATAATAATGACTGATAGTTTTTATAGTACATAGAAATTGGTTGGGGGTTTAGGTTAATTTGTCTGTGAAAAAAATTTATTGTTAACAAATATGCATAATCTTTTGAAATAAAGATAATGAATTACTTGAATACAAAATGTGTAATCACCCTCGTTATAAGCAGCGCGGTCATATATCAAGGAAGAAGAAGAAAAATTTATCATGGAAAGTTATGTATTAATTCTCGTTAACTGCTAGATTGTAACGTTTGTATGCGTCTACCTCAATAGTAAACTACATGAGGTGGCATCATGAGCATGTACACGAAGGAAATATAATGTATCATCCTTCTAATTCCCTTGCATAGAAATATTTTGATACAATATTTCTCTCATTTACAATGGAACCACATAATGTAAGATTAGGACTTTCAGCAAATGAATTTTAGTCATTTGGTCAATTTAGACAGCAATATTGTCTTGGTCAATCATATTAACATCATATAACTTGTTGTTATGAATGTATATGAAAGATGAATTCATGTTTCTTACCATGCTTATTCCAAGTCCAAAGAATCCGAATAAAAATATAGATATTTTTTTACCACCTCTAATTATCGAGCTAAATGAATTATGGATATAGGGTCGGAGACTTAAAATATTGTAAGACTATTTTTACCTTGTTTGTTATTTTATTATGAATAATTAGAGATTTTCTAATACACTCAATATTATCAAGATGGAGTATCACTGGTAAATTAGCATATTCACGTTGCATGACAGAATATGAATAATTGTCATTTCTTTACAATGGAACATGTAGTGGTCTATCAGAAATTTCAATCACTAATCTCGGTTAATCTTGTAGTGCTCTATGAATACTTCCTGATTTACGTTTATGGTTGGTGAAAAATTTTTATGAGATCAAGTCAGTTATTTCCGGGATTGATCTGTTTAAAGAGTTGGATAATTAAATTAAAAAAAAAAACACTGAAGCTTGATCAGTAGCATCAGTAATCTGTCACTTCCTCTTTCCGAGCAATCAGCATTCCCCTTGTCAGCATTCTGCTCTCATTTCTCTTTCAGTCTCTATCCCGCTCGTTGTCTCCTATCCTTCTACGGCCTATTCATTTGTGAGCTTTGCTTTTTGACAGCGTAGTTCATATTTATCATCTAGTTTGGTTCCTTCTGTCTTCTCAATTTCTTCTTGTTCTCTGAACTACTGCCCTCATGATAGTAGGTGCCGTTTGTGTTTGAAGAAATTACTCTACGTGTAATGACCCAGCTAGTTATTCATCTGAATCTGTGTTACTCTCCTCAACCCAAAACCTTTAAGTGTTCACAAAAAAAAAGGTTTCTACGTGAAAATTTATAGTTTCAGTGTGCGGTGGGCCATCGATGCTCACGAGCAGTGATTGCGCTCATCAGTTCCCATCTGTCTGACACTGGGTGGAAGAAAATTAGCTCACAATTGTTATCACTTCGGGTGCAGGACGGAGTAGGAATTTCATTTTTATGAAGATATATAAATCTTGCTGTGTTTTCATTTTTATGTCATTTGTTGAAGATATTGTTTGTTTTTTTATTTGTTTTTCCAAGTTTTCTTTATCTGAAAGGACATCATGGGCTAGGAAATCAACTTCCACTCGAAAGGAACATGAAATCTCTTCTATACGAGCAAAAGCAAGTCCGTCGACGACAGTCTGCACGCTTACGACGCTAATGCAAAGAATCCGACTGTTAAAAAGCATTTTGACCATTCCATTGGGAAAACTTTACTGGCACATAATAAAACAAGTGAATTCAAAACAAAAAGGGGCACATTTTGCACTATGGAATTAACCATACTCCTAATAATTTACCAGTAACGTAATTAAATAAAGACTAATATCATTTCATATTCTAGACCATGATCGTGAAGACGATAATGGCAGGCCATCAGAGAATCCAATCGGCTCCTGCCACTCTACGGGAAGAACATTATGCCAAGAACTGTCGCCAGTCTTCACCTCATGACCCCTGCACCCATCTTCCAATGGCAACTTTAGCCCGTGGCAAGCTTCAGCCATTAATGCTCCGTCCATGCAAAGCCCAAGCGTGTTCACGTCTCCTCCAAGTCCGTGCTTGCTTGCCTCCATGAGATTAAGCCCGTCGAAATGGTACTTGTCAGGATCCATGAAGTTTAAGTTGTCGTCGTTCGTTGGATACTGTGGCAATTGTAACTGCACTTCTCCCAAGGACAATGCCGGCGGCAGCTGATGTGGGGCCAGCAAGGTCGCTCCCTTCTTGGCGTCGCTGGAGGCAGAACGCTTGTTCTTCCGGCATCTGCCACCGACGGGGACGTTTCGAAGCGAGCCACCCTTCGTCCAGTAGCGGCGGCAGGTCTTGCAGAAGTACCGTGGCTGTGAGAGACTGTAGTTGTTGTAGTAGCAGAATTTGGTGTGCGTTGAGTTGCACCGCGGGCACTTTAGCGCCTGCTCCTGCTGCTGCTGCTGCTGTGGCCGCAACCTTCTCTCAGCGATTGCTGCCGCCACCACCGGCGTCGTGCATGAGATCAGCTCGCCGAAAGTCAGGGGGTGCTCCAGTGAACCGGAGCTGTTTTCATGGCCAACGACAATGCTCTGCAATAAAATTGTTCATCAGGAAACCAAGATCGCAGTAAACGCGGCACGAGATCGTCGTTGCCATCAGACTCAAAAATCTACTTCTCTTTTACATCACAGCAAGACTCAATTCGATTATGGATCAACAAAACATGTTTCAAAAAAAAATGTTCATGAATCTATAGCAACATTGCTTAAATTACCTTTAGCCAATCAGAGGAGTCCATGCAAAACTGCACTGAAGGAGTTGTCATTACACAAAGAACAAAGAAGAAAGGGCTGTGTATACCAGTGAGAGGTAAAGATCTTGAGTAATTAAGTTGATGTTAAGCTAGTGATTGATGATAGAGTAGGAGAAGAAGAAAAGTCATGGGACTGGAAGAGGAGATGTTGATGGGAAATGGGAAGAGGCTCAAAGAACTGCGTGCCACTTCGGTTGTGATAACGAGCTACGGATGTGCATGTGAATAAGAAGAGCTAGAAAAGTGGGGGAGGAGAAACTGCGCTGTCTTTTACAGACTTCCTTGTTGGGTCCCCACCTTCATCTTGTCGGACGTATATAAGCTAAAGACCAAATGCCACCAGCTCACTTCCTTCTTTACAATTAATTAATTAGCGGAACCATGCCTAGCTTCATACATGAGAATGCCTATCTACTCTAGCTAGCTTTTGATCAGAATCTTTGTGTGTTTACATGCATCATGAGAAAAAACATAGAAGATGATATCCAACTACGATAGCGATTCTTCATTGAAATTGTATGTTAAACTTAAATTGTGAAAAATGTTATTGTCTGAGCAGATAAAGAAATATTGAGCATAGCACACCCTCGGAACTTGTAATAATATTTTATGTAACTCATTATACAGGCAAAAACTGTTTTTTTTTTTCTTTTTCTATTGTATATATTCTCTCTCAGTAAGCTAGGGTTCACTTGTTTACTTAAAATATTATGTTTGTGTAAACATTTTTTTGAGAAGAAGATAATGGAAAAAATCAGCAATTTTCCTTTGTTTAATTATGATGTAAGAAAAGGTTTTCTCCAATTCTAACCAATAATCTTTTTTTCTCTCATGTGGCTAGTTGTGGTGATACATGACAATCGAAGTCGTAACTAGTGACATTATGGTGATAATGACCTCAATTTTAACAGAATCCTTCAACAAGCAAAAGGAAGAGGAAGGGTGCTACAATTTCTTAGTCGAGCGGCCAAAGGATTAGAGTTTAGTTTGCTAAGGGGTCGGACGAACTAGAGGGAATGATGTAGCAAAAGGAATTGGAGGAGGCAACAAAGGGGACTAGTGGGTGAAGGTTGTGACCTGCTTGCAAAGTTGCAAGTAAGGTTTGCTCGCAGAAGCAAGCAATGGGTGATTGATCGTGAGAAGCAGATAGGATCCAACAGAGATGTAGAATAAGTTGACATGGCTCGCGGGAGCTGTTAACTAGGGAAGAATGGTGGGCATGCTCATGTGATGAATTCAGGGGATGTAGCACATTTTTTTGTTAGCTAGAAAAAAATTTCAACCATAAAAACCTAGAAAATATTTTCTCAGGCACTAGGTTTCAAAATGAGCTCAATGTAGATTATTCATCTAAGAAATAGAGCAAACTGATAAATTTGCTACATGAAGAATTTTTAATGTCACTTTGCACATCCAAGAAAATCTCACAATTGTTCACGTTGTCCTTTAGCCATTGAAGTCTAACCTTTTATAAATCAATGGAATAATCACAATTTAAACACATTTCATTAAATACTTAATCACAATTTACATAAAGCCCTTCAATGCATTAAATCTGTCTGCTCAGAAATTCAATTGATAAAGAGGATGTCGGTATTTTCAACATAAAGGGTCCTACACAGCTAAAAATGTCATCAGCTATGTTTGCGCATCCACATTTTAAACTGAACAGAGTAGATTCTGTCTGAAGCATACTTTTGAGTTCAGCTTCAGCTACAATCTTTTGAGAATTATTATTTATATTCATCACCGAATTCAACTTGATCCTCCCGCCGATCGAGACCAGAAGAGAAGCATAAAAAAAAAAATACCGTCCATTTCGAATGATCCTCCCGCCGAGCCGATCGACTCGCCGAGGAGGAGTCCAGGAAGAAACCGAGAGCGCGCCGCCGCCATCACAAGCCGAACGATTGGAAGGCCAAGAGCACGCGTCAGCCGATGCGCCGCCATGATGTGATGGTACGTGGAATTTCTAGGGCTTCGCCAAAGCCGAAAGTTCCATGCCCGCCTTGTTCTTCTCTGCCGTCTTTTTCCTCCTTCCCCAATAAGCAAAGTATCGATTCTGGCCCTACCCTGCCCATACACGTGACATCAGCGTGACATTCCTCACATTTATGCTGCAAATACATATTTACACTTGTGAAATGTATCAGTCCTGATGTCCTACGCGCCGCACGATGAGCGACTATATATATATATATATATATATAATTTTATTTTTATTAAAAATATTAATATTGTTTTGTATAAATTTTAAATATACCTGAAAACATATAATTTTTTTTATTTTTGACTTATAACACTATAATCCAAATATAAAAATTGAATCCTAAAAATAAAATCTTAAAAAAATTTAACTTTAATATTATAATACAATTAGGAAGTCTAAATCTTAAATACGAAAAGAGTTTTTAAAATATTTTAATTAATTTGTTTAATCCAATTTTTTTTTTAAAAAAAAGAAATGTCGTTGATATCCTATGCGTGCATAGTTGCATATTGGACGATGTGTAAAATATCAACTGCATGTGTATGTATATATATATACTAAATTGATATCCTGTATACACTTACTCTCCACATTTATAGATAGGTGATATGAATTTCGGTACCTTATCCTCAAAAGTGGATTAGAGTATTTGGACAGACTTTCAAACCCTCGATTTTATACTTAGTCGGCCATGAATGTACAAAATAAGGATATACATGGTATATATATATATATATAATGACCCGACTTGAGATGCCTCCAATGTATTGGAGACATCTTCGTTAAATTTTTATTTATAGTGTTGAGGCACCTGAATATGATCAAAGTATCTCAATTCAATTTTTTTTTAATATTTTCTCTTTCTATATATATATATATATATATATATATATATATATATATATAACATTATAACTCAACCACTAAAAAAAAATAATTTACATAGCAAATATATATAAATAATATATATATATATATATATATATATATATATATATATATATATATATATATATATATATATATATATATATATATATATATATATATATATATATATATATATATATATATATATATATATATATATATATATATATATATATATATATCTCGCTCAGATGCACACCAAGGCGGCCCGATGGTGCATACCTTATAAATATCATATTTAATTTTTATAACTTAAATATTATAATTTAAATCCTAAACTTAAATTTTAAACCTCAAATTTTAAAAATAAAATAATAAAAATAAATTAATGGTCATAAGGTGTGCACAATTGGATATTGGATGTATAGACTTTATATATCTAGAGAGAGTTATGTGTTGCACGGTAGCTTCTGCGACTAAGGCACACAGCCATGTGGTAAGACACATGGGCCCATGCCTCTCAATCGCGAACGCTGCCTCGTAAGGGCACGCAGCAAATCAAACATAAATGAACATTCCACTTTAGTTTTTAATTAAAAGATCTCCTCATCTATCCTTTTACCCTCAGTATCATTAAATATCCGGTCTAAATATTTAATTGATCTTGTGTACTATAGTAGTTATAATTTTATAATTATTATAATATATATTTAATTATTTAAAAATATTTATATTATAATAAATATGATTCTATAATTATTATAACACGGATTTAATCACGTTCATTTATCATTTATATTGTAGTAATTTTAAAATCATAATTACTATAACTGTTATAGTATTCATATTATAGCTACTAATAAATTATAATTATTATAGCATGTACAATAGTTACATTTTATAGCTTTATAAATATTATATCGATTTATAATTTAGACGGGAGATGAGAAGGGACACCCATTCATTAAGTAGATAATTTTTTTTATGATTTAAAAAAGTTGACATGCTAAAATAATATAAAATATATAAAACGAGAATTTCTCTTAAATTAAAATTTTAAAAATTATAGCATTTTTTCTAATCGATAAATACAAAGTTGGTGATGGTGACGCACTGTGTCGGCAAGAGTAAAGTCTATGCGGCCGAATAATGTCGTCGTGGCGTTGCACGCGAGAAGGAAGAGCACCGTCGACGTCAACGGCCACCGTTGTCTCTTCCCATCGGTCACGTCGCTATCCCTTATCTTTGTTTTTGTAAATAAAAAGAAAGTATACGCCTTCAAAAACTCCGTGCGGATGCAGCAAAGAACAAGGAGAGTCATGCGGACGCAGTTCAATTAATTTGTTTAAACCAGTGGGACAAGATTGGGGCTATTGCTAATTAGGCCACTTAAGTTGGCCCAATAAGTTGATGAGCTTAATCTTGTAGGAATGGCCCCATCATGGGCTGGCCCACCATTTTTCACAAACAAGGCATTTATTTATACTAAAAATATGATATTGGCATTTATTTATGCTAAAAAAATGATAAGAATGAGAACGTATTGTAAATTGTGGATACTTTACATGAGGATCCTTGATTTGGATGGACTCCACCTATTTAAAGATAGAATCTATCCAAATCAAGGGTCCTCATGTAAGGGGTCATCCCCTGATCCACAATTTACGGATCAGAGAATCCCTACTATTTTCATTTGGGTACACTCTTTAGGGCTGCGAAAAAAAATAAGAAAATTAAAAATTAGATTGGAACCGATAATTTACTGTTCCGATTTAACAGTTAATCGATTAATCAATTTTAACTGATTCTAATTAATCGATTTTTACCGATTTACTGATTGGTTCCTGATTTAATATTTTTTTTTTTATGGGTTTAACTAAACAGGTAAAACCACTCTAGTACCATTAATGTAGGCATCTATAAGAAATATATGATATGTCGGGAAGTTAAATTCAAGAGTACTAACAAATCAAACAATATTTCTACTAAATGTCACGTGCTTGCTAGAATCACAAATACTTTTGATACCATTTAATAAAGTTAAAAATCCACTTGCTAGACTCCTTTGTCTCAAACTGTATGCATGCAATCCAAATTCAGCACTTCTAGAATGCAAAATCTCATTCACTGTACGCCCACATGATAAAATGTTCATCACCTTCAGCAGTATAAGCCCAAAAATTCACTCTACTAAGTCCACTTATCCAAATTCTATTATGTTACCCGTTCTCGATTAGAATCGGAATCAGTTCAATCAGAACTAGTAAAACAAATAAAAAATACCGATTGATTAATTAATTCTATATAAAATATGATAAATCAGAATTAATCAGAATCGATAAACCGATTAATCGATCAATTGAATAGACCTAATACTCTCAGCAAATTATGAATATGAAAGCACCTCTGGATGAATCCAAGAAAAGGGTTTGAAATACCTTTGGGCTTTGGTACGATGGAAAATGATAGGACGGACTTCTTAGACAATAAGAGTTTAAATCTCATCCATAACATATTATCAAAAAAATAAGTAATTCGTATTGGCTATCTCCAAGATTATTCGGATCATAAAAACTAAATATCTAAATTACTAAAAAAAATTAAAATACTTTTACTTTAGAGCTATCTAGAAAGGAAGATTCATAATGTCCTTCTCTTGGGTGATTGCATATAGCGCTTGTTGCAATTGATTTTGGATTTGGAGCACAATGCCATGTTCCACAAGGTATTTTTGTTCAATCTACACGGTGAAAGATAGAATAATAAAACTGACTTGTGCCTTTTCGTTGGGTTCGACAATGTTATCCTGATATTACTACAAAAAAATTCAGCATTAGAGACGGAATTTTCCGTCTCTATTCCGTCGCTAAATTTAATTAGCGACGGATTCACTGCATCGCTACGAGTTTTGTCGCTGACTGTATTTAGAGACGGAATTTTAAATTCCGTCTCTAGTTAGAGACGGAATATATATTCCGTCTCTAAATTTAGCAACGGGATATATATTCCGTCTCTAAAATTTAGCGACGGTAATTTAATCATCAGTCGTTAACCATGAAATCCCGTCTCTAGTTAAATTAATATTCTGTCTCTAATTATAGACGAAAATTTAATATTCCGTCTCTAATTAGAGACGGAACTATAATATTCCGTCTCTAATTAGAGACGGATTTTTTTATATTCCGTCGCAAGCTATCGACATTTCAGACAAATTTGTTGGTGCGGGTAGCACTAACGGTCTAACCCAGGTTTTGATGAATTACAAATAGGTTAAGTTAGTTGTGTTGTCTGACACTTTGATCGAGTGTGCAGGAGAAGTCCAGACAGGTCGACGGGCTGACCAGATGTCTGGCACGAAGTCCAGCTAGGTCGACGGGTTGACCGGATAGCTGGCGAGAAGTCCAAGCGGGTCGACGAAGTCCAAGCAGGTCGACGGGCTGACCGGACTCTTAGGCACGAAGTCCAGCTAGGTCGACGGGCTGACCGGATCGCTGGCAAGAAGTCCAGACTGGTCGACGGGCTGACCGGACGTCTAGCGGTAAGTAAGGTAAGTCACCGGAGGGGAGTGACTACGAGGACGCGTTCCCGGGAAGGGAACATTAGGCGTCGATCCGGCTTAGATCCATTTCGGATATCTAAGTCGAGATCGTGACTAGATTCCGGCCTCGGAAAGACGGAATCTAAGTCATACTCTTGATGCTAATTTTATTACTTAGCGTATCTGTAAAATGTGCTAACAAACTGTGCTGCAGGTTTATTTGCCTCGGACTAACATTTGCGGTAGTGAGGTCGGGCGCCCGAATGGCTCGGCGCTGGAGTCCGGCGCTGGAAGGATCCAGCTCCGGAGGCAAATTTTATCCCAGACGACGTTGACACTTGGAGCATGCTTGGTTGGGAGTGTTACGTCACATTCCGAGCGCCCAAAGGATCCAGCGCCGGGCGACATATAAAGAAGCCCGTGCAGAGCTTCAAGAGATCGGTCTTAGAACTCGAGTCCAATCACTCTGCTCTGCGCTCAGACGCGTTCACAAAGCTCCGACGACTCACTCCGGCTCTCTTTTTAATTCATTGTTTGTCGGTTAGCTTTGTTTTCTTTCTTTTCATTAGCAATATTTGTACGTAAATTGTAATTATCCGAATTGCTAGTGAATTGCCCAACGAAAGTACTCAAGGAGTACGGGCCTTCGAGTAGGAGTCGTCACAGGCTCCGAACGAAGTAAAAATCAACAGTGTTCATCTCTTTACTTCTTTACTTTTCCGCTGCGTCTTAACTCGAGATTTTCGAATCGATATTCACCCCCCCCCCTCTATCGAATCTAACGGTCTTACAAAATTCAGGTCACTTAGCGACGGAAAATTAACGTTCCGTCGCTAAGTAATGATAATACAGTAATTTCCAAGGTGAAATTAGAGACGGAATATTAAAATTCCGTCTCTAATTAGAGACGGAATTTTAATATTCCGTCTCTAATACCTGAAAATTTCACCAGCAACAATTTGTTTCTGCAGTCATCGTTGTTTACATTTTATATCAATCTAAACCATCACATACGATGGTTTTCAAACAACACAATACATACACAATTAGACAATAACAATACAAAATAATATATGAATGTAAATATCAAACCAAATATCCAATCCAAGCACAATACATTCCTACAACATCTCCAATAACAATAATCCAAGCACAAAACTAAAACTAAATATCCAATCAAACAACAAAGATAAATATCCAAACATCTCTAACCATAAACACTGATTGTATAGAGTACTACAACATCTGAAATTTAAAAACACAATACAACACTTTCTAGCAAAGAAAATCCAATCTTAAGCTAGTGAGTAGTAATCAATCCTGCAAAAATGTTAATATGATAGATTACTAATAAAATAAAGAATAAAGTAATACACAATTATGAGTAACATATTAAATATAATATTATGAATTTATTTGACATACCTGAGTGCTAGTTTGGATATATGATGATAGTGTTGTATAGATATCAACGTTCCTGAAAAGATATAATACAATGTTAAAAATAGTTTAAAATTGATAACTATGGCAATGTTGAACAAAAAAAAAATAGAAAGTTAAACATCAATATACCTATGGCAATCTACGGATCAGGGGGATTATTAGGGTCTTGAGTCTCCTGAGAGGCAAAACGATGCGGCGTTGCACTCATTTGATCCAAAAAGGCCTGCATATCCCGCCCAATTTTCTCAAGATCCAATCGGGATTGCCGCTCTGCTCGAAAATCTGCCTCCAAGCTTGATAGTCGGGTCTTCAAATCTGCGTTTTCTTGCTCTAAGGCGTCTACTCTAGCAGATGAATCAGATGCACTCGATGATGTGCTGGGACGACCCCTGGCCCTAGGAGCCATCGCCTGATCATATACAACTCTTGCTTGGGCTCCAAGACCATAGAGGGTGGAGGTCTTTTTCCTTCCACCAACCACATCATAATAAATTTCATTTATCTGGTCAGTGGATAAAGTCTGCTCCTCACCTCCCTCTAAACTAGGCTGAGATGCCTGTGCAACCCTAGCAGCAATTTCTTCCTATTTACATTAAAAAAAAGTATTATTAGATATTTACTAAAATGATAGATAATCATTATTAATAGTTAAATATATTCAAGTGTAGATTCTTACGTCTAATGCCGACGATCGACGATCTATAAAGTTGCCATCTTTCGACTTGTGTGTCTTGGTAAATATCTCCCAACAAGTAGGAGGTCGCTGTAGATCATGTTCCTGAATATCAAAGAATGTAAATATTTCTAGCCGTATGTTCTAGGTACAAAACTCTTATAGAATTTTAAAATTGATAACTCACCAAGTCTAAGGCATGCTCAACGATCGATCGGGATCCAGCGGTATGTTTTGTCGCTCCGGTACTAGGGCCAGCCAGCTCACTCTTTCTATTGGCTTGATCTATCGGGATCCAACGGTATGTTTTGTAGATCCTCCTCACTAGATTCTGTTAGTTCAATAAGCTCCTCACTGCTGGATATTTCTCCATCATCTATCTCCTCATAAGGTACATTAACATCTATAAGTAATTGAGATGTTGATTGAAACTGAGAATCTACTGAATATATCTATGGTGGTTTATTCTATAAGCAAACAAGTTCATTTGAGTAGAATTTATGGTGGTTTAAAGTGTGAGGGATAGACCAAAGAAAATAATATTTAATATAATTATATTGATTTTGATATGTTTGTTTGCTCATATTTTTTTGACCACTCTAGTTGCAAATAGCAATTACTGAACTATTGTTATTCTGGTGTACTTAGGTAACCATCATTCACTTGCTGGATAAATTTGATTTATCCAACAACTTTACTATATAAAATATATAACAATTACTCTACTTGCAACTGAATTACTTCATTTGTTTCCATTGGATTCTTATACATTTCAAAAGGCAAGTGTTCAGTACAAATGTGATCCATTGCATCTGCTTTGCTAGAACTATTACTTTTGCAAGGCATTGAAATTAAAGAGAGATCTGAGGTACTAAGTAAACTAGTAATCTAGCTTTAGAAACTAGCTTTTGAAATTGCAAAGAACAGGAATGAAAAGGAGATAAACCACAAAAAGCAAAGCCTTTGCTGATCATCAAGAAGTTGATCTACTTGGACTGTGGATCCAAATTCCAAGTCAAATAGTATCAAAGTATAACCATATAAATTACTAAATCCTTAATTTTATATTGCTTTCATCGAAACTGGTTTGCATAACTGTCAATACTGCCACTTGAGTGAACAACTGAGGGAAAAGATCCATGCAAACAATATCTAATGGATTATGTGTTTAAATTTAGCAAGACGATTTACCCGACTTTATGCAAGTGTTAAGGCAAAAATAAAACATACAAGTGAGGCGTTCCAAGAGTTAGCAGCAGAGATATGTTAGACGTCCCAAATTCTTCGAAGTACAGACAATCAAGCCATCCGCCTGCAGAATGACCAATAAGTGAAATTTTCTCACCTGCATCAAGATAAATATCCAATTTTCACTTCTTATTGTTGAATAAATTATCAAGCAAAAGGTTCAGGCGAAACAGATATATAGAACATTGAACTAGAGAGGTCTTCACATTGTGACACGAAATTTTTTAATGACTTGAAACTTTTGAGTTCAGAAGCAGATTATGAGGAGAACGAAGTCCGAAAGAGAAAAATTACCTAGGGTTCCTCTTGAGTTCTCAATTTACAAAATTCAACAATAGAAAATTATAAATAAAAACATCTACTGAAGCATAACAAAATCTGTGAAGATGGATCATGCTTCACGCTTCACCGGATAGTAATTCCTTGTCAAAGTTGAAAGTTAAAAGAAAGTTGTGAACTTGTGAAGAAGATCAGGGCGGAAGGAGCTACAAAATGACACCAAATCCGTCTAACTAGTAAACTCAATTCAATATATTACCGAGAAGGAAGGAGGCGAGCTGCGGGATGGATGCCATATAACAAAAGGATGGACAGATGAAAAACATACATTATTTCTGAATTCCATTGAGTCTTCTTTTGTTAATGAGCTACACAACGGGGAATACAATTCTAAGGCATTTTATGGTGGGATATCGAGGATGAACACACATAGAGGTTCTTGTGGACAATATGAAAAAAATGAAACTGATCTGAAATCTGGTCAGGTTGTAAAAAATTGTATTTTCATTGAACCTAAATCCATTTCCATTTTGTATTTTTTAATGTTCATCTTTTTGATAAAGCACGACCTTTTAACTCTGCAATTCAAGGTATTATATAAGGAGAGCCTTGTCTACAATAAGGGCAAGAAGAATGCACAGCTTGAGATTGGTTCTAAAATATCGATAGAAAAACACCTATATAAAGTGTTTCATAAAATATTTATGTTTTATCAATCTTTCTTTCTCAAAAAGGTTAAAAAAAAACAAGAAGCTCACGGAGATCAGCATATTTGAGCACATCAAATAGAATACCAAAAAATAAAGAAAACATTGGCCATAAATCAAAAGCTAGCAAAAAAAAGACTAAAAACTTTAATCACTCGCCTCGAGGGAAGGAGGAGAGCCGCTGCGAGGGAAGGCGGCGAGCCGCTGTGAGGGAAGGAGGCGAGACAGAACTTACCGAGACATAACTTGGAAGGAGCCACTGCGGAGAGGAGATGAAAGGGCTGCGGTATGCGGAGATGCGCTGCGGTCTACAGAGAGGAGAAGGAGATGAGCGAGGGAGTACAGAGGAGAAGAAGAGGAGAAGAGTGTTCTGCCCTAAATCGCGAGGAGAAGAGGGTTCTGCCCTAAATCGCGGAAATAAAGACGGAACTATTAGTTCCATCGCTATTTAGAGACGGAACTAATAGTTCCGTCTCTATTTAGAGACGGAACTAATAGTTTCATCTCTAATCCGTTTATGATGGGCTTAATTCGCTACTAAATAGTGATATTTAGTCCCTAATTAGAGACGAAATCAAAATGTCCGTCTCTATTTAGAGACGGATAATTTATTTCCGTCGCTAAATTTTACAGATTCATTTTTTTAAATTAAAAATGGTCAAAATAGAGACGGAATTATAGTTCTGTCTCTAATCAGAGACGGAACTATATTTCCGTCTCTAATCAGAGACGGAACTATATTTCCGTCTCTAATTCCATCTCTAATACTGTATTTTGTTGTAGTGTATATTGATAATATAATTTAAGTCAGGTGTATTTTTGTATTGATATAAGTTCATTAAATGTGAAATATAATCATGGAGATCATATGTCGTGTTCAACGGTTGGAGGCCTAGATCAAGTACAGTGTGTTGCTTGATAGAATCAGATTGTGGATGTGATGATCATAGACAGAGCAATGCAAGAGGAACAATACAAAAGGAAATGACCCAAGAAAATGAGGATGGTTTATTATTATCATCCTCTCTATCATTAGATAACTGATGAAAACACTTTCTTTTTTATTTTCAGATCTTCAAACTGATAAATTCTAAAAATGATTTGACAGATGACCTAGCATTATGAATGATTCAAATACCGCAAATATATTTTCGAACCTTAATTGTAGGGGAGTGCTAGCCCATCATAATTCTTACCGCTGCACCGTAACTCGGGCCATGTTATGCCAAAGAACAAGTTGTGCACAAGGGAAATTAATAAATACTTTAAGCCAAAAGATGAAGCGAACAAAGAAAAAGGTCATCGTATGATTTGATATATGACAAATCATCATCAAGTAAAGCCAACTCTCCCCTTATAGATAAATGTTTTTAATATTATCTAGCACTGAATTCTTCTCTTTAATCACCATCATCCTTCGCCAATACTATAATGGCTGACAACCATGTTGATCCATATGCTAGCGAGAAAATAGCGCTTAAGCATTAGTCAAGTCAAACTAAATATTATGAATGGTCAAGTCATTAGTCCTCAGGTTTAGGGGTGTTCGACCTAAATATTATGGATGGTCAAATTATTAGTCAACTAACTTATTGATGTATGCTTTCTCCGGAGATCATTGATGATTGAGAAGAAAGGGCTGGAAATGCATTTCAAAAGAGAGTTAAACTAGCTGAGGGATGGATCCTGGGGTCACTCCGATATTCAAATTAGGATTTAATTAAGATGATATGCGAGAAGAAGATGGAGAAGAAGTAAAAAATTTGATGTAGGGTTTAGAGAAATTAGTGATCCTTTGTTTTGACCTTCTCTAAGGTTTTTATAGCGGTTTTGAAAGCATCTCCATGTAGACACTGCATATTCCTTTGCCATCATCTTCGTCCTTGTTGAGAGATTGTTGGTACAATCGTCCTCGGGTCAAGGTTAACCAATTTGACTAAACTCGAGTAGATTCGAGTTTAATTTTGATATTTGGACAATATGTGGGACAATTTATGAGAAGAAGTCAAGTAGGTCATAAGGGTCAGATACTTGACTGGGAAAGTACCCTAATTGGAAGTTAGGAAAAGGAAAGTCCAAGTGGGTTAAGGAGGATCGCACGTTGGCAAAGGAAAATCCTAACTGCGGTTAGGCAAAGGAAAGTCTAAGTGGATCAAGGAGGATAGCATGTTGGCAAAGGAAAGCCCTAATAGCGGTTAGGCAAAGAAAAGTCCAAGTGGGTCAAGAAGGATCCCGCGTTGGAAAAGGAAAGTGCTAATTGCGGTTAGGCAAACGAAAGTCCAAGTGGGCCAAGGAAGACCGCACGTTGGTAAAGAAAAGTTCTAATTACAATTAGACAAAGGAAAGTCCAAGTGGGTCAAGGAGGACCACACGTTGGTAAGAGAAAAACCCTAACTATGGTTAGGCATAAGGAAAATCCAAGTGGATGAAAGAGAATCGTACTTGGTAATCGGAAGTTCAATGAAAAGTTAGCAAAGTCTAAATGGGTCAAAGGTTGATCGGACACTTAGTGGGAAAGTCCCAACAGGTCATTGCTGACCAGATGTTGAGCAAGGGAATCCTAGATTCGAGTTAAGTGAGTTAGGATTGGACAATCGATTGAGTAATCAATTAGGCCAAAGTCAATCGATCTGATCAATAGAGAATCGATTGTGTCACGAGAGAAGAGAAGGTTGAATCGATTAACCAATTGATTAAGCCTTCACCAATCAATTGGATAATCAATTGGGGCTTAAATTGCGAGCACGGAGAGATGCTAAATTGATTGTTCAATCGATTATGCAATTGATTGGGGAGTTGATCTTGTCGTGAGAAGAGGGAATCGATTGTGGCAATCGATTAAGAAGGCTTAATCGATTGAGCTAATCGATTAAGGTATTTTCATGAGTGAATAGAGAGTTGCAGAATTGATTGGGTAATCGATTACGGCTCTCTGAATCGATTGGGATGACTCACTAATCAATTAGGATTCGAAAAAAGTCATTCTACAGGTGTTGCGTTGTAGGATGATGAAGCAATCAATTAGAGAAAAACCTAATCGATTAGATGCGTCGAATAAACCCTAAAAAAGGGGTTTTTCACAAAAGATTGAATTGAAGACAACGCTCTATTGGTACAGGGTGCACTAGAATCGAACATGAGTTTTGATGTTGTCAAATGTTTAAATTAAGTCTTCTTATGATTTGATGAACTAACTAAGTGTGTAGGATGTTTACTCAACCAGGAAAGCCCTAGTCACAACTAGGAAGGAAAGTCTTAGGAGATTGTGGAAGCTAGGCAGGAAGTCCAGGTGGGTCGACAACCTGACACTTGGCAGTTGGACTCGATAGGTCTGGAGGACCTAATATCAAGGGGATGCCTTGACGAGCCAATCTAAAGTTAAGCCGAAGTCCAAACAGGTCTGGAGGACCCGATGTTTGGTAAGTAGGTTGAGGTAAGCAATTAGAGTGGAGCGATGGGGAGGTCGTGTCCTTGGAAGGAACAAATCATAGGTCGTTGATCCAACTGAAGAAATCGAGAGGTTTTCAAGTTGAGATCAAAATAGGTTTTACTGTCTCTTCTTACTCATGCAACATTATACTACTGTGCTAACTTTATTTTGTATAGATACTTTTTATACTATGAACCTAACTCTATTTTGTAGAATTTAAAGGGATCAGTCGATCGAACAGGAGTTTTAGTCGACCGAGCCTAGCTGATGTGGTAGTGTTCATATCATGCAGAGTAAACTTGGAAGTCATGCAGATCGAACCCAAGGATCGGACAACTAAACCTAATTTGGTAAACACAGTGGCAAATTCAATCTTGGCAAAGTTGGAAAACACATGGATCGTTCGACTGATCAAGGTGATAAGTTGACCGAACATTAAATGACATGAAGATCAAATCTCGACGAAGAAGGAAGGTTGATTGATCAATCGACCAATAGGGAGATCGGTCTACTGAAAGGATTCATCGGCCGAAGGCTTTTTCGGTCAACCGAACTATGCTTATAAAAGTACATCTCGAGCTTCGAGCTAAGAAGAACTTTTGTCCAATCTTCTGATCTTCTTTCTCTCTGTTTGTGCTGTTACTGCTCTATGCCTCAACTTTGTATGCAAGCTATGACACCAAAGAGCTACGACGATCTTCATCTTATATCTTAATTATCAGTATATTTACTTTTAGTTTGCATAACTCCTTGTAAACTTCATTGTACGAATTACCTCTTTTTTGAAGATTTTAGAAAGAGTAATTTTAGTGGATTATCTAACGGTGCGATCAAGGGTCGCAGATCTTGGAGTAGGGGTCGACATAGGCTCTTAACTAAGTAATCAACTGTGTCTCTCGTGTTTTGTTTTTGCTATCTTATTTCGCTGCTTACTCTGATTCTCTTTTACGATAAAAGAAATGATTTGTAACAAACGATATTCACCCCTATTGTTATTCCGATCCTTCAATTAGTATCAGAGTCAGTCACTCTTAATTAACTTAACCATTTTTCGAGCACTTTAAAAATATTTTCTTTTCCTTTTGTTAAAAAGATTTTAATCTTATTTTTGTTATATTCTCTTTCTCCTTTATCTCGCACTATTAATTCCAAGACAAAAGGTCTTGTAAATTTTTTTTGTTATCCTTCATTTTACAAGAATGTCAAACTCCTACCAAGAGGGCTACAGTCCTATTCATCCTCTATTATTCATCAATGAAAATTTTAGCTACTAGAAGAAAAGAATGGAATGCTACCTCAAGTCTGATATTAAACTCTGGCTCACAATTCTGAAGAGATATACACCACCCACGGAGAACAGGGAACCGCTAGATTCAGAAAAGTGGAATCCCCAAATGGTGAAGAAAGCACAACTATAAAGTTATAAACACCATTGAGTCAGACCCTAGAAAACACAAAAGAACTATGGGTTCTTCTGGTAAAACTGCATGAGGGAACCGATGACTCTAAGGTAACAAAAAGATATCTCTTACTTAATAATTTATTTAATATAAAAATATTGCCTGGAGAAACCACAATCCAACTGCACAAACAACTCAAAGACATTCTCAACGGTCTTTATCTAATCAGGCATCAACTGGAAAACTGCGACACTATATGATATGCTCTAAACATCTTCCCTCAAAACTCATTGTGGGCATTAATGGTAGATGCCTACAAAGTTTTAAGGGGCCTTTCAATTATTAAATTAGACAAACTTTTTTGCAAATTAAAGTTACATGAGCAGTCTAACTTGAGTCAAGTCGAGAAAAGAATTGCATTGTATACAGGACCATGCAAATAAATGAAGTCCAAGACTAAACCTAAACCTAAGAGCCAGTTAGATTCAGACTCTACAAATGAAGAAGAACTAGTAAACATGGTTAGAAGGATATTCAACAAGAAGAAATTTAAAAGGAGTACAAAGAAGATGTCATCCAACTCAAATCAAAACAAATCGGAAATAACTTGCTATGGATGCAACAAGAAGAGACACTTCAAATATGAGTGCCCAAATTGAAAGGAAGAGAAGACCAAGTTCACGAGAAAAAAGAAAGCTCTCTAGGAGACTTGGGATGAGTCGTCTTCCAAGGAGTCTGACACAGAAGAACCGAAGCACTTGAGGCACCTTGCACTTATGGCAAGAAATGAAGAGTCTGAGTCTAAGTCTTAGGACGAGTGCAAGTCAGAATATAACAAGGAGTCTGAGAGAAGTCACGAATCCGCATCCATTTCTAAGAACCCGATAAGGTAACTTTCAATTCAAAGTTTGAATATTGAAAGTAATTAAATGTCTGTTTAGAAAATTAACAAAATCTGAGAAACAGAATTACTTACTACTTAAGCAAATTGGTCACCTTAAGGAGCATGCTAGATTGAATCACTCGACTAACCATGTTCAGTTGGAACTTCAACTCAAGTTGCAAAACTTAAGAAAGAAAATTTTAACTTGAAAGGTCAAGTGAAGTGACTTAAGAAAATTTTTAAAAAGTTCAAATTGGGATCCAAGTATCTAAATATGGTTCTTGGATCGCAACGAACCATATATAACAAATTCGGGCTCGGTTACAAACCAAACATAACCAACAAATCATACTTATTTTTACTTAGTCAAAACATTAGAAATCGAGTCCAAGCATGGGTCCCTAAATCATTTTTAACTAAACAAATTAAACCAAATCTATTCTTGGTCCCTAAGAGTCAGATTCATCACTTAGACCATATCTAAGCTATAACCTAGGGGAACAAATAGAAAATGTGTTCACCCTACTTGATTGATTGAATATGTATGCTTAGGTTTAAATTTACTTTTCTGCTTAACTTAAAATGATTAGTTAAAAAGACTTAACAAACTCTAATAACATAGTATCAGAATGAATTGGGATGCTAGTACGCCAAGAAAATTTTGTCGAAGGCATGTCTAGGTTGAATCATATGTATGTTATTGGCATGTCTAAGCCAATAACATGTGTTCTACCTGGTACACTAGACCTAATAGATCTGGCCGAAGCTATCACAGTCAAACATGAGCTAGTTATACCAAAATCTAGTATTAAATTCTTTGGGTTGGTCATTTTTAGAAAGTTATCTCAGATATGGTTACTCTAATGATGTCCGTTGTGACTCACCACAATCTAGAAACTTACCCTATAAACTTCTTAATGAACTCAAAGTTAAATTTGAATCTAACAAGAGTCAAATAACCTTTTTTAAAAAAATCTTAATAATTCAAACTAATTGAAATAATAAGTATTGTTGGATCGAGTAATTCGCTAGAGGGGGTGAATAGTAATTTAAAAATTCGAAAATAAGATCGAATATGTAGCGGAAAAATTGAAAATAGAACAATGCTAACACAAGTAATTTTTACTTGTTTGGAGCCTTCGTCGACTCCTACTCCAAGGCCCGCACTCGTTGAGTGCTTTCGTTGGACAATCCACTAGCAATTCGAAAGAGTAGTTACAAAATGAAAGTACAGGAATGCTAAAAGAAATGAAGTACCGACAATAATTAAGAAAAGAAAAAGACAGCGCGTTTTGTCGGAAAAGCTTCAGCGTCGCAAGAGCACAACACAATAGAGTAAGTGTTGGAAGACTTTGTTGTTAGTTGATTCTTTGCTCTAGGACGCATCCTCCTTATATAGGAGGCTCCGGGCGCCTGGAGTATGACGTAGCCCAGCCAATCATAAAGCTCCACATGACGACGCGGCGAGGGGATAAAGTTTGCATTCCAGGCACCCGGACCTCTGTTTTCCAGCAACCTGCAAGAAAACGTTAGTCCGAGGTAAAATGCAAAACTACCCTGCAAAACAAAGTGTTAGCATAGTACAGTTATAATAATAAAAAACAATAATTAGATTCCATCTCACCGAGATCGGAATCTAGTCAAGATCTCAACTTAAAGTTCCAAAATGGTTCTAAGTTGGATTGGCACCTAAGTTCCCTTCCCGAGAACACGTCCTCACAGTCACTTCCCTCCAGTGACTTACCTTTACTTACCTGCCAGACACCTGGTCAATCCATCGACCCGTCTGGACTTCTTGCCAGCTACCCGGGCAGCTCGTCGACCTAGCAACACTGAGTTAGTATAGTAGATAAAAATAGTACAATAAACCTAGGGTTACCTCCCTAGGGTTGCCTAGCTTCACTAACTAGGACTTCCATTGTCTGGCTTCACTTATCAAGACTTCCTCTACCTAACTTCACTCACTAGGGTCCGGCTTCACTCACTAGGGCCCGACTTCACTCATCGGGACTTCCACCAGCTAGCTTCACTCACTAGGGCCCGACTTCACTCACCGGGACTTCCACCACTTAGCTTCACTCACTAGGGTCCGGCTTCACTCACCGAGACTGTTGGTGCGAGAAGCATCCGACGATCGACCGTTGTTTTGATAATGGCAAAGGAATTCAAAGTTAAGTTGTTTTGTGATCTAACGTACTTAATTGAGTGTTTCAGGAAAGTCCTAGCTGCGGTTAGGCAGGTAGAAAACCCTAGGGGGTGGTAACCCTAGGTCATAGGGGATGGTAACCCTATGCGAAAAGTCTTGGTGGGTCGAGAACTTCAGGCAAAAGTCCTAGGGGGGTAATCCTAGGTGGAAAGTGTTGGTGTCGCGAACCAGGTGAAAGACTAGACGAGCCGGGAAGCGGAAGTCCAGCAGAAAGTCTAGAAGCTTCGAACGCTGAGCAAAAGTCCAGTCGATCTAGAGGATCGCACTGACAACAGGTAAATCTCCTGAGTGGAGTAGGTGAGGACGCGTTCCCCGTAGAGGGAACAGTAGGCGTCAGGTCGACCTAGGGTTTCCGGTTGGAAATTTGAAGTCAGACCCAGACAGTCCGACGACTGTCAATTATATCTATCATATTGTTTCTGTGCTAACTTTTTTTTGCAAGGTTTGTGTTTGGGACTAACACATTTTACAGGAATAAAGAAGCAACTTAGACCTCAGATGAACAGTGTCCGAGGTGCCTCCATGGGATTTGGAGGCGCCTCGGGTGCTAGCCGAAGCCAGCTGTCTAGAGACGCTGGAGGCACCTCGGAGGTCACTTGAGGCGCCTTGGATAAGGCGTTGGAGGCGCCTTGGAACAGCTTGGAGGCGCCTTCAATGGGATAAGGCGCGACCAGATCAGAGCTGATCCACGCGTGCGACTCGGCGGCCTAGAGGCGCCTCGGACAGGGTTGGAGGCGCCTCCAGCACTGTTTATAAGGAGGGTTCGAGCAGCAGCTTTCAACAACGATTCTCAAGCGATCCTTCGACTATTTGCTACTCAAATGACGATCCAGAAGTGCTGAAGCGACGCCGCCCCGACAACCAGAAGCTGCAATTTTACTTTTCTCTGTTGTCGGTATAAGATTACGATTGTTTTACTTGTATTGCATTTCTGTAAAACTTTTAACGATTATAGTTGTTGCCCGAAGTAAACGCTCAACGAGCGTGGGCTTTAGAGTAGGAGTCGTCACAGGCTCCGAACCAAGTAAATACTTGTGTTCGCGTTTGTTATCTTTTATTTCCGCTGCTTTAAACTCGATCAGTGTTTTACGAATACGTTACGAAATAACCACGAGCGCTATTCAACCCCCCCCCTCTAGCGCTTTCGATCCAACAGGGACTTCCACTTTGCCTAACCTTTAGTTAGGACTTACCTTTACTAATCATCTAGTCATGACTAGACTTCTCTCTCTCCCAAACATCAAGTTCTGTTTGGATCAACCCTTGGTCATATTGTCAAACATCGAAACCCTAGAGGTCAATTGTACCAACAAGTATTAATCTTAATCAAAACTCAAAACAATAATAAACATTAATAATTACGCAAACAATGATATTATTTAATTAAATCTGAACCTAATTTTTTTTAAAAAATAATCTTAACAAATTAATTAATTAAACAAAAGTCTAAATATAAACAATAATTAATTAATAATTAATCAAAAACTTGATTAAAACTTAATTTGAGATTAATTAAAATCTAATTTTAAATTAATTAGTCAATAAATAAAATACCTTAACTTAATTGAAATTAATTCAAAATTAATTAATTTAATTCAAAAAAAATTGAAACTAAATTAGAAATTAATTAAAACCTAATAAACTTCAACCAAAAATTTAACTCAATCAACAAAAATTGCCTCAAATCAAATTTAACTTAATCAAATGTTAACTTGATTGATTCTAACTCTTAATCATTTATCAAAAAGTTAAACTTAAATTAAAATCAATCATCTCACACAACTATAAGTTTATCTTGCTTAATAACTTAGAAATTGTGAGATAAATTAGGTAAAATAAAATCCATCAAACCAATACTTTGGTCTAACTCCTACTTCATGTGTAAGAACCCAAAATTTTGGACAAATGAATTTTTGAACAGGAGTCGAATCAGAAACAGAGTCCGAAAGAAGCAGCGGATTTGTATCCGTTTTCGAAGGGCTTAACAACATTATAAGTTCTCTATTTGTTGGTACTCAAGTAGAAGAATTACATAACTTAGTAAATTATCTAATGTGTAAACTAGCCAAATCCAATGTTCGGGTCAAATCACTTCAAAAGGAAGTAATAGCCCTTAAAGAGATAACTAATCCAAGCTCCTTGACTGAGTCGGTTTAGATTGAAACTTCAACTCAAGTCCAACAACTTGAGAAAGAAAACTCCAACCTGAAAAGTCAAATCAAATAACTTAAGGACACGTTGGAACGATTCATCTTGAGTTCCAATAATCTTGATTTGATTCTTAGAAAATAAAGAGCCGTATATAATCGATCCGAACTTGGATATAAAACTAAACAGAAATTTAAGTCTTATTTATCACTTGTTAATCTAACATATAGAAGAACAGTTTAAACATGGGTCCCCAAGTCTAATCTAACTAATCAAGTTGGATTTGATTAATATTAGATTCTCAAGGATCAAATCCATTACCTTGATAGATCCTATCGAGACTATGAGCCAGGGGGAGCTAATAGAAAAACCATATTCATTAGATAAATTTGTTTGATGTATAGATAAAGACTTAGGATTGATTCACATTTGACTAGTTAGACCTAGGATTTTCAGAAAAGAAGTTAAATATTCAATTTCTTTAAAAGGTTTTGTTTAGAAGTGATTGATGATCCAATACCCAAGAAGGCCTAGTGTCTCACCACACCCTGAAAGTCGATTATTGAAATAAATATTTAATTAACTAACTATAACACCTTAGCCTAACTCAAATGTGAATCAATTCTTAGATTTAAATCTAAAGTGAAGATTAAATTAATCATCTCACAAAACTATTAAGGTCCCTGATTGAAAATCTAAAAAGGGTGAATTGGACCTAGGTTTAAAATAAAAAGTAGTTAACCAAATTTAAATTAATTAAGCTCAATTCAATCAAAATTAATTCAAACTAATTAATCTAAGTCACTTTAATATTAATTAATTTTAAAATACTAATTAATTTTAAATCATAATTAATTACAAAACTATAATTTTAAAGCATAATTAATTTCAAAACTATAATTAATTTTAAATTATAATTATTTTCAAATCATAATTAATTTTAAAATTATAATTATAATTATTTTCAAATCATGATTATTTTCAAATCATAATTAATTTTTAAAATTTTAATTATTTTTCAAATCATAATTAATTTCAAAATCTTAATTATCTTTAAATCATAATTATTTTCAAATCATAATTACTTTTCAAAATCTTAATCATAATTAATTTTAAAATTATAATTATTTTTAAATTATAAATTTTCAAAATCTTAATTATCCTCAAAAGTTCAACTCTAATTAATCTTCAAATCTAATTAATTTTTAAATTCAAACTTAAAATTTAAAATTCAATATTTTAAATCCAAATTTAAACTCAAACTTAAATATTCTTCAATATCATAAATATTTTTCAAATTGATAGATAAAATTAACTTTAAAATTAACTTAACTCCATCTCACACAACTTATAAGATGAACATATTTGATAACATAGAATGAGTGTGATGGAAAATTAGAAAACTAAATAATTACTTTTACTATAAACTTGTGTTTTAATTTTGAAATATCATGCTTGGACTCTAAGATCCTAAAACTTAAAGCATTCATTTTTTTTACATCAATTAAGGAGGAGTGAAAGGAAGTTAAGACATTAATTTTTCTTAAATGTTTTCTCAAAGTTATAGTATTATTTTTCAAGATTTTAAATTAAAGTATTTTTTTAAAAAGGAAGTTTAATTTTTTTTGGCTTAACTATTGTTGAAAAGAAAGTCTAACTATTTTTGAAAAGTAACTTTAATATTTTATTTGAAAAAGAAAGTTCAAATATTTCTTGCTGGAAAAATATGTTTTTGAAAATGTATTTTTAGCAAAAAATTTATGTATTTAACTAAAAATGTTAAAAATCTTTTCAAAAAGTAAAGTACTTGATATAGTATTTTTAACTTAGCTAACTATTTTTCAAAGAAATTATTTTCTAAGCTAAGTATTATTATAAGGAATTCTTTTCAAAACTTAAATTTAGCTAAGTTTTTTTTAACTAAGTTTTTTTTTTAAAGCTAAGTATTGAGCTAAGTTTTTTAAAGAAAATCTTTTCAAAACTAAGTATTGAGTTAAGTTTTTTTTAAAAAATCTTTTCAAAGCTAAGTATTGAGTTAAGTATTTTTTTAAATACATCCTTTTCAAAGCTAGATATTTAGCTAAAAGATAAATGATTTTTAAGCCAAGTAAGTGCTATCCTTTAGGGAGAGTTTAAAAGATTAAAAAAACTATCCTTTTAGATTTAAAGATCCTTTTTCTCTCTAACTTAGTACCTTTTTTTTAGATATGGCAAAGGGGGAGAGAAAAGTTAAAGTTAATAGTTAAACATAAAATGTAACGACCCGACCCTTTGGCCTCTTGGGCGGCCCTTGCGGTGGGCCAACTGGCGGGCCTTATGTCGTCGGCCCATTTGGCGACCTCTAATGTCGTCGACCAACGACCCTTTGGCCGTGCCGTTACTCACTAGGACTTCCCACCCCTGGCAGTGGATTTTTGCCTTCCCAAGATTCGAACTCTAGACCTCCAGGCTTAAGTACTAGAGTTTATGAATCTTGGTAGCCAAGTGAGTGACGATCACTTGGCTACCAGGATTCATAAACTCTAGTACTTAAGCCTGGAGGTCTAGAGTTCGAATCCTGGGGAAGGCAAAAATCCACTGCCAGGGGTGGGAAGTCCTAGTGAGTAACGGCACGGCCAAGGGTCGTCGGTCGACGACATGAGAGGTCGCCAAATGGGTCGACGACATAAGGGCCGCCCAAGGGGCCGAGGGGTCAGGTCGTTACAATAAAAAGGCGCCTTTTTATTGTAACAATCCGGCCCTTTGGCCTCTTTGGCGGCCCTTGCGACGGTCCACTGGCGGCCCCTTATGTCGTCGGCCATTTGGCGACCTCTAATGTCGTCGACCGAGGACTTTCCACCCCTGGCTAGTGGATTTTTGCCACCCCCAGGATTCGAACTCTAGACCTACAGGCTTAAGTACTAGAGTTTATGAATCCTGGTAGCCAAGTGAGCGGCTCACTTGGCTACCAGGATTCATAAACTCTAGTACTTAAGTCTGGAGGTCTAGAGTTCGAATCCCGGAGAAGCCAAAAATCCACTGGCCAGGGGTGGAAAGACCTAGTGAGTAACGGCACGGCCAAAGGGTCGTCGGTCGACGACATAAGGGCCGCCGGTGGGCCGCCCAAGAGGCCAAAGGGCCGGGTCGTTACAGGACAACTCTAATAGCTGAATACCTACCAGACAACAAACAAGTACATCCTCAATGAGTATCGAGAGCATCAATGAAGAGGGAGCATCGTCAAAGAAAAGCATCACTATAGGGGGAGCATCAAAAATCGATAAGGTAAGTCAGGTACAATCCCTACTGTTAGGACTCTTGACGGCCGACTAGAGGAGGGTGAATAGCCCCTGCACAAATTAAACAAAAAAATACCTTTCTCAAATTTACATCTTGATTAAAAGAACACTTGTATAAGTAAGAATAAAGAAGAAATTAAAAATAAAGAGATACTGAGATTTTACTTGGTTACAACCAGGGGAGTTGTTAATCCAAGGAAGTTAAAGCGCACTAATTTCTCCTTCAGGCAGAGAAGTCTCTTACAACATTCAAAGCTCACAAAATAAAGCTGAACAAGAACTAAGAAGTGTACAAGTGTTGTTTTAGACTGTTCAGTTGTACTACTTAGTTTCTGGGAGCAGGGCTGCTTATATAGCCCTACTCGAGGTGCCTGGAAGGGTTCCAGGTGCTTGGAATGAGATGGAAATTTATCCCCAACGTAACATTCAAATGCCACGTTGAAGTGGATAAAAATTGGGTTCTAGGCGCCCGGGATGGTTTCGGGCGCCCCGAGGCCAAAAATCAGCCCTTTGCTGATTTTTTGTCCCGGTCTTCTGCTTTGGTTTCGCTCGCATCGGTTCGGATCTTTTGCTCCAGTTCTGCTTGTTTGGGTGATTTCTGCCATCCGAAATAGGGCTCACCCGAACCCAACTTCTAACCTTCTCGAGCAAGCTTCCGCTTCAGCTTCTCGTCCCTCGAAAACGTCGTGCGCCTCCTTCTTGTCTTCCCGCGTACTCTCCTGCAGCACCTCGTCCATCAAACGCACTGATCTCGTCGGCTCTCTCCCGTGTCGTCATTCTCGCTAGTTGCATCTTTTGCTCGACATACAATGCTCTTAAGTTCCTATACACTTAGACATAAGGTTAAACACAATAGGATCTAACATAACTTGGTTGATCACATCAAAACTACCTTGGGGTGCCAACAATCTCCCCCTTTTTGATGTGAGTAACCCAAGTTAAGTTAGGGTAAGTCAACATAAAGTAAAAGCAATAAATTTTATAATTAAGTGTAAAAAGTAAAAGAATTTAAGTTACCTCCCCTAGACTTAATCTTTCCTTCTTCCCCTTTGATCACATAAAAAATGGGGTACCTTAAAAGTCTAAGGGTTAAGTTTTTTAACAAAAACTCTTAATAGTTAAAAAAATCTTTAAAAAAAGATTTTGGTAAAGCAAGGTTTTTATATATTAAAAAAACTTTGTAAGACAGATGAATTTTAAACAACTTTAAGTTTTGTTAAAATTTCTAAGTTAAGTTAAAAAAATGTTTGAGTAACTTTTTAACGCATTATTTAATCACAGTAAAATGCTTTATCAGTTAGTCAATTAAACATTTTATTTCATTAATTGGCTTCCATGCTGTTGCGAGGCACTAGGTTTTCTTGGTTATTGGAGCAATAATCACTTTCTAGACAAAGTCTTTTAAGGAAATCAAACATTTAATCTACTCTCTAAAAGCCCTAAGTTAAATTTAAACTTAATTTATACAGGTTTTTGGAACCCAATATAGGTTCCTACCAACTGCGTTAATCAGAAATTTCTTTGGAACATATTTTCTAGATAGTTTTCTAATTTAGCCCCTATGAAATCTAAAATGCCAACTTAATCTAGTATAATTTTGGGTTTTAACATTTAAGCATGCTCGTTTTGTCAAGTCTTCTACTTGTATTTTTAATTTATCATTTTCTAATTTTAATTTATCAAAATCTTCTACTGAACATGATTTTTCTAAAATCAATTTAAAATTTGAATCGAGTCGAGGGGAAGCTTCAAGGGTAAGGGAGGTATACCCTAATTTGAATCATAGTTCAAATTCAAATTCTTATACCATGCATGCTAGAAATAATTTTCATTATTTACCAATGAAAAATTTTGGCTTTAAATATCATGATAGGAACAGGGTAAATGTAGATCATAACCCTAGGAGATTTATGCATGATAAACCTAGAAACAGTAGATCTAAGGAAAATCTAGGCATTAATCCCAACAAGGGAAGATACATGCCTAGAAAAATGGGTAGGTCTAGGAATGCCCAATGCAGACAAGTCAATTCTAAGGTTAGGAACCTAGAAAGGAAAAATCAAGCTTTGAAGGCAAAGCTTGATCAATTGGAGAAAACCCTATCTAGATTCACGGTTGGATCTAGAGGGTTGAGTATGGTATTGGGTAGTCAAAGACCCAACAATGATAGATCGGGTTTGAGATACCGATCTAGTGTCTCCAAGACTAAGGGAAAGTCTTATGCTAGGGTTGCATATGACTATAGTAAGGAGAAGCCTATAAATGACAAGGGAAAGTCATTTAATGGTAAGAAGAAATTAACCAAGGACAAGGTGTCCAAGGTTTAAAAGCTTAGGTTTGTAGGCCAAGTGTCACCAGAGGTGCATCGATGTGGCCTAGCAATTGTGGATGAGTCACCTAGGGATGTGGCTAAGGCTAAGAGCTCTAGGGGGCTCTAAGAGTCAATTTAAGACTCATGGCAAATGGATCTCAATTATATTTTACTTGGGAGTCTAGATTGGGTTATGAAATATGCTAAAATGTTTGGAGACGGATTTGAGTCTCGACCTTAGGGAATTGGCACAAAGGGTGTGTTTCATGCAAGGAAATATGACACTGGGGTCATATTACATGATAATTGGTTTTGGATGTATAGATGCCACATAAACCACTGCTAGGTTTGCATTGTGATTTAGTATGGGCAAATACATCAAGAGGAAGCCAAAAATAGGACTTTATGTCAATGTTCAATTGAACCATTTAGCTAGTTTTAGGTTTTATGTCAATTTTGGGATTGGTGATAGATATATTTTTGAATGTATTTTTTCCTAGTAGACATGGGTAAAACAGACCTTTCCACAAAATTTGAAAATTTTTGGACGTCTGTGGAATTTTTTATGCATTTCTAAAGTTGGGTTCAGAATGTTATTTGGGCTGAAAATAGTGTTACAGTCGATTGGTACAGTTATCAGTTGACTGGTAACATTATTTATCAAACACAGAATGGTTATGTGGGGTTGTCTCGATAAGGGCAGTCGACTGATGCTTGTGGTAGTCAACTGATACCAGCCTGACTGTTTTTCAGCAGTGGTTTTGACCAGGTCAACTCGTATAGGTGTATGAGATCCATGAGATATAAATATATGAGTTTAGGGTCAGTTTGATGATCAAGTTTTCGACAATTGGGATATTGTTGGAGCTTTTTGATATTAGGCAAAGGGGGAGAAGTAAAGTTTAGTTGGGAAAACCTTAAATGTCTTTGCATGAAATTCCTAGCTCAATTGAGAGCTTAGGTGTAGGAGGGAGCCTTGCGATAGGTTCCAATGCATGTTTGCATTTTTGATTCGGCGGTGTAAATCCAAGTGTATAGCCTTAGCAACGTAAGTCCATTCGGCGGTGTAAGTCCAAGTATGTAGCTTTGGCAACGTAAGTCTATTTGGTAGTGTAAGTCCAAGTGTATATCCTTGGCAACATAAGTCCATTATTTTTAGCATATTGTTTTACTATTATGTTTTTCCTAACTTAAATATATTGTCAAATATCAAAAAGGGGGAGATTGTTGGAGCAATCCTAATGGTTTGTGCAACCATGTGTTTTGGTGTTTGGGCAAAGAGTTTAAGTTAGATGTGTAGGATCGAAAAGAATTTAGATATCTCCACAATGGTATGATATTGCACACTTTGGGCCTAAGCCCTCATGGTTTTGCTCTTGGGCTCTACCCAAAAAGCCTCATGTCAATGAAGATATCTTTTCTCTTATAAACTCATGATCTTTCCCATGTGTTTTCAATGTGGGACTATGTTTGCAACCTTGCAACCCCAACAATCCCCCCATCAAACAAAGGACCACAAACTTCCCACGTCCGATCCTCGACCCACCAGGTCTTCCTGCCCCTTGGTCTGCCCGACCTACTAGGACTTCCTTGCCTAGTCGCAACTAGGACTTCCTACCTGGTGGCTGGTCCTCTTGATCCGAACATAGGAGCCCCCACTTTCTTTGTCTGAGGTCAATATTACACCCACATGGCTCAATCAGACCATAGCTCTTATCCACAGTCGACGGTTAAACCTTCTGGCAATCCAGGCTCTGATACCAATTGTAGGATCAAAAAAAATTTATATATCTCCATAATGGTGTGATATTGTCCACTTTGGGCCTAAGACCTCATGGTTTTGCTCTTGGACTCTACCCAAAAAGCCTCATGCCAATGGAGATATCTTTTCTCTTATAAACTCATGATCTTTCCTATGTGTTTTCAATGTGGGACTATATTTGCAACCTTGCAACCCCAATAAGGTTCACCCTTGTATTTGATATGTGTATGTGAGTGTGTAGGTTTGCAGGATACACATATGACTTAGCTTGATGACTTCGGGTCTAGTGAAGTATGGAGCATCCGAGGGATCGTGAACAAGGCAGCAAGGATAAGGGCCGAGGGAAGCGACTTCAAGGCATACACAAAGGATGACATTAAGGACGAGCCGTGGGCTTGGATGCATCTGAGGGACGAGAGCTAAAGGAAGTAGGCTTGAAGGCAAGAGGTCAAGACTGGTGGTTTCACAGTCGACTAGTTCAGTTGACTGGACAGTCGACTAGGAGCGAACATAATGCTTCTGTTCGCTCGGCTAGTGTGGAGCAGTCGACTGATACTTTCACCAGTCGACTAAAATAGAACCATTGGGTTGTAACGATCTAATCTCCATAGAGGGCAGTCGACTGGCACTTTCACCGGTTGACTAGTAGGCGGGGTTTTCCAACCCGTGGCATATATAACCAAGGCTTGAAAGCTTGGTTAAGGTTGATGAAATAGAGGTGGTTAACCCCTATTAGTAGTCTACCTGTGTCCTAGCATCTCAAGTGTTCTTGTAAGAGTTGTGGTGAAGTTTCTCCACCCATAAGGAGTTATGTGAGCTAGCCGGAGTTTGCTGGGGAGTCATCCACCGACAGATCGAGATCGTTCACCTTACAGACAGCCATGGAGTAGGAGCAAGTTATCTCCGAACCACGTTACATCGGCGTGTCGATTTGTTTGCTTGTTCTTTAGCTTTCGTATTCATATTAGTATTGTATTTTCTCTTACGCACTAACAAATACGTAGGAAGTAATCGAATTGGGGGTGCCGTCTATCCAACCCCCCTTCTAGCCAGCCATACTAGATCCCCTACAAATATAACTCACATGAATTTACAAATTTTTGTGAGAATCATGGAATCAAGAGGCAACTTACAATATCTTACACACCTTAATAGAATGGTGTATGCAAGAGGAAGAACCACACTATTATGAATATGGTGCGAAGCCTTCTAACGACAATTGGTATTCCTAAAAGTTTTTAGAGCATCCATATGTTAAATAGAAGTCCTACATTATCTGATCAAAACATGCCACTAGAGGAAGCCTAGAGTGGAAAAAAACCAGTTGTTGATCATTTTTGGATTTTTGGATGTATCGCTTATGCTCATATTCCAGATGAAAGGAGAAAGAAACTAGATAGCAAAGGTGAAAAATGTATTTTTCTTGGTATGAGTAATACATCAAAAGCTTATAGATTATATAATCCCTGCACTAAGAAAACCATTATAAGTCATGATGTTATTTTTGATGAAAAAGACACTTGGCCATGGAATCAAAATGACGCTAAAAAAATTATCCCTGTTGATTTTGATGATGATGAGAAAGTATAACAGCCTATGGAGAATGAGCAACATGAGGAAGTCTCTCAAAATATTCCTATAGCAGATCAAAGTTCGGTTGAAGCAGAATCACAAAGGCCACAACATGTTTGAAGAAGACTAACATGGATGTCTAATTATGAGGTGACTGGAATTGATCAAGGTGATGATCCTCTTACACATTTTTCTTTATTTTTAGATTGTGACCCCACTATTTTTGAAGTGGCTGTTAAAAAATTAAAATGGAGAAAAGCTATGGATGATGAAATTACAGTAATTGAAGAAAATAATATATAGGAGTTATGTGATCTTCCTGAAGGACAAAAGACAATTAGTATAAAGTGAGTTTACAAGATAAAGCTAAATGAGCATGGTGAGATTGACAAGTACAAAGCACACTTGGTGGTAAAGGGCTATAAGCAAGAGTTTGATGTTGATTATAAAAAAGTTTTTGCTCCTGTAGCAAGACATGATACAATCAGAGTGATGATAGAGATAGCGGCACAAAATGTTGGACTGTGATCGTTCGATACAAAACCTGGGTTAGACCGTTAGTGCTAACCGCACAAACACAAAATTCATGGCATATCTTTCAATTGGATGTAAATCATCATTATTCCATGGAGATTTGAAAGAAGAGGTATTTATCGATCAGCCTCTGGATTATGTGAAATTTGGTAATGAGCATAAAGTTTATGGATTAAGGAAAACTCTATATGGATTAAAACAAGTCCCACGAGCTTGGTATAATCGTATAGAAACTTATTTTTTGAAGGCTTTCAAAAGTGCTCTTATGAACAAACTCTTTTTATTAAGATTGATGATGGAGAAAAAATATTGATAGTTTGTTTATATGTAGATGACTTAATCTACACTGAAAATAGTACATCTATATTTGGAAAATTTTAAAAATCTATGATGAAAGAATTTGAAATGTTTGATCTTGGTATGATGCATTATTTCCTTGGTATTGAAGTGGTGCAAGCTTCTGTTGGAATTTTTATTTCTCACAGAAGATATGTGCAAGAAATTCTAGACAGGTTTCAAATGAAAGATTGCAATCCTGTAAATACTCCTTTTGAATTTGGAGTGAAGTTACATAAAGATATTGGAGGAAAGAAGGTTGATGCCACACTTTACAAACAGATAATGGGGAGTTTAATGTATTTGACAGTGACGAGACCTGATATTATGCATGCTGTAAGTATGATTAGTAGATACATGGATTGTGCTACAGAAATGTATCTCTTAGCTGCAAAGAGAATTTTTCGGTACTTGCAAGGTACTAAAGAGTTTGAGTTATTTTATAAAAAGGGAAAAAAGTCAGATCTGTTTGGTTTTACTGATAGTGATTATGCAGGAGATCTATATGATCAAAAAAGTACATCTGGGTACATTTTTATGTTGAGTACAGGTGCTATTTCATGGTCTTCAAAAAAATAATCAATTGTTACATTATCATCCACGGAAGCTAAGTTTGTTGCTGCAACATCTTGTGCTTGTCAAGCTATTTGGCTAAAGAAGATTCTTACAGAATTATATTTAAAAAAGGATGGACCTATTCAGGTTTATTATGACAACAATTCGACAATAAAACTTTTTAAAAATCCAGTGCTACATGGGCGAAGTAAACACATAGATGTGAAGTATCATTTTCTGACAAATCTCACAAATGATGAAGTCATTAATCTTATTTACTGCAGAAGCGATGATCAAATTGCTAATATACTAACTAAGCCTCTCAAATTTGCTACATTTCAAAATCTCAGAAAGTTACTTAGTATTTCTACATGGAGTTTAAAAGTTTCTTTTTAAACTGATTATTACATTTGAAATATCAGTTTAAGGGAGGGATTGTTGATAAAATTAATATGTTAGTGGACATGTTTTAATTGAGTTAGTGGAGAGAAATAATAAGGTAATGATTATAATATAGTGTTAGTGGTTAATATTATGATGTTAATGGGATTGTGAGTTTTTTTTTAATATTTGTGATATATTAACTTATAAATAGGATATATAATAATCAAGGAAGATATGAAAAAAATATATATATTTTTTATTCTCCTTATGTCTTGGACTCATTTATTTTTCTTATCATGAACTAGGGGTGCCTCTTTTGTCGTGCCAGAATGGACTAAAAATGCCGATTCCATTGACATCCACTGATAACAACTTCTCTATGCGACTATGCCAAGAGATAAATTTGTCGTGCACCTGTTGTCTATGATGACCCTGATCTATTTACCCCTTTGTTCTTGAATGTTTCAGGCTTTAAGAGGTAAGATTTTGAAGAATTTTGTTTGTCTATCATTCTTCTTATCGGCTTCGTTTGCCACTCCTTTGATTTTTGATACATGGATCTTTGGATCATCAGGCCACAAAATAAAAACATCAGTCTAGTCCTGCAGTGCTTAGATTTGCATGTTTCACCATTGTAACTGTTTTACTGATAGAGAACAAAAATTTTCTCCATGATGAAACTGAGACATAATCAGCTCCATCATCATATGGAAAAGGAAAGACATGAATAATTAAAAGAAATGTTCTCAGATTTGGTTCAGAGTGTCAAGGGTGTAGAAAAAGGAAATAATAACTTCAGATGACTAACTTCTGCTCGGTTAACATTATTCAAATATGAATCTATTGGTTATATAGTTTGTTTTCTGACAATGCAAGCTTCAAGTATAATGGTCAGACAATCAAATTTATCTTGGTTACATAGAAGATTTCATGAAGTTACGTGTCAGAAATATTCACACATTAGCTCATGTGTTGGATTTGAATTTATCATGGCACCATGCATAGTAGGTAGGTTTGAATTTTATGTGTGCGAGTAATAATTACCCATTAGTTCATGATTTGCCTTTGCACTAGAATCCTGTTTGAGTTTAGTGTTCCTAACTATAAATGAAAGGGAGAGTGTTAAGCACATAAATATTTATTGGTTACTTTTCCTAACACTTCGAGCTATTGGGATCATTAGATAACCGAAAAATTTAATAGTTATCACCCCTGGTTTGTGGTCAGTTGCTATAGAGATTAAAGCGCATTTGTTTTCCCTTCCTAGCTTCAATTTTCACTGTCTATCTTTGTATTCAAAAGTAATATATCTTGGTGACGATCACTATATGCACCCTGCTGCTGAAAAATTAGATGACAATATGCTATTCTTATTATTATTCTTTGGAATTAAAATTAGTATGGAATAATAGTAGTAGTAGTATTTTAGATTGTTTTAGACTTGGTGATTATTATTTCCATTAAGCAGCATTTCATCTATGCTTATATTCTTATTCGTTAGATATCTCCAGGAGTTAATAATATTAAATCCTTGTCTATGCATAACTCCTGGAGATGCATATTTTTAGTAGCAACCTTAAGCATAAATCAGGATTTAGTAGCAACCTTTAAAGGGTGTGTATTAACACTTAATAATATTAAAATAAAGATATTTTTATGGGAAATTTGATTGGGTGTGTATTGGCCCTTTGGTGCAGCGAAAGCGACTCAGATCACTAGAGTCGAGGGGTAAATAGTGGCATGCAAATTAAAAATTAGAAATTCTCTTGCTAATGATTTAGTAGGATACACACAAGTTATAAAGATAAAACAAACATAAAAGAAATAAGGGACTCAATTATTTACTTGGTTTACAGTTTACAGTTTACAGGTTGCTAGTGCAAGACTATGAACGCCCACTATGATCTCCTCTTCAAAAACAAGCTTAAGACGGAGAAGCTCCTTACAATAATTGAGTGCAAGAATAACAATTAAAAGAATAGAAAAATAGAATCTAGTTTGAGTGTGTTGTTCTTTAACTGAGCTCCTCACCTTCTTTTATAGCCATCGCTAAGTTGTTGATGTTGCATGTTTGATTGACCAATCGAGTTATTCTGTCGATCGAAAAGCTAATGTGGTGCGAATATGTCTCATCCACTCATCGATATGCCCTTGCTTCGATCATTTGCTAACATGGCAAGTTGATGTGGCAAATAAGACTCATCCACTCAACGATCATTGTTAGTACCCCCAAGGTAGTTTTGATATGATAAATCAAGTCAGGTTAGGTCATGTTAGTTTCTAACCTTTGTGTCTAAGTGTACAGGAACTTAGGAACACAAGAAGTCAAGCGAAAGACGCAACTAGTGAGAAGGACGGCACGGGAGAGGGCCGACAGGCTCGGTGCGTTTGAGGGACGAGGTGCTACGGAAGAGTATGATGGCGGACGAGAAGGAGGCGCGCGACATTTTAGAGGGATGAGAAGCAGGAGCGAAAGATTGCTCGAAGGCCGGAAGTTGGGTCGGGTGAGCCCTATTCCGGATGGCCGAGACCATCCAAGCGACTGGAGTTAGAACGGAAGATCCGGACTAATGCTAGCGAGACCGGAGCGGAAGACCCGCACCTAGTCCGGGCGCTCGGACTCTGGGTGGTCCAGACGCCCGAAACCCTTCTGGGCGCTTGGAACCCTTCCGAGCGCCCGGAACCAAAACTTAGCTATTTGCGAGGTGCCACGTCCAGCTGCGTCAGGGATAAACTTCTATCCCACTCCAAGTGCTTAAAACCCTTCAGACATCCTGACCAGGGCTATAAATACAACCTTGATCCCAAAAGCCTAGATAGAATACTTGAGAACATTTGTAATTGATTCTACTTGATTCCAGCCTTATTATTGTGAACTATCAACGTTATAAGAGGCTTCTCCGCATGAAGGAGAATTTGTTTAGTGCACTTTCAACTTTCTTGGATTAACAATCTCTCCAGTTATAATCAAATAAGCTCTTTCGTGCCTCTTCTTTGCTTTAATTTCTTATATTTATTTTATGCAAGTGTTAATGTTAATTAAGTTATAAAAGTTCGAGGAAGGTTTTTTGTTTTTTTTCTTTACAGGGTTATTCACTCCCTTAAGTCGACCGTCAAGGGTCCTAACAAGTGGTATCAGAGCAAGGTCGTTTCAGAAGGACTAACTGTCGACTAAAGCACAAGAAATGACCGGTGCAAGCATCTATCCACCAACGTTCGAGGGGGAGTTCACGTTTTGGAAGCGACGAATTGAGGTATTTCTTAAAACAGATTTTAATATTTTATTAATAATGAAATATGGTTATAAAAAACCAAAGAACATGAACGAATAAGAACTCGAAGAACACCTTTGGACCAAAAAGTAGCCCGACGATTTTATGTCAAATGGTAAGGCTAAATTTCATCTTATAAGCGTACTACTGGTTGAGGATCTCGACAGAATCAACAACTACTAAAGTGCAAAAGAACTTTAGGAAAAGTTCTTGAAGCTCCACGAAGAATCAAAAGAAGCCAAATCCAACTCTTCGATGGACATTGAATCATCGTCAGAAGAATCTGAAACTGAGGAACTTGCTGGAACAACTCTTAATAGCCGAGTACCTACCTGAAGATAATGAAAGCTTGTCCAAGATGAGCATCAATGAAGGGGAAGAGTCTTCGGATGAAAGCATCGATGAAGGAGGAGGATCATTAGAGAAAAGCTACAATGAAGGGGGAGCATCAGAATATGAGGTAAGTTAAGTACGTACCTTATCTCCTGAAAAGTCATTTAAATTTATTAAGATTCTTTCCAAGGATTTAGTAAAATTAGGAAAAAAAAAATATAGACTTGAAAAGACAATTAGCTAATGCATGCCCCTTAGATTTATTTGATAATTTAAAATTAGAAAATGATAAATTAAAAATACAAATCGAAAGTTTGAAAAATGAATATGCAAAATGAATATGCATGTTTGAAACTGAATAACTTTCAAAAATCAAAATTTAGAAAGTACGGAAGGCTAAATTGGTACATTAGAAAACACCAGGGACAAATTAAAAAGTCTCCAGAAGTTATGTACCTTTCAAATTTTTAATGAATCCAGTAGATAGGAAACTGTACTGGGTTCCAAAATCATATTTAGGTTAACTATTTTTCTGGACTTATGGCTTTTCAGAAAGAAGGTTAAATGTTTAAATTCTTTAAGAGACTTTATCTAGAAGTGGTTGATGATCCAATAGCCAAGAAAGTCTAGTGTCTCGCCATAGTCTGGAAGCCAATTACTAAATCGAATGTTTAATTGACTTACTGTGAAGCATTTAAGTAATGCTTTAAATTTTTGTTAGAAAAATTTATAAAGTCTAATCATTAAAATTTGCTTAAGTTTTTTTTTATCGTTAACAATCTTTTGAAAATTTTTTTAGTTAGAATTTTTTTTTATGAATTAGTGATCAAAATATAAATTTAATTTTGCTAAAAATTTAACTTTCTGTGAAATTTTTTTCAACCTTTGCTAAAGTTTTTATTCTTAAAAGAATTTTTTTAAAAAAAATCAAAGTTTTTTTTTAAATTTAACTTTTCTTATTTATTTTTTCCCTTAGACTCTTTAGACTTTCCAAGTAATATGTTTAATGTACCCCATTTTTAAATGTGATCAAAAGGGAGAGTAGTAAGATTAAGTCTAGGGGGAGGGTAGTACAATTTTATTAATTTTTGTACTTACAATTTTTTGCAAAAATTTATAATTGCTATTTGTTTATGGTTTACGCTGACTTAACTTGGATTTGATCACATCAAAAAGGAGAAGATTGTTAGTACCCCAAGATAGTTTTGATGTGATCAACCAAGTCAGGTTAGGTCCTGTTAGTTTTTAACCCCTGTGTCTAAGTGTACAGGAACTTAGGAGCACATGAAGTCGGGTGAAAGACGCAGCTAGCAAGAAGGACGACATGGGAGAGAGCCGATGGAGTCAGTACATCTGAGGGATGAGACGTTGCAGAAGAGTATACGGACGTACGAGAAGGAGGTGCGCGACATTTCTGAGGGATGAGAAGCCGGAGCGAAAGATTGCTTGAAGGTCGGAAGTTGGGTTCAGGTGAGTCCTATTCTGGATGGACGAGATCACTCAAGCGAGCGGAGCTTAAGCGGAAGATCTGGACCAATGCGAGCGGGACCGGAGCGGAAGACTCGGACTCCGAGTGCTCCGCGTGCCTGAACTCCGAGTGGTCCGGGCGCTCGGAACTAAAACTTAGATATTTGTGATGTGGCGCGTCCCGCTGCGTCGGGGATAAACTTTTATCTGGAGCCCTTCCAGGTACCCCGAACAGGGCTATAAATACAGCTCTGGTCCCATAAGCCTAGATAGAACACTTGAAAACACTTGTAATTGATTCTACTTGATTCCAGTCTTGTTATTGTGAGCCATCAACGTTGTAAGAGACTTCTTTGCCTAATGGAGAATTTGTTTAGTGCGCTTTCGACTTCCTTGGATTAACAACCTCCTCGGTTGTAAACAAGTCATCTTTTTTATGCCTCTTCTTTGCTTTAGTTTCTTATATTTATTTTATGCAAGTGTTAATGTTAATTAAGTTATAAAAGTTCGAGGAAGATTTTCATTTTTTCTTTGCAGGGCTATTCCCTCCCTGAAAGTCGGCCGCCAAGGGCCCTAACAGTTGTTTGTTGACATGGCAGATGGGCTCATCCATTCAATAGTTTTCGCCCAATCATTTGCTTTTGGTTGACTGGAAACACTTTTTTAGTCGCTCGAATTTCTCTAAGCCTTACACATGCTTCTTCCCAACTTCTCGTCCCTTGGATGTCAAAGTACTCTTCCGTAGCTCCTCGTCCCTCAGATACACTGAGTTAGTTGGCTCATTTCCCGTACCGCCCTTCTTATTTGATGCGTCTTTTGTCAAGGTTCGCTGTCTCTGATACTGCTCGACCTTTCTTGTTCCTCAATGTACTCCATTGGATCTTGAGCCATCGGGTACCTGTGTATTCTTCTAAGTTCGTATACACTTAGATATATAAGTTAGTGACACAAGTAAGATCTAACCTATACTAGTTTGAAAACATATCAAACAGTCGTGGTTTAGATCACTTAGTGTTCTAAGAGCATCCACATTAGATTCCCTATCCAAAATTTCAAATTTAGGGTAGAAGAACTACTTTATTAAATTTGGATATCCACTTTTCACTACACAATGTTTCAGTCTTTAAGAGGTAAAATTTTGAAGAATTTTGCTTGTCTATCACTTTTCTTATCGGCTTCGTTTGCCACTCCTTTGATTTTTGATACATGGATCTTTGGATCATCTGGCCACAAAATAAAAACATCAGTCTAGTCCTGCAGTGCTTAGATTTGCATGTTTCACCATTGTAAATGTTTTACTGATAGAGAACAAAAATTTTCTCCATTATGAAACTGAGACATAATCAGCTCCATCATCATATGGAAAAGGAAAGACATGAATAATTAAAAGAAATGTTCTAAGATTTGGTTCAGAGTGTCAAGGGTGTACGAAAAAGGAAATAATAACTTGAGATGACTAACTTCTGCTCGGTTAACATTATTCAAATATGAATCTATTGGTTATATAGTTTGTTTTCTGACAATTCAAGCTTCAAGTATAATGGTCAGACAATCAAATTTATCTTGGTTACATAGAAGATTTCATGAAGTTATGTGTCAGAAATATTTACACATCAGCTCATGCGTTGGATTTGAATTTATCATGGCACCATAGTAGGTAGGTTTGAATTTTATGTGCGAGTAATAATTACCCATTAGTTCATGATTTGCCTTTGCACTAGAACCCTGTTTGAGTTTAGTATTCCTAACTATAAATGAAAGGGAGAGTGTTAAGCACATAAATATTTATTGGTTACTTTTCCTAACACTTCGAGCTATTGGGATCATTAGATAACCGATAAATTTAATAGTTATCACCCCTGGTTTGTGGTCAGTTGCTATAGAGATTAAAGCGCATTTGTTTTCCCTTCCTAGCTTCAATTTTCACTGTCTAGCTTTGTATTCAAAAGTAATATCTTGGTGACGATCACTATATGCACCCTGCTGCTGAAAAATTAGATGACAATATGCTATTCTTATTATTATTCTTTGGAATTAAAATTAGTATGGAATAATAGTAGTAGTAGTATTTTAGGTTGTTTTAGACTTGGTGATTATTATTTCCATTAAGCGGCATTTCATCCATGCTTATATTCTTATTCGTTAGATATCTCCAGGAGTTAATAATATTAAATCCTTATCTATGCATATCTCCTGGAGATGCATAAACACTTGATTTTTAGTAGCAACCTTAAGCATAAATCAGGATTTAGTAGCAACCTTTAAAGGGTGTGTATTAACACTTAATAATATTAAAATAAAGATATTTTTATGGAAAATTTGATTGGGTGTGTATTGCCCTTTAAAATAAAGGGCGAGAAAAAAAAATGCCCCCAACTTATATAAATCATCAAAAAAAAAAAAAAAAAAAAAAACTCCTTGTTAGTACAATGAAAGCGACTCTGATCACTAGAATTGAAAGGTAAATAGTGCCATGCAAATTAAAAACTAAAAAATTCTAGTGGTAAATAGTGCCATGCAAATTAAAAACTAGAAATTCTCTTGCTAATGATTTAGTAGGATACACACAAGTTATAAAGATAAAACAAACATAAAAGAAATAATAAGGAACTCAATTGTTTATTTAGTTTTCAATTTACAAGTTGATAGTGCAAGACTATGAATGCCCACTCTGATCTTCAAAAACAAACTTGAGACGAAGAAGCTCCTTACAATAATTGAGTGCAAGAATAATAATTAAAAGAACAAAAAACTAGAATCTGATTCGAGTGTGTTGTTCTTTAACTGAGCTCCTCACCTTCTTTTATAGCCACCGCTTAAGCTGTTGACGTTGCATGTTTGATTGACCAATCAAGCTATTCGGTCGATCGAAAAGCTAACATGGTGCGAATATGTCTCATCCACTCATCGATACGCCCTTGCCATGGCAAGTTGATGTGGCAAATAAGGCTCATCCACTCAACCCAAGGTAGTTTTGATATGATCAACCAAGTCAGGTTAGGTCCTATTAGTTTCTAACCTCCGTGTCTAAGTGTACAGGAACTTAGGAGAACAGGAAGTCAAGCAAAAGATGCATATAGTGAGAAGGACGACACGGGAGAGAGTTGACAAGCTCAGTGCGTCTGAGGGACGAGGTGCTGTGGAAGAGTATATGGGCGGATGAGAAGGAGGCGCGACATTTTCGAGGGACGAGAAGCAGGAGCGAAAGATTGCTCGAAGGCCGAAAGTTGGGTCGGGTGAGCCCTATTCCAGATGGTTGAGACCATCCAAGCGAGCGGAGTTGGAATGGAAGATCCGGACCAATGCTAGCGGGACCGGAGCGAAAGTCCCGCACCTAGTCCGGGTGCTCGGACTCTGGGTGGTCCAGGCGCCCGAAACCCTTCCGAGCGCTCGGAACCCTTCCAAGCGTTCAGAACCAAAACTTAGCCATTTGCGAGGTGGCACGTCCAGCTACGTCGGGGATAAACTTTTATCCAACTCCAGGCACCTAGAACCCTTCCAGGCGCCTCGACCAGGACTATAAATACAACCCTGGTCCCAAAAGCATAGATAGAACACTTGAGAACATTTGTAATTGATTCTACTTGATTCCAGTCTTGTTATTGTGAACTATCAACGTTGTAAGAGACTTTTCCACCTGAAGGAGAATTTGTTTAGTGCGCTTTCAACTTTCTTGGGTTAACAACCTCTTCGGTTGTAACTAAGTAAACTCTTTCGTGCCTCTTCTTTGCTTTAATTCCTTATATTTATTTTATACAAGTATTAATGTTAATTAAGTTATAAAAGTTCGAGGAAGGTTTTTTGTTTTTTTCTTTGCAGGGCTATTCACTGCCTTAGGTCGACCGCCAAGGGTCTTAACAAGTGGTATCAGAGTAAGGTCATTTCAGAAGGACTAACTACCGACTGAAGCACAAGAAATGACCGGTGTAAGCATCTATCCACCAACATTCAAGGGGGAGTTTGCGTTTTGGAAGTGACGAATGGAGGTATTTCTTAAAACAGATTTTAATATTTTATTAATAATCAAATATGGTTATAAAGAACCAAAGAACATGAACGGATAAGAACTCAAAGAACACCTCTGGACCAAAAAACAACCCGACGATTTTATGTCAAATGGTAAGGCTAAATTTTATCTTATAAGCGTACTACCGGTTGAGAATCTCGACAGAATAGGTAACTATCAAAGTGCAAAAGAACTTTGGGAAAAGTTCTTGAAGCTCCATGAAGAATCAAAAGAAGTCAAATCCAACTCCTCGATGGACACTGAATCGACGTAAGAAGAATCTGAAACTGAGGAACTTGCCGGAACAACTCTTATAGTCGAGTACCTACCTGAAGACAATGAAAGCTCGTCGAAGATGAGTATAAATGAAGGGGAAGAGTCTTCGGACAAAAGCATCGATGAAGGAGGAGGATCATTAGAGAAAAACTACAACGAAGGGGGAGCATCAGAAAATGATGTAAGTCAGGTACGTGCCTTATCTCTTGAAAAGTCATTTAAATTTATTAAGATTCTTTCCAAGGATTTAGTAAAATTAGAAAAAAAAAAATATAAACTTGAAAAGATAATTAGCTAATGCATGCCTCTTAGATTTATTTGATAATTTAAAATTAGAAAATGATAAATTAAAAATACAAATCGAAAGTTTGAAAAATGAATATGCATGTTTGAACTGAATAACTTTCAAAAACCAAAATTTAGAAAGTACGATAGGCTAAACTGGTACATTAGAAAACACCAAGGACAAATTAGAAAAGTCTCCAGAAGTTATGTACCTCCCAAATTTTTAATGAATCCAGTAGATAGGAACCTGTACTGGGTTCGAAAATTATATTTAGGTTAACTATTTTTCTGGACTTATGACTTTTCAGAAAGAAAGTTAAATGTTTAAATTCTTTAAGAGGCTTTGTCTAGAAGTGGTTGATGATCCAATAACCAAGAAAGTCTAGTGTCTCAGCACAGTCTGGAAGTCAATTACTGAATCGAATGTTTAATTGACTTACTATGAAGCATTTAAGTAATGCTTTAAATTTTTGCTAGAAAAATTTATAAAGTCTAATCATTAAAATTTGCTTAAGTTTTTTTTACCGTTAACAATCTTTTGAATTTTTTTTTAGTTAGAAATTTTTTTATGAACTAGTGATCAAAATACAAATTTAATTTTACTAAAAATTTAACTTTCTGTGAATTTTTTTTCAACCCTGGCTAAAGTTTTTATTCTTAAAGGAATGTTTTTATAAAATCAAAGTTTTTTTGAAACTTAACTTTTCTTATTTATTTTTTCCCTTAGACTCTTTAGACTTTCCAAGTAATATGTTAAATGTACCCTACTTTTAAATGTGATCAAAAGGGAGAGTAGTAGGATTAAGTCTAGGGGGAGGGTAGTACAATTTTATTAATTTTTGTACTTACAATTTTTTACAAAAATTTATAACTGCTATTTGTTTATGGTTTATCCTAACTTAACTTGGGTTTGATCACATCAAAAAGGAGAAGATTGTTAGTATCCCAAGATAGTTTTGATGTGATCAACCAAGTCAGGTTAGGTCCTGTTGGTTTCTAACCCCTATGTCTAAGTGTGTAGGAACTTAGGAGCACAGGAAGTCGAGCGAAAGATGCAGCTAGCGAGAAAGACGACACGGGAGAGAGTTGATGGATTCGGTGCGTCTGAGGGATGAGGTGCTGCAGAAGAGTATGCGGGCGGACGAGAAGGAGGTGCGCGGTGTTTCCGAGGGATGAGAAGCCAGAGCGAAAGATTGCTTGAAGGCCAGAAGTTGGGTTCAGGTGAGTCCTATTCTGGATGGAGGAGATCACTTAAGCGAGCGAAACCTGAGCGGAAGATCTGGACCAATGCAAGCGGGACCGGAGCGGAAGACTTAGATTCCGGGTGCTCCGAGCGCCTGAACTCCGGGTGGCCCGGTCGCTTGGAACCAAAACTTAGATATTTGTGATGTGGCACGTCCCACTGCGTCGGGGATAAACTTTTATCCCACTCCAAGTGTCCGGAACCCTTTCAGGCGCCCCGAACAGGGCCATAAATACAATTCTGGTCCTAGAAGCCTAGATAGAACACTTGAAAACACTTGTAATTGATTCTACTTGATTCCAATCTTATTATTATGAGCCATCAATGTTGTAAGAGACTTATCCGCCTAATGGAGAATTTGTTTAGTGCGCTTTCAACTTCCTTGGATTAACAACCTCCTCGGTTGTAACCAAGTAAACTCTTTCATGCCTCTTCTTTGTTTTAGTTTCTTATATTTATTTTATGCAAGTGTTAATATTAGTTAAGTTATAAAAGTTCGAGGAAGGTTTTTCATTTTTTCTTTGCAGGGCTATTCACTCCCTCAAGTCGGCCGCCAAGGGCCCTAACAGTCATTTGTTGACATGGCAGATGGGCTTATCCATTCAATAGTTTTCACCTAATCATTTGCTTTTGGTTGATTGGAAACACTTTTTAGTCGCTCAAATTTCTCGAAGCCTTATGTTGGTGTGGTTAGCACTAATGGTCTAACTCAAGTTTTGATGAATGACAAAGTATGTTAAGTTAGTTTCATTGTAATCTAACACTTTGACCAAGTGTGCAGAAGAAGCCCAGCTAGGCCGACGGGCCGACTGGATAGCTGGCACAAAGTCTAGACAGGTCGACGGGCTGACCGAATGTCTGGCACGAAGCCCAGCTAGGTCGACGGGCCGATCGGATAGCTGGCACGAAGCCCAGACGGGTCGACGGGATGACCTGACATCTGACACGAAGTCTAGCTAGGTCAACGGGCTGACCTGATAGCTGACACGAAGTCCAGACGGGTCGAAGGGTTGACCGGACGTATGGCAAGTAAGTTGAGGTAAGTCAATGGAGGGGAGTGACTGTGATGACGCATTTCCGGGAAGAGAACTTAGGCGCCGATCCAACTTAGAACCATTTTGGAACTCTAAGTTGAGATCTTGACTAGATTTTGATCTTGGTGAGATGGAATCTAATTAATACTCTTGTTTAATTATAAAAATTGTGTTAACACTTTGTTTTACAGGATATATAATTTGCATTTATGCTTCGGACTAACGTTTTCTTGCAAGGAGTTGAAGCTGCTGGAAAACAGAGGTCCGGGCACCTGGAAGGGATCCGGGCGCCCGGAATACAAAAGTTATCCTCATCGCGCTTTGCAACATGGAGTTTCAAGGTTTGCTGGGTTACGTCACACTCCAGGCGTCCAGAAGGGATCCGGGCGCCCGGAGAATCCTATATAAGGAGGATGAGTCCTGGAGTAAAGAAAAATTCACAATAAGATCTTCCAACACTTGCTCTGCCGTGCTGTGCTCCTATTACGCTGCGAAGCTACTTCGACAACAAGCGGCTCAAGTTTTTCTTTTCAGTGTTGTCGGTTTTTCTTTCTAATAATTCCTGTACTTAGTTTTTGTAATAACTTTATGAATTATTAGTGATTTCCCAACGAAAGCACTTAACGAGTGCGGGTCTTGGAGTAGGAGTTGACCAAGGTTCGTGTTAGAGTTGTGTTTTTATCTTTCTGCTGCGTACTCACTTAAACATTTTTGATCGATATTCACCCCTCCTCTATCGATTTTCACGATCCAACACCTTGCACATGCTTCTTCCTGACTTCTCGTCCCTTGGATGCCAAAGTACTCTTCCGTAGCTCCTCGTCCCTCAGATACACTGAGTTAGTTGACTCCTTTCCCGTACCGTCCTTCTTATTTTATGCGTCTTTTGTCAAGGTTCACTGTCTCTGATACTGCTTGACCTTTCTTGTTCCTCAATGTACTCCATCAGATCTTGAGCCATTGGGTATCTGTGTATTCTTCTAAGTTCCTACACACTTAGATATATAAGTTAGTGACACAAGCAAGATCTAACCTGTACTAGTTTGAAAACATATCAAAACAGTCATGGTTCAGATCACTTAGGGTTCTAAGAGCACCCACATTAGATTCCTTATCCAAAATTTCAAATTTAAGGTAGAAGAATTACTTTATTAAATTTGGATATCCACTTTTCACTACACAATATTGGTGCAATTTTCCTATGTTAAAGTTGACTAGTTTGACTAAGCTTGAGTTGACTCAAGCTTGAGTCTTGATATTTGAGTTTTAATGTTTGACAATATATGGAGATTGCAGGTGTAATTGTCTGTTTGGGGAGATTGGTCAAGGTTGACCAGATACTTAACTGAAAAGTCCTAATTGGAGGTTAGACAAGTGTTAGGCTAACGGGAAGGTTGGTAGAAGAAGAAAATCTAAGTGAGTCAATATTGACCGGACACTTGGTGTGGAAGTCTTGGTGAGAGAAGCTAGGTAGTTGAAAAACTCTAGTGAGTGAAACTAGGCAGATGAAAATCCTGGTGAGTGAAGCCAGGTGAAAAGCCCTAGTGAGTGAAGCTAAGTGATGGAAAACCCTGATGAGTTAAGCCAGGTGAAAAACCCTAGTGAGTGAAGTTAGACAGATGAAAATCATAGTGAGTGAAGCTAGGTAGTGAGGAAGTTCTAGTGAGTAAATGTAGACAGTTGAAAATCCAGGTGGGTCAAAGGTTTACCGAACACATAGTGATTGGAAGTCTAAGTGGGTCAAACGATTGACCGAACACTTTGTGGAGAAGTTCCAGCAGGTTAAGATTGATCAGACGCTAGGCAATGAGGAGTCCCAACAGGTCATGGTTGACCGGATATTGGGTAGAGGAACCCTGGATTTAGGTTTGGAAGTTAGGGTTTGGTAATCAATTACCATAGCTTAATTGATTACCTTAATCGCTTAAGCTCATTGTCACGAGAAACAGAAATGGCCATAATCGATTAGGGTAATTAATTGCGGCATGCTTAATCAATTAGAGTAATCGATTAACAGTTTTTCGCAAGAGCACAAAGAGCTTCTTAATCGATTAGGCTAATTGATTAGGAAGATTTAATCGATTACAGTAATCGATTAAACAGTTTTCACGAGTACACATAAAGCTTTCCAACCGATTAGGCTAATCGATTAGGAAGACTTAATCGATTAAGTTTTAGAAAATAACTATTATGCAAATTGCTGATGTGGTAGTCAATTAAGGAAATTTTTAATCGATTAAGATGCCAACGGTAACCCAGAAAAGGGTTGACATGTGTACTATTTCATCACTTCTCCTCCTCTCCTACTCTCTTCACCGAGCTCAGATCATCACTACCGGTTCTTGAAGCTTCTTGGAAACAAGTGTTGCTGCACTTCCAAGGTCAAGAAACGTTCCCAAATAACAAGAAGAAGCTAGCTAGGGTTTCATTTGTGTAAATTTGGTAAGATTTCTATTGTACTAACTTTTCTTTTATTCTTGTTGTATTGTGAGTTTGTATGAGGCTTTTCCACCTCCGGATTGTTTCGAAGGAGTGTTTACATAGTAGATATGTGAGAGATGACCGAATTATTGGATTAATCACCTCATTTGAGGTGAATACTAAGTAATCTTGGCGTTAACGTTGCTTGAGTGTTTTCTGCTGTAACAACTCATCGACCAAGCAACGGAGTTAATCACCCCTCCTACCACACAATACATCAGCTTCCCTATAATTTACCATATTTTTATTTTATTTTTATTATTTTTTCTTTCTCATATATATTTTTGTATTATTATCTATGAAGTGACAAATGTGGAAGTGGAAAGTGATAATTAGATGAAATAATATTTTTAATATTTAGGGAATGTATTTTATTTCTTAAATTTAAAGTACTGTTTATAAAATCAAAATTTAGAGAACGAGTAGGATAGTTATTGTAAATATTTTTTTATGTAAAATATAAAATTTAAGGTAAAATCTTTATTTAGAAAATCTGCTATGGATGTTCTAATTTTTTTTTAAAAAAAAAAAATTAAAAGGACATCCCATCCGATATTTTATTCACATAATACCTCTTATTTTAGCGTTGCTATTGTAGCTATCAATAGTTGCTATAATATGTATAAGTTATTTTTGTAGCTGCTACAATATGTAAGATTTAAACTTTACAATTCAATTTAATTGGATTAAAGTGAAATAGATGATTTTTTATATTTTACCACTATTGGCTAACTGTTACATATTATAATAATTACTACACTTGTAGTGAAATTCTAAAATCTTAAATTAATCAAAGTTATTTAAATTGGATTAAAATCATTTTAAATTAATTAAAATTATTTTAAAACAGTTTATAAATGTTGCTATTATAATAATAATAATAAATTATTATTATTCTGAGTAGTAGTAATAATAGTAATAGTAATAGTAATAGTAGTAATAATACTGTTGACATTGTAATATATACAAAATATCTTCCACATGTTATAGATAGCTTTTACATTGTAGTAATGACCGTTAGATACTATAATAATATTGGAATAAGGGATATTAGGGAGATAAAACATGTGATGTGAGAGGGTGTCTTTTTTGATTTTGTTTGTTTTTTTTTCCCCAAAAGGACCACTCATTTCTATTTTGATTTTTGTCCTAAAATAAATATTCTTTTGATTTTCTATTTTCTATTTTCTATTTTCTATTTTCTTTAAAAAAAGAAGCTCATTTAACGCCAGCTGTCAGAACGTGAGCTCCCGTTTTTAACGGCAGCACATGATGCGGGGGAAGAGTTTTCTTTCGCCCTCACCGCAAGTTTTTTAAACATGGAAGTAATCAGTCAACTTTGATCATCTGATCAACACATCTCGGCCAAGTTCACAGTTTCCAATCTAGTCCTGCCCCACCACACGCATTGAATCAGCTCAACTTTCCTTTAAAAATAATAATAATAATAATAATAATAATAATAATTCTTATTAATTTATTTCTATTTTTCCTATTAAATCACGCTTCTATAATTTTCTTAATTAAAAAAAATAATTTTAGTTAATTTTATTAACTATTCTGAAATGATAGATCCGATTTTATAAAAAAATTTTACTCATCATCAGAATACGATCAATGGAGAAATTTAATATCTTTTGATTATATTTCTTATTTGAAAAAAAAAATTCTATAAATATGTCTTAATTAATATTTGAATCATAAGTATCTGAATAATAATTTAAATATCTTATTATTACGAGTTTAGGCTCCGGGGACTTCAATTTTTCTAGTTAGAACTTAGAAGTAACATGAGATAAATACCATACGGCCAAAATATACATTTTATGTGCACAAAATCATTGTGTGCGAGGAAGAAAAGAATTAAACAGAATATTCTTTTTTGACAAAAGAATAAAATGGGCAATATAAACTTGTAGCTCCATGGACCCTGCAGGGGTACTAGCGTAAATTTCGCCGCTCCGAAAATGGTGATTTATTGACTATCACACTTGTTTTGTCGCCGCCGCAGCTGCTGCCAATCCCCTGTTTCCTGTTCCAATTTTTTACTCCAATGCTAGTTTTCTTCGCCATGTCCTCTGCTCCTCGCGCTACCTTCCGCCTCCTTCGCCCATGCTCGCCGTCGACCTCGATAAGGCCGTCCTTCGCCGCCTCAGATGCGGCGGCGTCGGCGCCTCGCGAAAGAGCCTCCTTCTCGTCGCCGTTGGCATCTCCGTCGCTGCGCTCTTCCTCTCTCTTTTCCCCTCTTCCACCTCCCGCGTCTCTGACCTCTTCTCCGCCGCAGATTCTCACAACGAACTATTCCTTTCATCTTCAGCTCCTCCTCCGCCTCTCGTTACTCTTCCCGCTTCTACAACTCAGGGCGAGGAGCATCTTATTTTCCTGAGCCCATCGGGATCCCCTGGCCCAGCCGCAGCTCCGCATAGGTTTCCGCCTTCCCCTTCTCCAATTGGGGATTTTGATGCCTTGGCCATCTACCTAGATGAGTTTGACCTAAAGGAGCCGCCTTTAGAAGATGCGGTAGGTATAAGGGCAGATTATTACTTTTTCTTCATGGCTTGAGGGAAAACAGGAATGGATTTCTTATTCGCGCTTCGCACTTGCAGCTTGTTCTTGCTCCAAGTCCCACTCCCGTAGTCAATTTCGCTGCCGCCGAGGCGAATTCATCTAATACTGATGGGAAAACGAAGTCTTTTGCTCCGGAGGTAGATTTCGAGTTCGCCCCATGGAATTTTCCAAAATTGCAGTATGCCAATTAAGTTTTCAGTATCTTGTGATGAATTCTTGCAGCCCCCAAGACGTCCTGCCATAAAGACCCCTGCTTTTTCGCCAAAGGTAGAGGCTTCGTTTAGCGTTCAACTTGTTCTTCCTCCGAAAAGAGTTTTCCCTTTCGTTTTCAGGGTAGATTCTATCACCAATTTTGACCTCTGAAGCACTTGCTGTGGTATTGCAGAATACTGATCGGCAGCTGGTGTACGCCAAGAAGGAGATCGCTAATGCTCCTCCTGTCTTCAACGATCCTGATCTCCATGCTCCATTGTTCTTGAATGTTTCAATGTTTAAGAGGTGAGAATGATGAACTGCTTTAATGACGAATTGCCTTCTCTATCGATGTGAGTTGCAGAAGCACATTGAAGTAATGCGTGCAATTCATATGACTGTCTCTGAAGTAGATCAGAGTAATTGCTAGATGGTCATCTGAACTCCATTGAACATGCTCAGATTTTTCACCAATGTTTCTGCAGGAGCTACGAGCTGATGGAGAAAATTTTAAAGGTGTACATCTATGGCGACGGTCCCCGGCCCCTCTTCCACACTCCAGAGCTTGGAGGCATCTACGCCTCCGAAGGATGGTTCATGAAATTAATGGAGGGTAGCAAAAAGTTTGTGACAAAGGATCCTGAGAAGGCTCATTTGTTCTACATGCCTTTTAGCTCGAGGCAGCTCAGAGCAAATCTTTATGTTCCTGATTCACATAGCAACAAACCACTGTCCATATTCTTAAGGAATTACATCAACATGATCTCTGCCAAGTATCCTTTCTGGAACAGGACGAGAGGAGCTGATCATTTCTTTGCAGGCTGCCATGATTGGGTATGTATACAGTCTACTGCTTTTGATAATCTATACAAATGATTGTTCGACTCATTCTGCCTCTCCTCTCAGGCAACTTACATCACTAGACTGCACGGGGAGCTACGAGACAACGCGATCAAAGTCGTGTGCAATGCAGATGTCTCCGAGGGCATCTTCATTCGAGGGAAGGATGTGTCTCTTCCGGAGACCTACATCAGAAACCCCAAGAGGCCTCAAAGAGGCATCGGTGGTCGGCCCAGCTCCAAGAGGTCCATTCTGGCCTTCTTTGCCGGTCACATGCACGGCCGCGTGAGGCCCATCCTCATCGGCTTCTGGAAAGGTAGAGACCCAGATATGAGGATCTATGAAGTGTTGCCGGAAGAGGTTGCTGCTAAAATGTCATATGCCCAACACATGAAGTCGAGCAAGTTTTGCATCTGCCCGATGGGCTACGAAGTGAACAGCCCGAGGATCGTCGAGTCCATCTACTTCGAGTGCGTTCCAGTGATCATTGTCGATCACTTTGTACTCCCGTTCGAGGAGGTGCTCGATTGGAGGGCGTTCTCTGTGGTGGTCGCGGAGAAGGATATACAAAATTTGAAGGACATCTTGTTAGGAATTGGCGCGGAACAGTACAGAATCATGCAGATGAACGTGAAGAAGCTGCAAAAGCATTTTCTGTGGAATGCTAGGCCCAAAGAGTATGATCTGTTTCACATGACACTGCATTCCGTTTGGTATAACAGACTGAATCAGATTGATTTGTAGCAACGAAATGATGTACCCTGTAGTTGTTATATTCTTGTTTTTGAAATATTGATAACAGTTTTCTGAAGTGGGTTAAAAACGATTGTGCTTTCTGGATCATCTAAAATACAAATACTTATTCATTGATTAATATTTTTTATATTTAAATTACTTGTAACTTTCTGGTTATTTAGTATTGTATATCGGTAATTGAACACGCACTTAAGTTATAGAATTTTTTGAAAGACAATGTTAGATTTTTTTAAAACGTATTTATTTCTTATTCTATTCCTCTTATCAAAATAATATTACAATGATGTTGTATTCAAAAAATAATACTATTATGATATTGTGTTTTGAATATTAGTATTATAATATTTCAAAAATCGGCATGTTGATATTTAAAATACAATATCAAAATAATATTCATTTTAAGATTTATACAAAATTAACATAGCGATGTTGATTTTAAAATAAAGTAGTGGTATTAATTTTGAAATCCAATAAAAATGATATTGTTCTTTTAAATACTGATATTGATTTTAGAAAATTAATATTATAGTGATATTGATTTTAAAATAATGTAGTGATATTGATTTTGAAATCCAATAAGAATGGTATGGATAGGAAGAGTAAAATGAAACATAGTTTTTTCTGTCCGAAATCTGAAAGATAAGTTTTTAGGAATTTCACAACAACTTTAAGTGCGATTTATACACTATTCAACTCGTCTGGACAAATGAGCACGAGCTAATCCGGCAAATTATAGCGTTGTTAAAACCGGATCGAACCGGTTAATTTAACCAGTTTGACTAACAACCAACAGTCATCCGATTCGGTTTGAATGAAAATCAATTATTATTAAAAAATGCACAAAAATATTAATCTTTTGAATTTGCAATGGCAATGTTATAAATATATCGTCTCCCAAACTTGTTTAGCCTTTATTAGTAACACATCTTAAATTTAATCTCCTCTTCTGTGTCCCTTTGCCTCTCTCTCTCTCTCGCCTCACCTTCACTCGCTCGCGAGCAAGAAGAGCCGGCCTCGTGCGTCGATTCCTCTCCACCCTCTCCCTCTCTTCGCTCTCCATCCAGATCCCTTGCGCCACCTCTCGATCCACCACTGGCTGCGCACTCCTTCGCGATTTGATCTTTTTTGATGCCCGATTTGAGGTCCTCGGGCTACTCTGATACTGGCCCCGAGCGGGGAGGGGCGTTCTGGGATGTCCAGCGCATGGGAAGCCACGATTCGAACCCGAGGAGGGATATCTACGGCGAAAGAGGTGGCTCGCCGCCGCCGTGGATCCCTCTGTCGTATGGCGGCGGCAGGGTCGGGAACCTGGTGGATAGGTTTTCTGGGTTGGTCTTAGGCGATGGCCGAAATGAGGGCGTTCACCAAGTCATCAAGGCGTTGGAGGATGCCGAGAGCACTATCAAGCAACAGGTTGGCTTCTCGCTATTTGATTTCACTGGAATCCTGGCTTGTGATTTAGACTTAGTTCGCAGGCTCGTACTGTGGATATTTTGCCTTATGAATCTTCAATTTGATTCCATATTGTGAAGTTTTCCTATTATCTTAGTTTCTATATGCGGTTGGTTTGAGAAATAAACCCAATTCATCGTTTCGTGGTGCATCAATGGCTTATCGTCAGAGCAAGCAGGATGTGCATTCTGGAAGAATTACACGAAGGTAGTCTTAGTTTGCTATAGAATGAATCATGAATTGGCAGAATTTCTTGGACCAACAACCAATTAATTTATTACAACTGCATTTGCTAGAAGAACCCCGGTGGACTTTCTCCTTTTAAGCAATTTGCATTTTGGTCCCTGCTGCGGATACTTTGCCCTGAGATTGCATTGGATATGAGACAAAAATTAAGAATAAAATCTCTAATTAAAGCTCCGGAATCTTCTTGCCTATTTCATCATATTAATTATCATTTAACTTGTTATCTATAAGGTTATCCATTGCTAGGAAAGAGTAAGTTATGCTACATATAAGATAATACCTTTCAGCTGTCTGGATCTTTTCAACTCTCAGCAAGGTTTGGATGTCTAAATACGTTGTGTTTTATTGAACTATTTAAGCTATGATTTATTCTAGTCTTAATCTCAGGACTGCTTAATCCAGATTTTAGTAATTACTCAATTAAGTTGATGTATAGAGTTAAGGTTTATTTGCATAAATTATGCCATTCAGCTCCTAGATAGAGAACAAACTATGTTTTTTTGCACAAACATTATTATATTTTTGTACTATTCTGTTCTGCGTTATTTCTGTATGTCAATTTTTTTATTTTCACAAACTATGTCATTTAACTCCTAGCTGACTCCACCTAGTGAGATAAGGCTTAGTTGTTGTTGTATGCCATTCAACTCCTAGATACAGAAAAACAATGACATTATTGTGTTTTTACAGAAAAAACAATCATTATTATGCTTTTTTGAACTAGTCCATTCTATGTTTTTTTAAAACTAGACTGTTCTCTGTTTTTTTTTTAACTAGACTGTTCTTTATTTTTTGAACTAGTCTGTTCAGTTATTCTCACAGCACCTTGCAGTAATTTTCGTCTTTGTTATTTACTAAAATGGCTTGTTATCTTTTGATAATGAAGTGACGTTAGCAATAAAACATAGAAAACTCAAATTTCTAATTATTATTGTTATCTTGCAGTTGGAAGAGAACAACGTATTAAAGAATGAACTCTTGCAAAAAGCACAAGAATTAGAAAAATATGTAAGCACTCAAGACCAACATGCTATCCAGGACTAAATTGTTTTCTAATTAGTATTTTTCTAAATTGTTTCTTGTTATGTAATATTTTGGGTCAGTTACTTGCCTCAATATTTTAGTATGAAATCAAGCATCAGTATGCGGTCAATTTTAGTTCTCTATGTTTATGCCTGATAAATCTTGGACTCAGTGAGACTGGGTAGTATAGCATGGCGGACTTTGTGAGATTGGAACCATCTCATCTTTCTAAATAGTATTTGAACTGTCAATTGTCAATTCTAATATGAGCTAGAAGTTCACAGATGACAGAACCGCCTTTTGGGTGCTTAGTAAGTTGGTTAAGTGTTTTTGATGTTAATTTTCAATTGCCTGATAATGCAGCTAATGAATGTTTAATGAAACCCTTTCTATTATATCTGAAAAATATTATCTCTTAGTATTGAATTGTTTTTTGTTAATCTTGCCCGCATTTAGTTGTGAAACTTTGTTGCGCTTGAGCAGAAACAGGTTGCATAATTAGGTTGTTGTAGATTATGGGTCATCTGTAAAAGAAAGTAATATTCTTTGGCAATCGAATATTGGAGTTCAGAAGCTGACCTCCATCTGAGAACAAAATCTTAGCTGATTTATTTTCATATGGCTAGATTGTGTTGGTTGGTAACTTGGTATATCAACGGATGACTTTTGTCCCTACATTTATTGTCATCTTAAAATTTTTGGCACATTTGTGTGCTGTTTTGGTTATTATTTGCTTGGGTCAAATGTAGGTAGGGAACAAACTTCTATTATCAAGGAAATAGTTGTGTTAGCAATGAAATTAATAAATTCAGCATCTTTGGGCACATTCATAATGGAAGATGTCAGAAAATTATTCTGTTCGTTTGTTTTCTTTCCTTTTTAATCAGTGCTAATATACAATGTTCAAGATGCAAACAAAATTTCCTCAACAATTAAAACAAAACTTCTTCAATGGTTAAACTTAAATCTTAAAAGGCTAGCTGAATAGCTAAGTAATAGCCTCAGTCTTATATATCTGTTAATTTACTTCAATAATAGTTCATACCTTTTTTTGATTTGATTTGAGTAGTTTGTACATCTTTGATTTTTTTTTTTTTTTTTAATCAGAGGTTAGAAGTCAAATCATTAAGGCCTGAAATACCTACAAATGATCAGGTGGATGCCTATAAAATCAGTAATTCCAATTCTCCAGCTGGACATGAAGCAGAGAGGAGATGGATAGAAAATCATTCACCTTTAAATCCTCAAGCTATGGTGCTTCATCAGAATGGAGTGGTTGGAAGGGAGGAAACTCATTTGGAATCTGTCACGGCTAATCAACACACATATGGGAGCAACAAGGTTAATGGTGACCTTCGAAAATTTCCTGGAGTACATTCTGCTTTAGGCAGTGCCGGTCCATCTCAATACTCTACACCATCATCTAGATCCTTGTCTCCAAGCAGGTAAATTAATGTAGAACGTGGAAATTTATAGTGTCAAACTAATCTAAGCGGGAAGATTTCTTTTGTTACTCTTGATAGGCATCAAAAGGAAGGAGGAGACCAAGATAAGAGGTTCATTTCATCAGGAAATTGTTTGGTGCCAGTGTCTAATCTCAACTCTAGTACTCTTTGGAAGCAGGTAGTTTCAGTTGCTTAAAATTGTAGATCTTTCTGCAATTTAATATTTCCAATTGTTTCTAAGTAGTAAAGTCTACGTACCAAGGAACTTGTTGTTAAGGTCAGAGAGCATGAAGAAGAGATTGCACAGTTAAGGAAGCATCTTGCTGATTATTCAATAAAGGTGAGGAGAGCTTCCATGGTGTCTACATTCTTCCTTTTGATGGATCATTTGAACCAAGCAATAATTACAACATTGTACATAGGAAGCACAAATACGCAATGAGAAATATGTTCTAGAAAAAAGAATTGCTTATATGCGCATGGTGAGCACCCTTATTAATTTCCTTACCTTTTTATAGTTTGCCTCCTATAATTTATGATTGCTGATAGAAAACCATCTAAAAATTTTGATGCTGCAGGCATTTGATCAGCAACAACAAGACTTGGTTGATGCTGCATCAAAAGCTATTTCATATAGACAAGATATTATTGAGGAGAATATTCGTCTAACATATGCCTTGCAAGTAATATTCTTTGTTTACCTCCCTGGTTTATGGCGTGAAATATTGGATGCATACAAGTTTGAGTGGCTAATATTAATTACATTTTTTTTTGCTAATTGCTAAAGAAATAAGATGAAGTTTGATATTGTGTCACCATTGTATTGGCCAAGAATCTTATATTGAGTTGGATTAGTCTTTTGGTTTGATTGGATTTGGGATGTGACCAAGTGTACTAGGTCTGAATTAATGCCTATTGGGGTTGGTAACTAGATTACTATGTAGCAAGCAACGGATTCTATTGGGATTGGTATCTGGTCGCCTGGTCCTTTGGACCAATGTAGATAAGATTGCTTGTTGGGATACTTGTTAATGTAGACAGTCATGCTACCTTTGCATACTAATTGTATGTTTTAACTTCTTAAAAATGGTAGGTTGCTTGTTGGGTTTCTAGTCAGTGTATACAGTCATGCTACCCATGGTTTAAAGTGCCGTGCCGAGACGGTCGAAATGGGCGAAACATCTCGTTTCGCCCGGCGATCGACACCAGCACCGGCACGACCTCGGCACCAAACCCGCAACAGCTACGACGTGTTGCGCAACTTGTGATCGTAGCGAAGGGGTCACATAACCCTTCCGTTGTCGCCGAGGAGGCGTCGCACAACCCTGCGACCGCTGCAGAGGGGTCACATGACCATCGCGGTAGCGCCAGAGTAGTCATGCGATTCCCGCGACCATGGTTGAGGGGTTGCGCAACCTCGTGGCAGCGTCGAAGTCGGTTAAGCTCGTGAGTGGTGTCGGATTTCGGAATTTGTTTAATTAAACTTAGATTAATTATTTTAATCAACTCCTAGCTATGATGGAGATAATTTAAAGATGCTTTATTAAACCCTAATAAAATTATCTATTTTTTTTATATTTCATTTATTTTAATTTAAAAATTATGATAAATTATTTATTTATTTATCTATTTTCATAACTTTTCCTTTTTTAAAAAATTATTTTTTATATTGTTTATTTTAAAAATATTTATGTTAAATATTTTATTTTTTAATTAATATATTTTATATTTAAAAAATACTGAAACTATATCGGCACAGCATGATACGGTACCGAAATCGTATTGTTCCGGTCCAGGATCAAAACCTTGGCACGGGTCGAAATTTTAAACTTGATGCTACCTTTGCATAATAATTGTATGTTTTAACTCTTTAAAATGGTTGGATTGCTCGTTGGGTTACTAGTCAATGTATACAGTCATGCTACTTGTGTGTAATAATTGTATATTTTTAACTCTTTTAAATGGTTTGTCTATTCTTTTTGTTGTTGCCATTCTGTAGGGCTATTTTTTTTTTTTTGTAGTAATTAACTAACATTATAATGGATTTTTGGCATTTTGTGTTTGTTTGTGTTCTCTATATAGGCTGCTCATGCAGAGAGATCGACTTTTGTATCTTCTTTGGTGCCCATTCTCTCAGAACACGGTCTTCAACCTTCTGTGGTTGATGCTCAGTCAATTGTCAGTAATCTTAAGGTTAGTATCTCCAGACTTCAAATAAATGGCAGGCTGGTTTAGTAATGAACCATCATTCCTCATTACTTGTACCATTATGATTGTAGAGAATATAAACTTACATTCCAATTGGCACATTCTGTTTTACTGTCCTTACACATGGAGATATTATTGAAAATGGAAATCCACACTATCATGTCCTTTTTTAATGAATTGAACAGACAGTTTCATTCTGAATTTTGGTAATCCATATCACTTTGCCACTTTGCTTTTGTAGGTTTTGTTTACCCACATGCAGGAGAGATTTATCATTGCTGAGGTATCCTTTTTTCATTTATGTTGTGCCTTTCTCTTTAAACTAGATGTTGGTTTATCTTGGCTCAGATTTGCATCTTTTGGTTTTTTTAATTAGGTGGTGTTTGGTTAAATGATGGGAATGACTATGGGTATGGGTTTGATAGTAAGATGCAATGGAAATGAGAATGAAAATGAAACTCATCTAGTTATATGAGTTTGGTTGATTCCCATAAATCTAGATATCATTCCCAAATTGTCATTTCCAAACCCACAATCCAAACACCATTTTTTACTATTATTCCATTCCCTCATTTCTAAATCCATCAACCAAACACCCCCTTAGTTATCCGTTTATTAAGTTTAGTTTGTTTTTTCCTTAGTTATATTTAATTTTATCCTAAATCTTAGGGAACTAAGTCTTGTTAGTTAATTTATCCTAAATCTTAGGGAACTAAGTCTAGTTGGTTATTTTTTCTATTTATATTTTTTTAGGGGTTTGAGAGCTATATAAACCTATGCTTAGAGGATGTTTAGGACAAGTTATTTTGATGTTGAATCAATTAGTTTCGCTTAAGCCACACTATAGCTACATCTCTTTTTCTTTGCGCTCTTGATTTCATAATAGGTTTAAGCCTACTTTAGGCTATTCCTTTTTTTGTTTTGTTACTTCTCTCTTGTTTTCTTGTTAATCCCTCTGCAACTTCATACCTCAGAATAATATACATATTCTGTTCGGTGTCACTTGGTATCATAGAACATTAAGATCTAATAGAGGGTCGTCTTGGACATGGTTGTGGTCGCAACAGGCAGGTTCCAGCTAAGGAAGCCTCACACCGTGATCATAGCACTCAAGACGAGATTCAATATCTACATACACATGTCACAAAGTTATCTCAGCGTTTAGTGGCGCAAGATCGTAAAGATCGTAAGTTCCTTTATTTCCTTTTTGAAAAAAATCCTTAATTTCCAATTGAGAAGAGATGTCCAAGCGCAAATTTAGTTTCGAGAGATGTTGGATCAACCGCCCCGCCACCTACAACTTTGAGAGAATGTCGGGTCCACAACGCTTCTATGCCCCCCTTTCTCCTACGGCGGCGGAGACAACCATGAGGATGCGGACCTCGACAACATCGACAAATCCTACTCTGCCAATCGTCCAATCATAGGAGGCGGCGGAGACAACGATAAGATCGAAATACTTGGTGATTCAGTTTATGACGATGATGATGAATGGCTGAAGTTATCGATGAAATTGATAAGATACCTTATGATGAGGCAACAAGACATGAAGTTTTCACATTTAGGGATGACCTCAAAAAACAGATTATTGAAGACCAAAATGCAATAGAAGATTTTAGAAATCGTTTAGAGAGTGTTGAGGATAAAATCCCAAAACATGATGAATTTTGTCAAGTAATTAATGTTAAGGGTGAGACTAATGTATATGTTGAAGAAAACAAGTCTTCAATAATGTTCTGGATTCTTTTGTTCCAAGGGGAGAAACTAGTAGGCATCATTTGGGCGAAGAGGATGCTCTTCGATCAGGCATAGTTCCATTGGTAATTGGTTCTCCACATATTGCTACAGATGTTTCCTACCCTCCACCACCTTCAATCCCACCTGATGTTTCCAATTGTGATTTTGATGGCGGTAATGCAAACATCCATGTCTCTGAGGTTGACACAATCATTCCCAGTCATGCCACTTCTTCTGTTGTTTCTTCAGATATGGACGTGTCAAAGATGAAGATCGATGCCACTACAATTTTGCAACATTGCAAGGACAGTTTCCAGGGAGAAGCAATGCATTCTCAAGGAGCATTTGCTGTTTTTTTCTTTTAGTTCTGATGGTGTGAAATTTTCAGCTTTTGAAAGTAACAATGGTGTTAATGCCATAGGCAATCTTGATGTTGTGAAGCAGTTTTTAAAATGGAAGTGGATAGTTTCACAGTGTTTGAATGGCAGCAAGGGAAGGAAGAGGACAAAATTAAGGACGAGGTTTTGGTGCCTCGGTGCTCTTATATCACGCCTTCCTTTGGTTTTGATGGTGATATTTTGAACTGTGATGACTTTGAGATTGCCAATGATCAAACTTACCGGGAGATTGCTCTTAAGTATCATCCTGACAAACAGACTGCACTCATTCTTGCTGAAGAAACTGAAAAGGCTAGGCAAACTACGAAGGATAAAATAGAAAATCATTTGAAACACTTGATCAAGAAGCCTTGAGTTCATCGGTTTCTACCCCACGATCATCAAGCTCGATTTGAGGAGCTCAACAAGGACCCATTCAAAAAGTGCATGGAGCCAGTGGAGAAGTACTTGAGGGATGCGAAGATGGCCAAGAACAGGGTTCACGATGTTGTGCCCATCGACAGATTAACGAGGATTCTCAAAGTCCAGCATCAAATTATAGATTTTGCCGATTTGATACCAGACGATCTTCCTCCTAGGTTACCACCTGATACAATTATAAACTCGAGGACGAGTTGTCCTCAACTCCGGGCGACTGATGCAGGAGGGGATCCAAAGTATTCGTATTTGCATCTTTTGAGTTTTTTTTAATTAGTTATCTATTTATTAAGTTTAGTTTGTTTTTTCCTTAATTATATTTAATTTTATCCTAAATCTTAGGGAACTAAGTCTTGTTAGTTAATTTATCTTAAATTTTAGGGAACTAAGTCTAGTTGGTTATTTCTTCTGTTTAGATTTTTTTGAGGGTTTTGAGAGTTATATAAACCTATGCTTAGATGATGTTTAGGACAAGTTATTTTGATATTGAATCAATTAGTTTTGCTTAAGCCACGTTATGACTACATGTCTTTTTCTTTGCGCTCTTGATTTCATAATAGGTTTAAGCCTAATTTAGGCTATTCCTTTTTTTTTTATGTTACTTCTATGTTGTTTTCTTGTTAATCCCTCTACAACTTCACCTCCAGAATAATATACATATTCTACTCGACGTCACATGGACAAGAGTCTCTTTTCCATTAATTTTTCCAAACACAATTAAGAACTGTATACACCTTAGTGTGACGTTAATGTGGATAAAACTATCCACTAACACAACTTTTGGATGAATGATGTGTATGATGTAGGGCTCAAGCAATTTGAACAGTGGGTAATGTGAATAGTGTGTGATTTGGGAGAAAAAAGATAGTTAATTTGAGCTTAATGTGTACTCATGAAGAGGAAAATACTGCAACTAGGAACAACTTTATTCTTTGATGGGTGTCAGGTGGTGGCAAGGCATCATTGAAGAGGCTCAGATCCTAAACTGAGGAGGTTTCTAGCCAAATGGGTGTTCAGGCTAGGGGTGTAAATGAACCAAGCCTCTCATGAACTATTCAAAGCTCGATTTGATAAAAGCTCTTTTGAGTTCGTTTAATGAGGCTCGTTAAGATAAACAAACCAAGCTCAAGCTTCACAATATTCGGCTCGTTAGTTCGTGAACATGTTCGTTAGTAAGCTCATGAACCAACTTTTAAATGAAAAAATAATAGTTTTGATATTAAATTTATAGATTTTACACTCTACTTATGAAAAATATAGATAAATATATTAAATTTATTTATTAGAATAAAATTATAAATTTTAATAAGAATATTATAATTTTTTCTAAATATATAATTTAGTTTTTAATGAATATTTAAATTTATAATTTATATTTATTAAGCTCGTTTAGGCTCGATAAAAGCTCGAATAAGCTCGTGAGTCATGAATATATTCGTTAAATAAAGCTCGAGCTTGACTCGATTATAAACGAGTCAAACTCAAACATTCAAGAGTTCGGCTGCTCGACTCGATTACACCCCTAGTTTAGACACTGTGCTAGACAACCAAAGTTTTCTCCATCTTGGACATCCACTGATTGGGCTTTAGCCATTCCTCCGTCCTTTTCCCTGCTCCAACCTATTAATATTCAGAATTTCCAAAAAACCCAGAGCTCCACCACAACTGGTCGCCTTACTGCCCTTACCAAAACCCATTAGTCATACTCAAGCACCTAGCTCAACCTGTACTTCAGTTGAACCACTTGCGGTTTGCATGACCTGAACCCATCACATTCCCACTTCATCTTCTTTGGTATGCCTGAACCCTACTCAGGTGAATTCAACCTAACTACAAATTTTCAAGAAACTCCTCTCAGCACGAATTCCTCTAGCCTTGTTCCAAATTGAGGTTAGAGCTACATTATCACAGCTAGCAGACTTCTAGAGTATGTTATAACTTTACCATAATAGTTTTGTCATTGCTTATACGAAGCTCTTTGTGATGGTGTGGAGGCAAGAAGGGAGTAGAAGAGTGCACTTAAGGTTTACCAAACTCATTGGTAAGGTGGGTGTAAGAGGCAACCCAGTAACTAGATGAGTAGCCTGCAGTGTCCCTTTGAAATGAGGAAAAATTTCAACACTGAGTCCTGACTTCTGGAGGCCTCAGGGGATTCAATACTGGTAGACATAGAAGCTTGGGAGGCAATGAACTCACTGGTGAGGATGATGGCCAAATGTTAGTAAATGGTTCTTGAATTGGAAAACGAAAAGGTGAAGCCATCAAAGTCAAAGTTAGAGTAACAGAGGGCACAAGAAATTACAATTTTGATGAGGAGAAAGTGGAGTTGGTGAAGCTACGAGAGAGAAAATGTATCAAAGGTAGATGTGGAGAGGCTAAGTAGTGGATTAGAAACAAGATTGGAGTGTCTAAAGTTGGGAAAAAGAGGGCTCATGATCTAGACACCCCTTCATCTTCAAGGTGCAATAGAACACAATGCTTAGGAATTTTCGGATGACACATATGGACATGTATATGGAAATACATATCCTTCAAAGCATGCTCACACGTTTATCTCTTGGTGTCCTTGTACGAGGTGTCCGATGAGTTGTGGTGTCAATTTTCTAGATACATTGAGTGGTTATCTCATTGGTGCTTCTCCAAGTTACTCGTAGGGGAAATAATAAGTTTCAAGGCGCTGATGTGGGACTTTGAAGCTCACTTATGAGTAATCATCTACCTTGCCCGAAGCACAGATAGCCTGATGACTTCAATGCAGAGAGTGGAGGAGTTGTCCTTAAATTTTGTTGTAATAAAAGAGTCTCAAGATTCATTCCTTTCCAGTCGAATTACATATGTTTATATAGAGCCATACAACCCTAAAAATCAACTTATTAACAAAAGATAAAAAGACCTATCTACCCTTGCTTCTCACAACACTCCCCCTCAAGTTGAACATATATATCAAATATGTTCAACTTGCTAAGAGAAGAGTTGAACACAGCTTGGGGTATAGCTTTTGTAAACATATCAGCAAGTTGGTCCTCAGACTTAACATAAGGCAGACATACCTCTCCAGAATCAAGTCTCTCCCGAATAAAGTGACGATCAATCTCAATGTGTTTAGTCCGGTTATGTTGTACCGGATTATTTGTAATATTGATTGCTGCCTTGTTGTCACAATACAGCCTGAGAGGTAATTCAGCCTTTAATCCCATGTCTGTCAACAGAAAACTCAACCACAACATCTCTGCAAGACCATGTGCCATGGCTCGATATTCTGCTTCAGCACTAGACCGTGCACAAACATTTTGTTTCTTACTCCTCCACGTTACCAAGTTTCCTCCCAAAAAAGTGCAATAGCCAGAAGTGGATCTTCTATCATCTCGAGAACCAGCCCAGTCTGCATCAGAATAGCATTCCACCTTCAGATCACCACCTCCTTTAAACAGTAAGCCTTTTCCAGGACATGATTTCAAGTACCTTAAAATCCTGTCAACAGCCTTCATGTGAATAGTCTTAGGAGCATGCATGTACCGACTTACTACACTAACAGCATAGGTGATGTCAGGCCTAGTCATAGATAAATAGAGTAATTTTCCAACCAACCTTTGATATGTTCCCTTTTCCAGATTTGTAAGATCCTCCCCACTAGAACTAGTAAGATCATGATTTACTTCTATAGGAGTAAACGCTGGCCGAGAACCCAGCTTCCCAGTCTCCTTGAGTAAATCCAACACATATTTTCTCTGACATACATAGATTCCTTTTTTTGATCGAGCGACTTCAATGCCCAGGAAGTACCTCAATGATCCAAGATCTTTAATTTCAAATTCTGATGTTAACTTGGACTTAAGAGCCTGGATTTCTACCTCATCATCACCTGTAACTATCATATCATCAACATAAACCAAAAGAATGGTAGTTCTGTCCTCTTTCTTTTTTATAAAGAGTGTATGATCAACATTCCCTTGTTTAAAGCCAAACAATATCATGACTTTACAAAACCTATCAAACCATGCTCTGGGAGATTGTTTAAGCCCATACAAAGCTTTTCTTAGCTTGCAAACCTTTCCTTTTGTTTCAATTCCAGGAGGTGGTAACATGTATACTTCTTCATAAAGGTCACCATTTAAGAAGACATTTTTAACATCTAACTGAAACAGAGGCCAATCATATTGAGCAGCAAGAGAAAGAATTACCCTGACCGAGTTCAGCTTTGCAACTGGTGCGAAAGTTTCCAAGTAATCCACCCCATATGTTTGGGTGAATCCCTTCGCAACAAGTCTGGCTTTATATCTTATCACTTCACCCTCTGAGTTATACTTGATAGCATAGACCCATTTAGAACCAACCAAGTTCTTCCCCTTTGGGGGATCAACTAATTCCCAAGTACCATTTCTGTTGAGAGCCTCCATTTCTTCATTCATTGCTTCCTGCTACCTTGAATCCCTTACAGCTTCATAATAGGAAGAAGGTATATCGTGATTTGATAACTGTGAAACAAATACATGATATGAAGGAGACAAACGAGAATATGAAATGTGGTTGGAGATAGGATGTTGAGTACATGACCTGACGCCCTTCCTAACAGCAATAGGAAGGTTCAGCTCATCCATATTTCGAGGTGCGGTTGGCTCAACTGATGAGGATAACTGCTTGATCAGGAGCCGGAGCATCTGATTCAACTAGCCGATCATCAGTAGGTCCTTGCTTGTGTCGTCGTCGTTTGTAAGTAATAATATCTGGTGAAGACTGGGAGCCCAGTGATGGAGCATCTTTTCCATTTTCCATGACATCCAGTGAAATAGGAGAAGGAATCACATGAGGAACCACTTGAGGTATAAAGGAAGAGGTAGTATTCTCCCCTTGAGGACGAGACTGAGGAGAATAATAGGACTCGGACTCAAAAAAGGTAACATCCTTCAAGATATATCTTGTCCTAGTAATAGGATCAAAGCACTTGTAGCCTTTCTGGCAAGTGGAATACCCTATAAAAACTCCTCGTATAGAACGAGGATCAAGTTTAGAGGACTTGGGACCAAGAACATGAATAAAACAAAGAGAACCAAAAACCCGAGGTGTAAGGGAGAACAACTCTACGTCAGGATGAAGAATAGTGAGAGGACACCGGTTCCCGAGACCTTTAGATGGCAATCGATTGATGAGATAAGCAGCTGCAAGGACAGCATCAGCCCAGAAATATTTGGGTAAGTGACGTTGAAATAATAGGGCACGGGCTGTTTCAAGGATATGACGATTCTTTCTTTCGGCCACCCCATTTTGTTGTGGTGTGTAGGGACAGGATGACTCATGAAGAATTCCTGAATCCTCAAGAAAAGTATTTAGAGACTGTGCAAAGTACTCACGGGCATTGTCAGAACGAAGAGTCTTCACCTTTGAGCTAAATTGGGTTTCAACCATTCTACAAAATTTTTGAATGAGACGAGGAACTTCTTCCCTAGATTTCATCAAATAAAGCCATGTACAGTGGGTGTAGTCATCAATAAAAGAAAGAAAATATCGATAGCCATCCAAAGAAGTCACAGGAGAGGGCCCCCACACATCTGAATGAACAAGATCAAATGGAGACAAACTCTTCTTTATAGACTCGGAAAAATGGGTTCTACAATGTTTGGACAACTGACAAATTTCACATTGAAATGACTGAAGAGAAACAGAAAAGAAGAGACTAGGAAATAAAATTTTTAAAGACTGAAAAGACAAATGTCCCAACCGAGAATGCCATAAAAGAATTGCTTGATGCTTATTTTCCAAACACTTGGCTGCAGAATTCAGAGCAGATGTTATTCTACCCTTGCTTCTCACAACAAATTTGAAAGAGCTTCATAGAGGTAGCCAAGCAAGTGAACGGTTGTTATGATGACTAGTTTTAAAATGCTTTAAGGCTTTTAAGGTTCTCTAATTCAGTACATGAAACTTCTCCATAGGATTAGGCTGAGATGTTGGAAAGAGCAATCAAGTATACAATGATAGATGATGTTGTATAGGCAATGGTTGTGAAGTCGAAGCCTGTAAATGGTGGAAGAGGTGAGAAAGTTCCAGATGGAAGACAAAGACCTGAGGGACCTTGGTAGGCGACCTCTTGTAATCAGGAGATAAGAAGGAAAAAGTATGAATGGTTCATAGTCTGAGATTCTCTTGGAAATAAGGACAAGAATCTGTCTTTATTTGAACCGTATTCACTCCTGTCTATATTTTACTAGAGTGATAAATATAATATTGCAGATACTTCCAGGATTATAACTATGATACTGATACTGATGAATGTGTACATTTGAAATTCAAATTGAAGTCAAATAAGTTTGTTGGACATAAGAAGATTGAAAAGCCGAAGGAGGCAAGAAGATTGAACAAGGAGGTGATGCAGAAACAGATCAATATCATAATTAGGGAACCAACCTTAAGTGGCGAGTGAAATAATAAATCTAAATCTTATGTGCCAAGGAAGCCTTTGTACCTTGTTCTTTTAGTTGGAAGTATAGTACAATTAGAGTTCGGAGTTCATTGATGAGGATGTCGGGGAATTAGCCAAGCCAATCGAGATGCTGCGATTATTTGAATCTAAAATTACTAATTGTTTAGTGTAAAAGGGTGAAGGGGAGCCTTGACGCAATGGTAAAGTTGTTGCGACCAAAAGGTCACTAGTTCGAATCCTGGAAACAACCTCTTGCAAAAAGTAGGGTAAGACTGCATACAATGGATCTTTCCCTGGGACCTTGCATGGCAGCTTCGTGCACCGGGCTACCCTTTTTTTTTTTAGTGTAAAAGGGTGCTTGTGATTTAGACACCTACTGATGTGTTAACAGAATAATTTTTTTCATTTTTTTTGCTAGCCCAATGCAAAAGCTTGCTTCACAGCCATAGCAATTATTGTTGACTGGTGGCTTGTTTCCTACGAGGAAGGGAAACAACTAGGAAAAGAAAGAAGGTAGGGAAATAACTCATAGGAAAAGAATTGGGAACTATTTTCTTATTTTTGGTTTCCTTTTATTCGTTATAAATCAAAAATAGATTTGAACAAAATAAATTTAGATTTTTTTTAAGGCCACATTTGAGCTTTATTGCGCACTAAAATGAGGTATCTGCTCAAATTGGACAGAGGTAATATAGAGGAAAATTGAGAAAAAAATTTCTGGTTATGTTCTCTGCTCCTTTCTTTTTATCAAAAGAAACAGAAGGAATTGTTGTTGGGGAAATCTTTCAATCACTTTGTTTCTGTTTGCATTTCCTTCCTCAATTTTGCATTTCCTTCCTCAATCTAATGCTGAAAATGAAGCTTCAAAGAATACCGCTCTTATGGAATTTTCTTAATTTCGTCTGTAATGAAGAAGTTTACTTTCCAAAGGTAGATGAGCCGCACATAAAATTTGCTCCATGCAGGAAAAGCTGAAAGAATCTCAATATCAGATAACTCCATTGTATGCGGACATATCAAATGCAGGTTTTCCTGCACAGTCACCTTCCCATATGGTGGCACAAGCGACTGTTTCTGTATGTCATGAATGCTTTCTTCTTTTGTTCCTTGTGTCGTCTTCATTGTTTCTAACTTTTAATCAACCTTTTGTAAGAACAATAATAGCTTGGAAATTGTGCCTCAGCCAACATATCCACATGCACAGTCTCCAATTTCTTCTAATTTCCAAGCAAAACATGTTTGGGAGACAGTTGGGGACCAAAAACAGCAACATGGTCCAAGTAGTGTTCCTTCAAAGAATCTGGACCAGGACATTCCAGAAAGCACTCCTTCCATGAGGTCAGGTTTGATAATTTATTCCTTTTAGATGCTTTAATCAAAGTTCAAACAATTTGATTTCTTTTAAATTTTTTGGTTGATTTTGACGATGCTTTCATGTACATGTATATATAAGTTTCCTTCTATAGTGGTGTCTGAACTTATCTTGGTTCTCGGAGTAACTTGTTATGCCTAGCAAAGTTCTCTGAAATAACACATAGATGAACTTAAATGACCAATATTGATTTTTTCCCCTTGTTCATTTGAAACTATCACAGACCTAGAATTGCTGCCCTTTATGCAACTAAAAGTAAAAGGATGAAATAGGAAATGGGTGCATTTAAGATAGTGTCTTAAGATATTTAGTTTGTTAGTATTGCATCTTGGTTTATATTGTCACCCTTTTTCAGTCCCTCACATATTTTGTTTTACTTGTGAATCAATTATTGTCTTCCACAACATGCTAGCATTAGCATTCCATGAATATCTTCTACGCGTGAGTCGATTCGAAGCATCTTCTCCTCTAAGATTACGTGGAGTGGAGTAGGTCTGCTTAAATTGCTAGCATCTTTTGTCAGCCAAGGGGTGTGTGATGACTATGTATGACTATGTACAACTCAACTAGGACTACAATGATTCACAAATAACTTCGCAATGACAACACACCTTGCATTTAGGGGCGCCTGTCAATTCAAATCAAACCGTTATAAACCAATTTTTTTTATCTTACTTTATTCGAACCAAATCAAATAAGGTTACAAACCAAACTAAATTATTGAGCTACTTCAGTTTGGTTTGGTTTAAACTGAATTACCATAGTATTTTTTATGAAAAAAATCTTATGTAGCATTAACACAATAAACATCATAGTTGCAATTAAATCATTAAATATGCTATTATTAGAAACATCTAACAATGGTAATGAAGAATAATTGATATAAATTGAAGTTGTTCGTCATATATGATAATGGAGAAATTAAATCAGTAAAATTTATCATTTATTTTTAGTTAGAATTTAGAAATAATGCTATATATAAGTTTTTCATAAATGGAAATATGAAAATTCCAAATAATATTTTGGCTTTTCAATTTAAACTGAATTTTGAAAAAAGAATCCCTAACCCAACCAAATTAGATAATTAAATTAATCAAATTAAATCAAACTAAACTGAACTAATAAAAACCAAAACAAAACAAAACTAAATTCGGTTTGTTTTTTCAGGTTTTTTTAGCTTGCAAACAACTCTGCTAGGACCACATGCTCAACAAGTATTTTTTTCAACACGAATAACTCTGGAAGGGCTAAAGTCCATAACAATTTTGTTTATCTTCTCTTCTTTTTCTTCTTTATCTCCTTCCTCTCTCCACCTCACACCATGTGCTGGCACTCTGGAATGATACCAAAAGGGTTTCATTTGGATTGACAAGCACCTTTCCAGTTATTTTTTCTATTGAGATGAATAGAGCTCAACTTTGGGTTGGGGTGTCGTGGAGTGTAGTGATCTGTTTGCTAGTTATTGCTTATTCTCATTTTTATTTTAGAATATGCAGCAACATTGTTGCTCTGCTTGCTGTGAAATCTTGTTATGATACAACAACAAATATCTCTTTTATATGAGAAATTTGTTCAAGCACTTGTGCTAATTGAGGTGCTATCTGTGGCATTAAATACACGAATTGTTTTTTGATATAGTGGCTTAAATCTTACTATGGTGTTATGTGGGTATTTTCAGGGATTATAGAACCTCCCAGGATGCTTCAGTTCAAATAAATCAAGGGGAAACTCATACTGCACATCATTCTGTGGAATCTAAAAATCAGTCATCTTTCAAAGACCTTTTGAGAAGTTCCCAAACTGATGACTCGGAGACAATTGCTCACGCTGGGAAAGAACCTTCTGTTCATTGTGCTTCAGGAAACTCACCTTACACAACTACTGGACAGGATGAACCAAATGCTTACTCTTACCTTCCTACAGTCCTTGAAGAGCCTAGTTCTAGAAACTCATTCTCTGAAGGTGCAGGATAATTTTTCACTTCTCAGGAGTTAAAGATCTATTTCAGCATCTACATTGGTACTGATGGATTCTGATAATTTCTGTGGTATGCAGCAGATGATGATCCACTGCCAGCCATTGATGGTCTTCGAATTTCAGGTGATGCTTATCCTGGAAGGGAACTTCATGCAAGTGGGTACTCAATCAATGGAACAACAAGTTGTAATTTTGAGGTATATGCATTAATTGTCAAAAAATATTGCAGCATTTTTTTTTTCATTTTTGAATTATTGACTACTGAATTCAGTCCTACAACATTGTTTTTTTTTTCAGTGGGTACGATATTTAGAAGATGGTTCTGTTAAGTATATTGAAGGTATTGCATAACTTAACTTGGCTTCTTCTCATCTTTCTACAGGAATTTGAAACTCATATTAACTTTAAATGTCTCTCTCATGGTAGGAGCAAAACAACCGGACTATCTAGTTACTGCTGATGATGTGGATGCATACCTTGCTATTGAAGTTCAACCCCTGGATGATAGGAAGCGGAAGGTTGTTTCTTTTCTGTCAATATAAATATATGTGTGTATTCAGATTTAGTATTGATTAATAGTATAGTCTTGAGCAACTGACGCATAACCATCACGTCATCATATAATGTCCTACTTTAGTTGGAAGGTAGATCATACTTTTGAATTGGTTAACCAATATCATGTCATCATATGGTAGTCTGCTTGACTTGGTTTCTCCTATCTGCTTCCCAGATTTAGTCTCTGTTCTTTGGATAAGGGTTCGGAAAAGATAACAAAAGGTTTTCGTTCACATCTTTCACTTTGGGAGTTTATTAGTCTGGTACATAGCATGATTTGATGCAGGGTAAAATGCAATCCAAACTCGTTGTATCTGTTGGTTAGAGGAAAATGTCAAATAGTTCTAGTTCACATCTTTCACTTTGAGTGCCAATTAATCTGATACATGGATTGTTTTATGTGGTGCTATGCAGTTTCTCTCTCTTTTCTATCAATTGGTTCGAACAAACTGTGTCTGTTTGGAATATGGAGCAGATCTCTAAATGTTGGTGTAATGTATGTATTTATATACCAATAATGTTGCATCCATGTATACGCAAATTATGATGCATGGTTGAATGAAATGGGTGAATAACTAAAGGTGAAACACTAACCATCTTCTGAATGCATATGTTTGAATCTTTCCAAAGTATTTGAATGTTGAAATGCTTCATCATCTTTATTATGAGATCCAAAATATAATTGCAACCCTATCCATGATTCCTAATCACATAAGTTAAGAACATAAACTTTTCCTTGTATCATACAATTTAGCATGTTATATAAAATCCATATAGTAAAAGTTCTGACTTTTCTCGTTACCTTCAATTTTTGACGTAAAAAATGTAATTTGATTACTTACCTAAGTACGCAAGAAAAGAGAGCAATTATTTTGATCTCTTTCATCAGAGAGAAATGTCTAAATGAATACCGGTTGTTTATTCTTGGATTATCCAAATGCTAATTCCATATTAGTACTTTGGTAATCTTGGAGATTTTTATTTGATCTGACAGATCTCTTTTTTTTCTTACTCTAGGGCGAACTTGTAAAGGTTTTTGCCAATGACCAAAGAAAGATAACTTGTGGTGAGTAACAAGTTTTTATTTAGTTGGATTGTTTTCCCCTTTATATCATATTTGCCAATGCTTCCACACTTATGTATACCAACTTATTGTTACAAAGTTTTGACAAGAAAATTTATGACCAACAAAATGTTTGAATGTGTATAACCAAAAAAATTTCACATTGTGAAGGCACCTTTTATGTTTTTGAGATGTGCTTCTTTGAGATTGCATAAGGTGTTTGGCAATATGTGAGGAGTTATCTATGCAGTATATTTATTCATTAGAAGACGAGTAATACTGGTTTAAGCATCTTCAGTTGATTACAGAAACATGGTAGGTTCATAACCTTTCATGTATAAGGTTTTGTTAAATCATGTGTAGTTGATTACAGAAAGATGACACAACCGTTCATGTATAAGGTTTAGTTAAATTTGGTTCTTACCCATTTAAGTGGACCTTCTGGTTGGATTTTTTTTTTACTTGGTAAGAGATAGGAGGGTGAAAGGGAGGGAAATGATACAAAGATGCACATGAACAATGGTTCTTCATATGTAATTTTGTGAGTCTGTCTCTTTCATATCTAAACTTTGTGAGCTTGTCTCTCTATCTCCCCTTCCCTCCCCTTCTTACTTTCTAACTTGGTAAACTTGCCCTAATGTCACTTGCATATTACTAGATAAAATTAACCATAATTCAGTGCAATTTTGTTAGTTCCATCCTTTCAGTTTTTAATTATCCTTGAATGATTAACTTTGATCTCTATGCCAACTACACAAATTTAAATTTTTTTCTTCTTATTTGTCTACAGATCCTGAAATGCAAGAGAAGATTAAGAGAACTTTGTCTAGTGGGCATGCAACATATGATGTATCATTATCGGTATTTTTCTTCTTTTCTTCTTTTTCTATCTTTGTGATTTTGTGTACATGAGTAATGCTCCAGAACTTTTCCTGTTTCACATGTTCACTAATGCCAGACTAGATATCTTGATATATGGGAAACTGCTATTTTGACAATAAAGAAAGAAGGCTACAACATAAAATGTATTGGACCGCGTGGTGTTGTCACAGAGAAGTTTCAGAAAAATACCACAGTATGATTCTTTACTCAATTATGCAGTTGGTTTGAAATAGATTCTTCTCTCTATGAATTTCCTATCCGTCCTCTCTAAACATTATGTGTGATCTTATGTTCTTATGTTTTGTTTGTGTCAAAATAACTTGACATCATAGGAGAATCTCCTTTTCAGTAATAGTTTGATGGCCCTTTTGATAATTCTACCACATGCATGACCTTGTTGGTTACACTAATATATTTTGAACTACATTGAAGTAGAATTCTATCATTGATAATGTTGTGCCTCCTGCAGATCTCCATTCCATATGGACATCCCACGGAGTTTCTCATTCAGGAGGCTAGTGGGGAGTATCTACTAAGGACGGAAGAGAGTAGCGTGTAAGTTTTATACATCTGTATACACGATTCCAAGGTTCCTTTATTTATACATATTACTCGAAAACTAGTGTTCTTGTTGCACAAGTAGTTCCCTTTACATATGCTACTTTGCAGTTTACACAAAAGAATATGGATTATTGACAATTATTAGGCCCCTAATGCTCCTCCTTAAGGCTCAATGATATTGTGGAGACTTAGCTTGTTAAAGGGTAGTTCGGTACATGAAACTCTTTCCAATACAGGTCTTGGGAAAGGGTTTATTGTACGTAGCCTTATTTTACTTTGCAAGAAGTTGTATCCGAGACTCAAACATGTGACCTCTAAGTCACACGGTAGCAACTTTACTGATGCACCATGCCTCCGCTTCGAGACTCAGCTTGTTGTTGAAACATATTCCATTTTAGACCCCTTAAAGGGATTTGTTGAGAGATTTGCTAATTAACTATTGGAGCTAACAAATATCTTGACAATTTTATTTGATTCCATCTTCATTCTGATAAAGTGAGAATCAAATCTTTATGAGTTTCTTTTTCATGGAATACTGAATTAAACATTATGTGCATTACATCTTGATTACCATATTACCATATGATAGCATTGATCAACTCGGTTATTTAACCCAAATAAGCTTATATGTAAAGTTATAAGCCTATACTTTGTCTCTCCACTCAATTATACTGCACCTCTGCATTCAACATGATGATAACAGTGTACTTAGCGCTCTTTTAGACAATCAAATTATCTCCTAAACAAATGCATAGCTTGATGTAGATCGTCTATTTATGGGAGATCTAATATCCACTATTATATTCTACAATCCGAACCTGACCTTGCCCCCTAGGGCATGGTGTGGTGGTAAAAGGCAAAGTGCATTTCCCAAGTAATTAGGGTTTGATTCCCATGTAGGACACACTTATGGTGATCGAACTACCAGTGATACTAGGACTCCACATCAGGAGCTATCACGCTTCCTGGGTTTACTTGGTAGGCGGAAATGTGGGACCGGACCGTCCACCTCAAGAATAGTTAGATCGCAAGAACTCAATACCTAGTTACAAAAAAAAAAATGAAGATGACCTTAAATCTAGAACCAGAGATCCTTTTCCATAACATTTTGAGGTACACTAAAATTCATAGGGTTATGGTTAATGATTGTGACATGAAACGTCAATAAACACATTGAATGCAAATGAGATATTTGATGTTGTAATTGCAAGGTAATTTAGTTTTCCAATCATTATCGGTAGATTCTCATCCTTGTATATGAGATTATAATTTATAGGAGTGTTAGTCAGTTTAGCTCGTAGCATATCAACTTTCTCAAGCATATCAAACAAACATATCTGTTGCGAGAGATGTGTGATGATTTTAATGAATGATGACTAAAATAAATAGAAAATAGGATCATGGTATCCCCCCTCCCCCCTTTTTTTAATGATTGTTAGACAAACTAAGGTGACGTTTGGTTTAGAGGTTTGGGAATGAGGGAATGGATTCATTCCCAAACCTTGTGTTTGATTGATGGGAATGGAATTAAGATTTTGGAATGAAACCCAAAAATTTGGGTATGGATGAAACCCACCTCCTCCCTTGGGTTTTGATGGAATGAGAATAAGAATTAAGTTTTTGACGAAAATGCCCTTTGAATATATTTGTTCAATTTTTCTTTCATTTCACTCTCTCTCCTTGTTCTCTCTCCTCATTCTATCATCACATTTTCTCTCTCAACATACTTTCACTCTCCTTATTTTCTCTCATCACATATTCTCTACCATCTTCTCTTTGTATTCTCTCTCATCACACACTCTCTCTCATTATTTTCTCTCTCTTCATTTTCTCATTTTTTCATCATACTTCCTCTCTCATCATTCTTTCTCTCTTCTCAATCTCTCTTACCATACTCTCTCTCTATATTTTATCTCATCACACTTTCTCTCTCTTCATTCTCTTCCATCACACTCTCTTTCCTCATTCTCTCTCATCACACATTCTCTACCATTTTCTCTTTGTATTCTCTCTCATCACACACTCTCTCTCTCTCATTATTTTCTCTTTCTTCATTCTCTCTTCATTTTTTCATCATACTTTCTCTCTCCTCAATCTCTCTTATCATACTCTCTCCATATTCTCTCTCATCACACTTTCTCTCTCTTCATTCTCTTCCATCACACACTCTTTCCTCATTTTCTCTCATCACACTTTCCCTCTCTTCATTTTTCCCATCACACTTTCTCTCTCATCACATTTTCTCTCCTCAATCTCTCATTTTCTCTCATCACACTTTCTCTCTCTTCATTTTTTTCCCATCGCTCTTTCTCTCTCATCATACTTTTTCTCTTCTCAATCTCTCCTATCACGCTCTCTCTCCTCATTTTCTCTCATCACACTTTCCCCCTCTTCATTTTTTCCCATCACACTTTCTCTCTCATCATATGTTTCTCTCACATTCAATTTTATTTTTCAACTAATTTTTTTCTCTTATTTTCCTCTAAAGGTAAAAAAGAAAATTTAAGTTCATTCCGATTGAAAATATTTAACTAGCCAAACATTATTTTTAGGAATGATACCAAGTTCATACTCATTTCCATTCCACAATACTATGATACCCATTACGATTCCGATTCCTAGGAGAGAACCAAACACCACCTAAGAAATTAGTGACAATGTTGTTTTTGTGTTTTCATGAATAATATGTGATGATATATGTAAATTGTGAGAAAAATTAATTAAATGTGAAAAATTTAAAATTACCAACTAAACAAACAAAAGATAATTTTCAAATAGAAAGAAAAAGCAATTTACCAACATGATGTGAGAATTTTTGGTGAAGTAAAGGAGTAACCATTTGACCAAGGTTTAAAATTTCGACCCGTGCCGAGGTTTCGGTCCTAGACCGGAACGATACGATTTCGGTACTGTATCGTGTCGTGCCGATATAGTTTCGGTATTTTTTAAATATAAAATATATTAGTTAAAAACAAAAATATTTAACATAAATATTTAAAAAATAAACAAGATGAAAAATAATCTTTTAAAAAAGGAAAAGATATGAAAATAGATAAATAAATAAATAAAAATTTTATTATAATTTTTAAATTAAAATAAATGGAATATAAAATTAATTAGATAATTTTATTAGGGTTTAATAAAATCTCTTTAGATTATCTCCACCATAACCAGGAGTTGATTAAAAAAATTAACCTAAGTTTAATTAAAAAAAATCTGAAATCTGACACCACTCGCGAGCCCACACGACTTCGGTGTTGTCGCAAGGTTGCGTGACCAGCCATGGCTGCGGAGATTGCATGACTTCTTCGACGTGACCACGTTGGTTATGCGATCTCTCTGTAGTGACGACAGGGTCGCATGATGCCTCCACGACCGCAGCGGAAGGGTTATGCGACCTCTCCGCTACTGTTGCAGGGTCGCGCAACACGTCGCACCTGTCGTGGGTCTGGTGTCGGGGTCGTGCCGGTGCCGGTCGCCGAGCGGAACGAGATGTTTCGCCTGTTTCGATCGTTTCGGCATGACACTTTAAACCATGCATCTGACCAGGATAAAATATATGAGATTATCATATAGAAAATTTTATTAAACAAAGCTTGAAAATTATATAGACATGACACCGCTATACACTCTATATCATAGAAAAATATAAAAAAACACAATAGTACCAATAAACCTTACCAAATCAAAGAACCCTTACCCTACCACATCAAAAGATACCCATTAAACTCTAACCAAATTTAAATTATTCCTAACAAATTAAAAGTTATCAAACTTCAATACCTAAATTTATTACAAATTCAAAATTCTAATTGAAATTAGTTCCCAATATGCATCAAGGTAGAGGCTTGATTGGCGCTAAGAGGACGATAAATGCTAGAGATTATGATCACATATGGAGATTGGGCGATGATTAGGTATGATAGTGGTTGTGATTCTATGTTATAAGGAAAATTAGGGGCACGTTACCCATTGTAGTACCCTCTACTTATGTCTATTATTTATTACTGTAACTTTACAATTTACACTTAGCAAATGAATTATTTACAATTATGTCCCGAACAATACAAATGTTTGTTTTTCAGCAATATTACTTCATGAGATACTTATGCCATTAAATCATTGGACAATTTAGCTATAACGATATCCACTCGCTAATGACTTCATGTTGAATGTTTCAGGTTGAGAGATACCATCGTCCTGACATTGAGAATATTCAAAGTGATGGTACATACTCTCTAAAGATATTCCTAATGTACTCTGCACTGATCTTTTTTGACCATGCCATCAATATGTCAAACATGAACACTTGATTTGTCTTTAGTTTTTGGGCTTACAATGTTTGCTTTTGTTCTAAGACTGGATTCATTTATTCAAGACCTAATTAAGAAAACTAGAATAACTTTGACTTTGGAAATTGGTTTGATGTTCTAGGGGCAATCTTAGTAGAAATGCTTGTAATAGTGTGTAGAAGCATGTAATTATGCTATTTGGCTAGGTTTTCCTTTTGTTTTTGGAAGATATTCTGCCATAACAAAAGTTTACAATCTCATCGTTTTTGTATCAGCTAGAAAGCTAACCACTTGATCTGCTTCTCTATACATTTCTGTATACACAATTCTTGGAATAATTGGTTTATAGTTTCTCTATCTATATCTAATCATTTCCATGTTGTGCTTCGATCATTAACATATCTAACATGAAATAGTTTACCCATGTACTAAATCAGCTAGCGTTGTTTGTAAACTAGTTAATACTTGCATGTTGTGTGAGTAGAAATTGTTCTATTTTTATAATGTGTTATTGTATTTATTAAACTTGTGTAAAAGGTTTAACTAATTTTGAATGAAGCGAATTAGTAGATCTGGGTTGAATATTCAGATAAGTGAAGTTGAGCTATAAATGTTGAGATAGTGACCAATCTCATTGTAAAATTCTAAAGGACGAGATAAACTAACTATTGCTAACCAGAATGAGCATGTCGAATATATCAACAACAAACTCTCATTAATACCATTTTATACTGATAAAAAGATGCCTTTTGATTCTGGAATGACAATGAATGACCACATAATACTATCTTGAATAAGATGCCCATAAAAGTTGGAATGCAATGACATAGCATTATCACATAAAGTTGTTTTTTCATAAATTTGAATGGAGCATGGAGATTAGTTGTTCAGTCTTTCATTTAATGTCATGTGGACTCAAATTGTACCATTGCCAAACAATTTTTTGACCATAAAACTTGAAACAAATATTTTATTAAGTGAATTACAGATAATTATTTATATAACTCATAAATCTAATATATTTTAGTATAATACAGACAACTAATCTAGATGTAATTGAAGTAGGACTTGCAAAACCCAAGTGCAATAATTGTATGGGAATCAGATCTGCATTCCATCTCTCTTCCTCTGGATCCAACCCTTTTATTCTTCATTGTTTCTTTGTAAAACCACTTTGCTCTCAGGTACTCCAATATTTTATGACAATAGAGATATGTGGATCCAAAAAGGGAGTTAAACATCTTTGTTAGAATAAAATAAGAGTTCAGAGACGTAATTAATTCATATGTTATGATAATTGGTTAAATCATATGCAACTCTAACTCCTAAAATCATGCAATAAATAAGAGAAAGTGGGTGCAATTATTTTTCCTATATAGTTTTAGTTATTGATACTTAAAATTAGGTTATAGAGCAAACATAGTGATACTTAAAATATGTTTGTTTTATAAATAATTAGGAAGTGAAAATTTTAGCAATTACAACCCAATTATTTTTTGGGGACTGCATTGTGCAACTTTATATATAAATTAGTATGATGCCCTTACTATACAAGGGAATTTATAAATTTTTAAAATTTATATTTTCTAGGTGTAGGAAAAATAATATGTGAATATTTATAATATTATATTTTTAAAATTTAATATGTGAATATTTATAATAATGTGTGAAAAAATAAATTTTTTTTGGGATCGACTATTGCACAACTTTAATGATCTTGGATATCGAGTTGAAATATGAAAGGATTGGAGACATGAATGAAAGGACAACTATTTAATATTATGCTATAATACACAAATTAATTAAAACTTATTAAATACTACAAATTTAAGTAAAAACATTATATATATATATATATACAATTCTTTTTTTTTATTTTTTTTAAAAGTTTATATTAAATTTATAGAAATTGCATCATAAACAAAGAAGGGCAAAAATCAAAAGGGGTTTACAAACATCAGAACGGCGCCCCATTTTTCAAAAAAATTCAAATGGACACTCCTCCCATGATTTTATCTCAAAATTACCCTTTGATCCTGAGCTGTTGTAGAAGCTACGGGTAACTTCTACAACGTGTAGCATCTATTGGTGTAAAAGCTACTCGATAGTTGCTACAACGTGTAGAAGTTACACAATAATTGCTACAATGCTTTTAGGATAAGTTTAAGATTTAGAATTTATAATTTGTACTATGTAGAAGCTACTAGTAGCTGCTACAATGTATAGAAGGTACCAATAGTTGCTACAACTTATTTAGTATGAGTTTAAGATTTAGGGTTTAGGATTTAAAATTTAGGATATCTTGACACTATTATATCAAAATAGCTTCTACAACTGTTTTGTAGTTATTTTGATGAAGTTTAAATAATTTTAACTAAATTGGTAAATAGTATTTTGATATAATAGTGTTCAGATATCCTAAATCTTAAACCTTAAATCCTAAATTCTAAACTCACACTAAATACATTATCTTAAACCTTAAATCCTAAATTCTAAACTCACACTAAATACATTTGTAGCAGCTATTGAGTAATTTCTACACGGTATAAATCTTAAATCCTAAACTCATCCTAAACACGTTGTAGCAGCTACTGAGTAGCTTCTACATTCTACATGATATAAATCTTAAATTCATCTTAAACACATTGTAGCAGCTACTGTGTAGCTTCTATACGTTGTAGCAACTATTCTGTAGCTTCTATACATTATAGCAACTACCCGGTAGCTTCTACAACAGCGCTGGGTCAAAGGGTAATTTTGGCATAAAATCATGAGAGGAATGCCCATTTGAAGTTCTTTTGGAAAAAGGGTACTCAATTGATGTTTCTCTTAATTTGGGGTGCCTTTTTGATTTTTACTCATTTAAAATTGATAAATTATTACAAATAGTTAAATTAATAGATTTTTATATTGGTGTATCATAGGAATCTAAATTTTAAATGTTAGCTAATTAAATTTTGTATATAAATTAAAATAAATTTTCATATAAAAATTAATATATAATTTTTAAAAGTAGTTTTATAAAATTAATATTGAGATGAAATAATTTTCCTATTATCATTAATATCTTGTTTAGATTTATGATAAAACTTAGAATCATGGATCTGAAATTTGGGTTCAAGAATTAATTTAGAATTATAAATTTAAAATAATTTAAAATTTGTTTAATTTCTTTTAGATATTCTTAATAAAACAAATAATTTAAATAATATTAATCTATATATATATATATATATATATATATATATTAACTGTGACATTCAATAGGATGGGGATCCCAACGTTCAGCTTTATATGTTATTGACACATTGGTCACAGAGCATGTGTTAAATTGGTTTTCCAAAAATGTCCTAACCCATATAAGACTGTTTTGCAATAAGACAAATCATAGTTGCTGAGTGATTGGGGACTATGTTGTTAATGTTCTTAGCTGAACAGTCTTCGAGCATTTTCACTAGTACATTATTCTGTTGTGATATATTTGGATCCTGGACAATCCGTTCTTATGTGAAGGAATTAATATTCTTTTTTTTTTCCATAACCATATCTGTAATCAGACTTTTTTTACTTTCCTTCTGTCTACCTTACCCAACTGAGGCATACAAACAGTTCTCCGTTTAGCTGTTTCAAGTAATTGAAATGTTAAAATCACTAGCAGTAATACGAATACATTCACAAGACTTGAAGCTCTTGTTAAATTTGTTTCAGTGATCATCAAAAGCTTTAATCTAATCTATATGCACCTTGCTATTTTCCCGTGAGTGGCCAGATATGGGCATGTTGAACTGGTTTGACTTCTGTATGTTTTTCATTGTCAATAGAAAGCGGAATAGCTCTCTCAAGTATTTTAAAGCTGTCATGGTGCTTCAATATCATGTCCAATTTGCAAAATCTACTTTGAATATTACTTATTTATTCACATTTTTTGAACATGAGCTCTATGAATTTTTTCTTTGGCATAGTAACCATTCCTGTAACCTGACTAAGCACAGTTAAATGAGATCTTCCCTTGTGTTGCAGGCTGGTGAGAAAAGGAAAGGGAGGAGAAAGGGTCTATTTTTCATGTAGATTCTACTAACAAACCAAATGATAGATATATATTTGTTTTATTATTTTTTGTTCGGTGTCATACACCATGTGCGCAAGCGAATCGCTGAGAAGGTAACCATCCTGTTCTGCCATTTGTATAACCTTATTCTCTATTTTAGTGTGGAAGTTTTCTCAACAAAAATATGTTGGGACATAGCTGCTCAAATTCTTTATGGTGGTAATTGCTCGTTACGTTAATGACTCAAGTAATGAAAATAGGAGCAATGTCTCAATTGCATACATGTTTTTCGAATGCAAAGTGGCCTTCGTGCTGGTCATGAATTCTGCCCCCATAAACATTATAAAACGCAGCTCCTTTACCTCGTCAGGAATCGACAATCCTTTGATGAACAGTGTTATGTTGATAAGAGATTAACAAAAAAAAGTGTGTTTTTTAATATTCTAAGATATAATGCATAATCATTCTAGAGACTAGAGTAGAGATGTTCTACAAGATATCATCATGCCTATTTGGGGGAAAAAATCCCTTTCATCCTTTCATTTGTTATTTGGCGGTGATCCTGTGATTTATATTGTTTCAAATAATCTGGAAACAGATTCTGAGGGACGGATGAGGCGAATATAATTATAATTCAAGATGATAATACTTTATAGTACTACTAATTCCTTTTTTTATCCAAAATAAATTAAAGATGATTATAATATATGACGATAATGACATCATAATTATCAAAACATTAAAATCTACTTTTTTGAGACTCATATACTTAATTGACAGAGAAATCGACAACTAACATAGGACCCTTTTTTTTTAATATAAATACATGACCGGTAAATATATTTTTTTTAATGTTGCTTGACTCGTCGGCAACAGCAATTCAGGTGAGTGGATCAAAATGTATAGTAATTTTTTTTAAGCTCGGGTTAACCTAATAAAATTTTATATCTAGAGTTTATGTTAGGAGTATAATTGAGTCGAGTTGAGTTGAATTCTTGAATGTTTAAGCTTGGTTTATTTATAATTGAGTCGAGTTCAAACTTTATTTAGTGAATATATTTATGACTTACGAGCTTATTCGAATTTTTATCGAGTCTAAATGAACTTAATAATTATAAATTATAAATTTAAATATTTATTAAAAATTAAATTATATATTTAGAAAAAATTATAATATTTTTATTAAAATTTATAATTTTATTCTAATAAATAAATTTAATATATTTATCTATATTTTTTATAAGTAGAATATAACATCTATAAATTTAATATCAAAACTATTTTATTTTTTTTATTTAAAAGTTGATTGATGGATTTAACGAACGTGTTCATGAGCTAACGAGCCAAGTATTGTAAAACTTGAGTTTCGTTTGTTTATCTTAATGAACATCATTAAACGAATTTTTATTGAATCGAACTTTGAGTAACTCACGAGCGGTTTGATTCGTTTGCACCCTTAATTCATGCTCGAACTAAAAAAAAATTAAAATTAATAAGAAATTTAAGTTCACATGGTATACGATATTTAAGGTATAATATTTAAAGTTTAGGATTTAAAAAAATTTTGATTAAAAAATCAAAAGGTTACGATGAATAGAGGTGTTTGAATAACGATAAATTAGAGAAAAATCTCCAACCACAATGTTAACTTTACATGTAATCCCCATGTCCAAAAAATTTTGTTTCCACTCCCTGCATGCAAAGTATTACTTGTTTCAACTCTCTCATGTAAATATTAATATCTAAATTGCTCCTCAAATTTTTTAGGTACAAAAATTCTAAAATTGAGTACAAAAAGTCAAAAAATGAGTATAATTCTTCTTAAAGTCAGTACTTTATATTAAAAATCGAGTATATTTTCTATCAAAATTGTCTTTTTTATTTTTTAGGTATAAAAAGTCTAAAAATAAGTATAATTCATGTTAAATTCAACACTTTACACTATAATCTAGTACTCTATACTAAGATCAAGTATATTTTCTATCGAAATTAATCCTCATATTTTTCGATACAAATAGTCTAAAAATGAGTATAATTCCTATTAAATTCAGCTTATTAAACTAAAATCGAGTATATTTTGAGGTGAAAAAAGAATCGTACTCAATTTGATAGAAAATATACTAGATTCTAAGTTAATATACTCAATTTAAGAGGATTTATACTGATTTTTAGATTTTTTGTATCTAAAAATATTATGAGCAATTAGGTAAAAATATTTAACTGGAGAGTAAAAATAAAGATTTTCATAGATAAGGACTACATGTAAAAAATTTATTTATAAATAAAGACTGCATGTAAAATTACTCATTATAAAACCGGTTCAATTGGATGGATCGGCCGGGTCAGGACAAAGCAGTCCAATCCGATCGTCATCTAAAAGGTCCGTCCTTTGTTGATAGCATTGTGGGACCCACAATATGTCAGGTTATACCGGTCGTCCATCAATTACGCAGGTTGACTCACATCGGACGGCTGAGTTTGCGCTGAGGACCAGCGCCAACGATCCTGATTCCGCGGGGGGAGTCCCAGAGCTAGCCCTCTCCGTCTCCTCCTCCTGTCGTGGACGCGTGGCGCGTTCTCCGGCGTCTAGCCTTTCCTCTCTCTCCCTCGTGGTTCTACTTTTTGCTTTCTCGTCCATTGTGGCCTCGCTTCTGCTTGGTTACAGTTTATCGGAGACTAGAGTCGGGATCAGATCGGAGGAGGTGCGGGAAGATGGCGGACACCACCGACGACATTGCGGAGGAGATTTCAATGCAGGCCTTCGAGGATGACTGCCGCCTCGTTGGCAGCCTCCTCCAAGACGTCCTTCACCGCGAGGTCGGACCCCGCTTCATGGAGAACATCGAGCGCAAGCGCGTACTCGCTCAGGTTAGCTAGTTCTTCTATCCCATTGATGGATGCATGGTTTTCGCGTCAATGCGACGAAGATTTGATCCTTCGTTTGTTTCGCGCATTGGTTAGTAGTATATATTAACAGGCGCCTATATTTTGGGTTAAAATGCTAACGATGTTTTGGTGGATGCTCAGATCTTTCTCAGTTTACTATCTATGGAGGAATGTCGATCATTTTGATCATTTTTTTGTTGTTATGGTAGTCTGCGGTTAATATGAGATCGATAGGGATGGAGGAGGCAGCGGATTTGCTGGATAAGCAGCTCGCGACAGACATATCGAAGATGACCCTGGAGGACGCATTGTCACTTGCCCGGGCGTTTAGCCATTACCTCAACCTCATGGGCATCGCAGAAACCCACCACAGGTGTGCTTTCTTTTCCACCTCTTTCAGTTTCACCCTCACTACATTTTGGTACCCTTCCTTCATTACATTCACCTTGCTTCTGATGCAGGGTTCGCAAGGCACGCCATGATGCAAACTTATCAAGATCATGCGATGACACATTCAACAAGTTGATTCAGACTGGCGTTTCGCCGGAAGAGCTGTATAACACTTTCTGCAAGCTGGTTTGTACTCTGATATTGGTGGCGATGCTTTAATCAGTGATTAGCTGTTGCTACAAGTACGCTTTTTCTTGCTTCTTCCTGCAGGAGGTTGAGATAGTATTAACTGCACATCCCACCCAAATAAACAGGCGTACCCTGCAATACAAACATGTTAGAATAGCGGTGAGCTCTATGACCCCATGTGTCCCTTGTACTTGTCATGGATTACACTTTCCTTGCTTTCAGTATTAGATTGTGTTAGGGCTTCTTCAAAACACACATGTTTCAGAGCATTTCTCGTTTCTAACTGGAGCATGATGGTTGTTTGCCTAATGGCATTCTGCAAAGAGATGGCAGTCTCTGGTATTAGTTGGGGATTTCTAGTAATTGAAACATAATTATTTGATAGTTTAACCATATTTTAGCATTTGTCATATTCGTTTTCTAGTGTTCCATGCTGGTGTTCCATGCAAACAGGAGGATCTGCCATTTTTCATATTTAAAATATTAATTTTTCTGTCGTTCAACACTTTATCCTATTGAGATTTCTTCTCATGTTAAGCATCTCTTGTGTTCTGCTGTGACTAATCACCTTTTTCTTTAATGTATGTATTTGTTTATTCTGGTAGAGTATCCAATACTTGTAAAGTGAAAAGAGGATTGCACAAGGCCCAAGGCCTCTTGAAAATGTCAAGTGAATTTATAATGACAAACATTTATGCTCACTGGTTAGTTTATTCTGGTGCTTGCATTATTATTTTCATCATGAGCTTTAACATGTACCTGAAGTATGTGCATGTCAAGAGTAGTAAGTTAAGTCTGCCAATAGATTCTGAATAAAGTTGGCCTTGGCTTATCACCTAAAAGGTATGTTTGCTTGAGCATTCATTTACTAGGTATTGCTTTTTTTCCCTACTACATTAACCTACATTTTTTTGGGTTTTTTTTTTCATTTTCCTTTCCTCCTACAATCACACACTTCTTTGCTACCACTTTGTTTTCTAAAAGTTGTAATATATTTGGGCCTTTATAGTTGTTTTCATAGACATAATAATTCACAATGATGAAATTGACTTCAACTGAATATTTCTTCTTTTGCTATTTCAAATGATCATGTGTCCTAAAATTCTTTGGCTTTCCTCTTGTTGTACCCAATTTTAATCTGAATGATTTTCTATCAATAGAATTTTTGGAATTTGTTCCAAGGAATAAGCGAAGTCTGTTGCCTGGTCGGTGTGATATCTGTGGGTCTGTCAGGCTCAGCATGAAATATTAACCAGTTTTAGAAAGAAAAATGGCAGGATATAGACCATTAAATAGGAGTAAGAATAAAGAAGTTTGTTGAAAATTTTCAAACGACACAATATGAAGGGTCAGCAAGTGAGATCTTCATCTATTAAATCTGCATTCCACCTTAAATTCCTTCAGTAAATTCTAATGCAGTTTTTTTGTATTTATTTATTTTGAAGGGAACATCATATCCTGCAGATTTGTTTGATCTATGGATTAGATATGTTTCAATATGGGGCCATTATCTTTTTTTTTTTCTTTTTCTTTTTAATTTACTTGGTCAGGGTTCACTCTGTATGACTTTAATCATCATCATCATCAAGTAGTAGTGTTTGTCCCAACTATTTGGGGTTAGCTACATGGATTTTGTAGTGATTACTTATAATTATCCTTAGTGCTTGTTGTGCTGCTTTGATCTGCACTATGAAGTTTTATTATATGCCTAATATTTGTGAGACTTGCGGATTGTTTTCACTTATATATTATATAGCCTAAATTTTACACTCCAGAATCATCTATCTTGTTTTTGCATAAATGCACAAAAATTTGTGCATAACAACCATATTCTAGGGACCATTATCCTTATTCTAATTTTTTTTGTATTCTGTCATTTTGCATTTATTGTGGAAACGTGGGGTTCCATTCTTATTTCTATCACTGAAAAGGATCCTTCAGGTAAAGCTCAAAAATAACACTAGAGAATGCCTTCTTTGTCCCTTTTACCTCCATATTTACCTAATTTGGTAACTCATAGTAAAATTAGGACATTTTAGAAGGGGAGCCGTGCAACGGTAAAGTTGCTGTCGTGTGACCTAGAGGTCATGGTTCGAGTCTCGGAAACAACCTCTTGTAAAATAAGGTAAGGTTGTGAACAATAGACCCTTCCTTGGACCTTGCATTTGGGGGAGCTTTGTGTACCGGTTGTCTCTTTTTTTTTTTAATAGCAAAATCCGGACATTTTATAAGCACATGGCTTGAAGACAATTGTGTTATAACAGCAAAGGCCACAACAAGACATGGGTGTACTTTTGTTTTATAGCAACATCAGGACATTTTATCAACAGAAGCACATGGCTTGAAGACAATTGTGTTATAACAACAAAGGCCACAACAAGCCATGGGTGTGCTGTTTGAGAAGGTCATTGTGTCCAATAGTTGATAGTAATTGAATAAGCCTAGCCCTCATGAACTAGGAAGCTGGATATAAAGGTGGAGCCTACCTGCAACCCTTACTGTCAATTGCAACATTCATATTCTAGTAGTCTGTGTAGACTCACCTTGCTTCGATAACATCATCATCATTAGGCAACTTCTGATGTGATCATGTTATCGAAGCAAGGTGAGTCTATGCATAAAGTACTAGAATAGGAATGTTGCAATGAATCTATGTATTGACTCACCTTTCTTCGATAACATCATCATCAGGCAATTCCTGATGTGATCATGTTAGTGTCCGCGATGATCAGTTTTTGTATATCCAAAACTGATATGGGAATTGCTTTAGGGATGACAGAATGGACAAACCTCTTGTTCTATGTCTTCTGCACAATATTCAATGAATTTATTAGTCTATGTTCCTGAGCAAGTATGTGCTAAATCCACTAATCCTGTCATTGATAGAGAAAGTAGTATACGTTGAATAATCAATAATCACAATCTGTGTAAATATTATGGCTAGACTTGATAAGGTGTTCTTGTTGTGTCATGATGATATTGCAAGAAGAAAATGGATAAATTTTGAGGGACAAATGCCTTGGGTTCTAGAATGTGCTTTTGGGGATACCATTATCAACTAGAAATGCAGAGGCAACAAGTTCTATATACAATTGTGCCTAGGAACCTTCTTCACAACATTCAGTAGTGGTGAATCACAACAGGTCTTTAAGTCGAGTCAATTCACAGTTCAATGTATATAGATATTATGGTATTTTCTAGGTTATGATCATACTTTACCAGTTCATCTTTCAGTTCTGTGGTCTGATATGCTGTGCATTTATTTTAATACATTGACCCATACTGCAGCATCTTCTGGAGTATAATGACAGACCTGATCTAAGCATTGAAGATAAAGAAATGCTGATAGAAGACCTGGTATCTTCTTATTGAGAGTCTTGTGAGTGAGTTCACTGAGTTCAAATAGTCATAAATCTTTTGTTTCCTTAGGTAAGGGAGATCACCTCATTATGGCAGACAGATGAATTGAGACGTCATAAACCTACTCCTGTTGATGAAGCTAGAGCTGGTATAATTGTTTTTTTGAGAAAAAAGCCTTGTATAATTTTGTATAAAAGGGTTATTTATCATGAAAAAATGCTGGTAGGTTTGCACATTGTTGAGCAATCACTTTGGAAAGCTGTACCACATTATCTTCGTCGTGTCAGCACTGCTTTGAAAAAGGTTCCTCTCCTTCTGTTTCTTGGCTTTGACTGAGATCCTAACAGCAATGGTTTCACTTAATCCCAATTTTCTTCACTTACAGCACACCGGTAAGCCACTTCCCCTAACCTGCACGCCCATAAAATTTGGTTCTTGGATGGGTGGTGATCGAGATGGAAATCCAAATGTTACAGCAAAAGTGAGTTCTTCATCTGTATGTTTAATTTATAAGTAAATATTTAATATTTCTGAAGTGTTCACCTGAATGTGCTACAGATGAGTAATTTTGATCAATTTTTTGACTTGCTGCTCATTGATTTGATTAAAAACCTCAAGTATAAGTTTTGAATGCCCTCGCTCTCCTTGAATTATGGAAGGGTTGTTTGAGAGGAACAATTGCGCTTAGGGTTAAATGTAGTTCAGACACAATATTAACAATAGATATGCTCAAACTCATGGTCATGTGTTGTTATAAGTCATGCTTTGTTAACAACTAATTCATATGATCCTTTATTGTATGAAAAAGGTACACCAACACCTTTTTGTCAAGAAACTATACTGCTTGTCTAAAAGAATCATTGGTTCAAAGTCTAACTTATACCCTAGAACCATCCTAATTGTCAGTATGTGTGATTCAACAGTGGCATCACATCACATATACAACCCTATTTGAACACCGTACAATGGCTAAGATTAGGCCCCACTTCGATACAAAGTATCACAACCAACATGCATAAGTGAACCGATTCATTGATTTGTTAGGTCGAACCATTGACCCCAAATGCTTAAGCACTAGTTAATACATTAAAGTGAAAGCATGCTTGTAGTTGTACCTTGTTTGTGCTTCTTGTTTGTTGAATCAACTCATTTTTTTACTTGTTGTCAATCAAAGGTATCTATTCTGTTTGCTGCAGGTTACCAGAGATGTTTCATTGCTATCACGGTGGATGGCAATTGATCTTTACATTCGAGAGGTTGATAATCTAAGATTTGAGTTATCTATGAACAGATGTAGTGATGCGTTGGCTAAGTTGGCACAGGATATCTCACTCCAAGGTTTGTTGGTCTAATATATGCTTGCAAGCACTAATGTGCTTCTATCAATTATATATGGCATGGTGGTAAAGTAACGTAGTTATGCATGGACAATATTCTCACAATATACATTTTTCTACTGAGTGCAAGATCTTCCAAAATGGATCTGTTTAAGGGTATAATAGAGCTGAGCTGAACTCTTGAATGTTTGAGTTTGACTCGTTTATAATCGAGCCGAGCTCGGGCTTTATTTAACGAATATATTCATGGCTCACGAGCTTATTTGAGCTTTTATCAAGCCTAGACGAGCTTAATAAATATAAATTATAAATTTAAATATTCATTAAAAACTAAATTATATATTTAGAGAAAATTATAATATTCTTATTACAATTTACAATTTTATTCTAATAATAAATTTAATATATTTGTTTATATTTTTCATAAGTAGAGTGTAAAATCTATAAATTCAATATTAAAACTATTATTTTTTCATTTAAAAGTTTATTCATGAGCTTACTAACGAACATGTTCACGAACTAATGAGCCGAGTATTGTGAAGCTTGAGCTTGATTTGTTTATCTTAACGAGCCTTATTAAACGAGCTCAAATGAGCTTTTATCAAACCGAGCTTCAAATAGCTCATGAGAGGCTTGGTTCATTTACACCCCTAGATCTGTTTGATTATGAAATGTTTTTCCAATAACATGTTGCATGACTTCGTCTTCTTATTGCATTTGACAATCTGAAAAAAGGAACCACTTATCTGTTCAAATGCTAGTATATCAAGGTCATAGAAGCATCGATCACTAAAGTTTGTGTGTCTATTAGCTTGCCACTCCTTGCTAGGATCTAGGCCATTTTCAGCAGTTAACCCATTACTTTATATCTGGACAAAGGAATGTTGAAGTTTCAAGTATTGACATCATCAAAAGAATGTTAGTAAATCAGTTAACACATTACTAGATTAATTAGAGTTTGTGATCTCCCTTTATCCTTTATACATTCTACTCTAGTTAATTCCAAGGTTTAAAATTTCGACCTGTGTTAAGATTTCGGTTCTAGACCAGAATGATATAGTTTCGGTATCGTATCGTGCCGTGCCGATATAAATTTTGGTATTTTTTTTATTTATATATAGCAATTATTAGATAAATATATTTTTTGTGTATAATTTAAAAATAAGTTGTATATTGATTTTATATAAGTTCTCTATTATTAAACAACTTAATATTGTTAGAAAAAATAATTAAATATAGTTTTTTTTTAAAAATTGATCTATTAATAATTTGAATTAAAATTAATACATCATAATATGTTATCTTACTAATACTAAAAGGAGCGATGTGAATCAGATGGAAACATTGGTTCTTGTAATATTTTACTATCTAACCTCTATAGTTATCCAATGCCTAGATTAAATAATCATAATTATATAAATTAATACAACGATGGTATTTTATATATAATAATTATATAACTTAACTATTTATTCATTTAATTAATTATTAATTTAAATAGTATATATTTAAAATAATAAAAAAGATTAAAATATCAATTAAATATTAAAACAGTAAAAAATACAAAATAATTTTAAAAATCAGAATATAAATTTAATTTATTAGAATTTTTATAAAAAAATTTAGATTTTTTAAATAAAATTTAAAACAATAAAAACAATTTCAGAATATCATTTAATAAAATTTATTAATTTGTTTAAAATTTTAAATATATTTTTTATATTTTATTAAGATAATTTAATTAGAGTTTATGAAAGTCTCTTTAAAATATCACACTTAAATGAGAATTGTTTGAATTATTTAAATTACAATATTAATTTTACACAGTACACGCCCGCGATGCGCGCCCGCGACTCCTCCGGCGCCCACACACCTTTGGCAGCACCGGAAGCATCCCGCTACTCTTTTGGCTCTGTCGAAAGCATCGCGTCGTGACGCCTCCAGTGCTCGTGACGCGCGCTTGAAATAGCTGCGCATAGGGTGTCGGTTTCGCTTTCCCAGCTGAACGGTAAAAATTGTTTGTGCTGCCCGGCACGGAACGACATTTCGATCGTTGGTTGATCCAACTTGTCTCATTGTAGAATCTATTATTTGCCCTTGAACAAATCCATACCATCTCAACTTATATGCTCTATATAGTAGTATTTGTTATTTTATCCACATTGAGTAACATAATCATATAGTGAAATGTATTGTAGGAGCTGATCGAATAGATTAATTGAGGTTGGTGAGGTTGTTCAAGGAGATGATTAAATTTTCTTATTCATAAAAAAAAGCTTGATTATTTCTCTTGCTGCTAGGACAAGTCATCATTTCCAAGCTGGATGGTTTATAGGCTCTTCCTAGTAGCGCAAGTCGCAAAAGGGCAACTAATCTCATTGTTTTCTAGAGAATTTGCCGAAACCTAGTTGCACACTAGTGAGAGAGAATTAAGCTTTAATGAAAGCACTATGCGCTTTGAGATTGTTGATTACTCAAGTCCATAATCCATCATTGGCAACTAATTCTAGCATAGTCTTCCCTTTTTAAGTTAAAATATGCTTGCTTCCATCCATTAGTCAACTTTTGTCTTAGTGATTGATTAAGTTGCTTGATTATGGGCAATGGTCTTAAAAATCAAAGAAATCTCATTTTTCCCAAGATAAATATGATTGAGATCAGGTATGTTACCACTAGATGCGGGTCAAATCATATTTGACCAATCAACATCATCCAAATTGGTTGATAGAAGCTAAGGTAAAAACTTTCTTAGTATATCCTTTTTCTTCTATGTTATACACATATATAACAATTTTCCTGCTACAGTAGTTTATCTCTCATTATGCATATAGGGTTGACCATCCGAAGAATGAGCCTAAATATTAGATTTTACTAGGGGTGAATAACAAATCAGACATATCCTACCTGATCCAGAAAACCAAACTAATGCGAAAACAGGGTCTTCATCTTTTAGTCAAGTTTCTAAGTCTAGATATTATATGACTTGGGATGGTTTCATAGTCTCGGGTTATCTAAAAACCCAAATATAACCTAGTTATGATATATCATGTCATATGTCGCATATACCATATACACACACTGATATCTTATACTGAAAAATATTCTGTGTAAACATGAAAAAGAAGACTCATATTCACACAGATATTTACTTACATTACATTCTTTTAGTTCTGGAACATAAATCTCCTACCTACACCTTATTCTTTGTTGAAACTTGAAACTATGTTTTGATGCAACAAAGCTGCTGCCCAAGTGTAATTCATTTCAATAAATAATAAAATGATTAGTTGAAATTTTGTAAGAATTTATGTAACATTGTAAATGCAGAATCAGAATCTGAGAACTTGAATTCTGAAAGATGGAATTCAAGCGTAAATCGAACTCCTCTAAAGCATCAAAATCAGCATATGTCTGCATTGCCAGCACAGCTTCCTGCCGGTGCATATCTTCCAGCTTGCACAGGTAGACGTTTCACCTTTCCTCCTGTTGTAGTGGAACCCTTTTGGCTTTACATGCAATTGAGTAACCTGTTAAACAACTTATGATAAAAACAGCTTTGTTTAAGCAATTATGATAGTTGAAAGATGATATACTGAGCATATACTCAAAGAAAATACACACTAGGGAAAATGGGAGCATAAACCACCTACTGCATTCCTAGTTATGGCCCATCATTGTAGGGTCTTTAAAATTTTATTGAAAACATATTGTTCGGCGACTCATAGTGTAAAGATGATATTTTGTGGAACACAGTGATATCATGAATAATGTCTTAATGCATTATGGTCATGAAACAGTCATCATTTGTTGTTTATTTTTCATGCAGAATGCAGTGATGGAGGATCTAAATATCCTGTAGTAGAATTTCCAGGCAATATTAATCGTCAGGTAAGTCTTAGTGGATATTGTTTGGATTATTTCATTTATTCATATCTTGAGGCAATTAGTCACTTTATTGTCCTTCAGTTGAAACTTTAAAGATACATGTATTAAGGTTAACTGACATTTATTTATCTACAGAATGATAAGAAACCTTCGGTCCGACTGGGTTTGTCCTTGCCAAAAACTGATGGTGGTTTTTCACCTACTGGTGGTTCTTTACCTAGCCCTACTAGCCAATCATCAGTAACAGGGTCTCAAAAACTGACTAGGTCAAGTTCCAGTCAGCATCTTGCGCAAAGGAAACTATTTGCTGAATCTCAAATAGGCAGGTCAAGCTTTCGGAAGCTTTTAGAACCTAGTCTACATCAACGTCCTGGATTCACTCCTTACCGGGTTTTTCTTGGAAATGTGAAAGACAAGGTTAGTTCTACCCTTGGTGTCTCGACAGATAATGTTAAATGCTAGAAATTGCATGATTTGTTTCTCTAGTTTACCCAAGAAAGTTAAGCTTTTACCATCGCCATTGTTTTAATAGATTTAGCGACCCTAATGTTATGCTCTTGCACATTAGCTCCTCAAGACTCAAAGACGGCTAGAGCTTCAACTTGAGGATCTGCCATCTGAACACGATCCTATAGAATACTATGAAACTACAGAGCAGCTTCTCGAACCCCTTACTCTTTGTTATCAATCTTTGGTATGAGTTTAGAAACTCTTTCCATTCTGATTCTTTCTATAAAATATTTGTAGCAGTTTTATGCTGGTCAAATGGCATTACCAATCCTCTATATTCACTTTGAAGCAATCATGTGGATCTGTCATACTTGCTGATGGACGGTTAGCAGATTTGATAAGAAGGGTAGCCACCTTCGGTATGGTCTTAATGAAGCTTGATTTACGTCAGGTAGTACTTGCTGATTTTATTTGCTTCACTGTGGATGTACTGGGGCATTTTCGTAGGTATGTTCACCTTGTATTAGCCTTTTACAGGAAGCTAGCAGACACTCTGAAACTCTAGATGCTGTTACTAAATACTTGGACATGGGATTGTACACTGAATGGGATGAAGAGAAAAAATTGGAATTTTTGACTAGAGAGCTGAAAGGAAAACGTCCATTAGTTCCACCCAGCATAGAAGTATGTTGCCTTTCTGAGTAGTTCATTATCTTCAATGATTATTGTTTACATGACATCTACTGCTGTTTGAAGTATTCCTTGAGAATAGGTTTTGATTTTGTATTTAGTTAATCATGTTTATACAGTCAGAAATTCTTTAGTAGGATAACATATTCTCGTAGGTTAATAAAACTTCTTCCTTTATTATCATTTATCAACATACAAAGGAATTAGTGAGCTACGTTGCTGAAATATTTTATAATCTATCAAACATTGAGATTTGAAAGGAAGAACTACTTTAAGTGCGCAAGGCTTAGTCAAGCCACTTAATTGTTTCATTTTCATAAATTTGGTTCGTTAAACCTCCAAAATGGTTTGCTTGACTTGGGTAATTAGGAGGAAGAAGAGGAAGAGGAAAACAACATAATCCCTTCCCTCTACTGCCCACCCCTCTATATCTTTCCACACAAGTAAATCAAGCTAGGGTATTACCCGACAAGAAATAAGATAGAATAAAACAATACCAAGTACTAATTAATTCATGATCAAATGGATAAATTATAATGTGACTGAGAGTGGGTTGAACTCTTGATAGTTGGTCGAATAAGAACATGGATAGCTATTTCATGATTAGATCATAATAAAACACTTTCTAGAGTAAAGAAGAAATTAATGTCATAGAAACTCAGTCATCTCAATTTTTGTGCTCTCCTCAAGAAGCTGGAGGTGCCTTAGAGCATCTCCAATGCAAGGTTTGTGAGAGGTTTTTAAAATCAAAAAAGCTGAATAAAAAAGCTTAAACCATTGTAGATATGAGGTTTGAGGTTTATAGTTCAAGAGCAGTAGTGAAAACTCATATCTGTTCTTTTGTATTAAATTGATGTATATGCATGGAGCCATGCAACTACATGCTATGAATTATATCATAAAAAATCTCATTTAGAGCTTTAACCATTGGGGATGTTTCAATGAGGTTTTATAATATTGACATGGCATATTGAAATCATAAAAAAAGCTCATTTAGAGCTTTAATGATTGGAGATGCCCTTAAAGGCAGCAAACATGCAACACTCTGCATTTTCTCAGGTTCCATGCCCCTAGCATGAAATCATAGGAGACTCGAGGTCAGCGAGCATACAATGTTGTGTGCATGATTTCATGCCTAGAACAAAACAACAAATATCATTTTGGCCAATGAGGAAGCATGAAATGGCTGGGCAAAACAATGGACAACTTTTGAATGTACAATTGAGTATTTGTATCTCAAGTCGAAGGTCATTATATTATGAGGCAATTGTTGATAAACCATAAGATCTGGGTGGGGAATATTGTTTTAAAAATAAATGGTCTAACCCTTGCCTTGATCTTAAATATCTTATCTGGAATAATAAACTTACCCAAAATGATTGCCAACATCTGAAGGGGGTAACTCAATGACCAACAATATTAAGTCGGTGACAATGATACCCAAAAAGATACCTCTGCCATACTCAAAGGGGTATTTGGACATCTGACGACAAACTCATCGGTGATGATCATCCTAAAGAAGTGAGTCAATTCACCTGAATAGGTGTCTTAACAGACAGAAAGGTATGTCAACAATTTGAAGAGACACGATTCACATCACCATATCGATGCTCCACTAGTTTGAGTCATCAACTTACCAACGACATGACTAACCAAACCTAAACCAATTGGATCAACTTCAATAGATCTGATCCAACATACTTTATATATGATTTTGTATCTCACTGATGATAGGAAGGTACATGCTAAACATTACGGTATACAACAATTACAGAGCATACTTGAAACCAAATATGTTGCTATCATTGTGCAAACCCTATTGGGGACCTGATTGTTGATTTTTTGAAGTGCTCTGTTTTACATAGATATCATGTAGCAGAAATGTACTTCCACGGTCGGGAAGAGTAATTTTCTAGGATTCCAGCTCCCATTAAAGTTGAAAATATGAATTGATGCTTAATCTTTGAATTTTTTTATTAACCTAGGATGATATACTGATCTATTAATGAATAGAGGTTGAGAATAATCCATTAGTTTGTCTCCTGCACATGCTTGATTGTTTATGTTCCTTGTGCTGATATTTATAATTGTATCCACTATAATCCCATGCTATAGTCCCATTCAACTAGTAGCATTTGTTTCTTTTTAATTCAAAATTTGATGGTACGTTTCAGGTGACTTCAGATGTGAAAGAGGTTCTTGACACTTTTAGGGTTGCTGCTGAACTAGGGAGTGACTCATTTGGCGCATATGTGATTTCAATGGCTTCAAATGTATCTACTTATTACACTAGTTACTTATTACTTTGCTATTCAAATATTTTCTCTGAGGCATTACTTGTAATTGGCAGGCAAGTGATGTTCTTGCAGTAGAACTGTTGCAGAAAGATGCTAGACTTTCAGTCAGTGGGGAACTAGGACGACTATGTCCTGGCGGAACGTAAGATTTCTAATTATCAGTTTCAGCATGGTATAACTTTTTCAATGTTATAGAGAAACTATGCTGGTTCTTGTTCTGCGAAACGAATGCATATGAATGGATAGAATCATAAAACAAATGATAATAGACAGAAGGAATATCTACATAGAATAGTGTGAGTTACATACCTTGTGCCTTTCACAGGCTTAGAGTTGTCCCTTTGTTTGAGACGGTGAAAGATCTCAGAGCAGCTGGCTCCGTGATTAGAAAGTTACTCTCGATTGATTGGTACAGAGAGCACATTAAAAAGAACCATAACGGGCAGCAAGAGGTGAGTATACTTTTCTTTACATATCCTTCCGTAGTTCTCATCTCTGATTTTAACAACTGGCAAATAATATTCAGGTTATGGTTGGTTACTCTGATTCCGGTAAAGATGCTGGGCGATTTACAGCTGCATGGGAATTATACAAGGCTCAAGAGGATGTTGTTGCTGCCTGCAAGGAGTATGGGATTAAAGTTACACTTTTCCATGGTCGAGGTGGTAGCATTGGTCGCGGTGGTGGCCCGACATATCTAGCCATACAGTCACAGCCTCCTGGTTCAGTAATGGTAAGTCAACCTACAGTGAAGTTCTTCACTTTGTCGAGCCCAATCTAGCTCAGTCTATTCCACACATTTGCTTTAGTTAAAATGATCGTCAACTAAACATTCACAATGCCAATGAGCCGTTTGTTCTCTTTGTTGGCAGGGAACTCTTCGGTCGACAGAGCAAGGTGAGATGGTCCAGGCCAAGTTTGGTCTTCCGCAGACTGCAGTGAGGCAACTCGAGATCTACTCGACTGCTGTACTTCTTGCAACAATGAATCCTCCACTCCCACCTAGAGAGAAGAAATGGCGATGTGTCATGGAGGAAATCTCCAAGGCAAGCTGCAATCAGTATCGGAGCACTGTATATGAGAATCCAGATTTTCTAGGCTACTTCCAGGAGGCCACTCCTCAGGCTGAGCTTGGATTCCTGAATATCGGAAGCCGGCCTACACGGAGGAAGGCTTCCACCGGCATTGGGCACCTAAGGGCCATTCCGTGGGTCTTTGCTTGGACCCAAACAAGGTTTGTGCTCCCTGCATGGCTCGGAGTTGGTTCTGGCCTCAAAGATGCATGTGACAAGGGCTACCAGGAGGACCTCAAGGCTATGTACAAGGAGTGGCCTTTTTTCCAATCAACCATCGATCTTATTGAAATGGTAGTCGCGAAGGCCGACATTCCCATAGCAAAACACTACGAAGAGGTACTTGTCTCCAAGAGCAGAAGGGCTCTAGGTTCCCAGCTAAGGTCAGAGTTACAGGCGACAGAGAAGTTTGTGCTAATTGTCAGTGGCCATGAGAAACTCTCTGACAACAACCGAAGGTTGAGGAGGTTGATCGAAAGCAGGCTGCCGTATCTCAATCCACTTAATCTCTTGCAGGTGGAGATTCTGCAGAGGTTGAGGCACGATGACGATAACCATAAACTTCGTGATGCTCTGCTCATCACAATCAATGGCATTGCTGCAGGAATGAGGAACACTGGTTGATATGCTTAATTTATACATATCTGTGATAACCAGGCTGAAACTCAAGTGCATCTTAGAAGTTTTCAAATGTTGTTGAACTTTAAAAAAAAAACATTTTTTGTGTGTGTTTTCATGGAGGCATTGATTGATTTTGGTTATGCAATAAGAGATGCTCGTGTGCTCTGTTTTTTTTTCTCTGTCTTTTTGTTTTTTTGTGATGTTTGATTATGAAATAAGGTGAGAGATGAAATTAAAAATATCCATTCAGTTATTACATTGTGTTCAATTTATAAAAGAATAGTCCGGTACATCAAATTTTAATCAATATGGATCTCGAGGATGGATTTATCATATACGCCTACAATCTAACTGTTGCGCTAACACTCTCTTGCTATTCAAGTTTTTATAGCAATAAAAATTGCTAATGAATCAAATGGAAAGAATATTTTGAAAGTTGACTTTTAAATGTGTAAGAAGTTTTGTTTAGATTTATCCGGTAAATGAATCATGGGAAAAAAATTTCTAGCTCTAAGATTAATCGGTGTTCTTGTCTGAGATTATGATCTAGTGAGTCAATGAAAAATAACTATTATGGGGAAGGTTGCAGATGACACGATGGCAAAAGAAGCTCACAAAGTTCATGTCAACGCTCAATGAGAGATTAGAATGAGCGTCGAGATTGGACTCGACATGATGACTCCGCCACTCAAGTTGTAAAGGAATAGGGAGGAATAAAAGTTAGAGTAGTAGAAGAATTTAAATGTCTAAATGCATATACATGCGCCTGTGAAAGCGGGTGACTTTATATAGGCTTGTGGGTATGCCATTATGTTACTCGTGCATTTGTCAATGTCTTCTGGGAGGAATAGCTATGTTGCCCATGTCTTCCAAGAATTATGGCTATGTTACCCACGGTATGATAAGCCACATAGAATATGAGTCTCAACCAAGGGTGACTGAGCTGAAAGACCTTATTAATCGAGTCGATGCAGTCTGATAAATTGAGTCGGAGGAGTTGGGTTGGTCGAGTTGGAGGAGTCGGGTTAATCGAATTAGAGGAGTTGGACAACCGAGTCTGGTGGACTGAATCGGAGGAGTCTGGTGAGCTATATCGGAGGTGTCGGATAGAGCATTTTGGCTTCCACCTCACTTATTACTAATTGATTTGATTTTTGATCCGTTGACTTGACTTTTGATCTGT